>NC_133535.1:1626100-1944388 GCF_048544455.1 Silene latifolia | reverse complement strand
TTCCTAGTGATCTAAAGGCTTTTTACAATTCCAATGACATTCTCAAAAATATGTTTGAAATGCAGTTACTCTGTGGTTGTTGTAGACTGTAGTTCTATGGACTTCCTATTTTCAATGGAAGATGGTCAATTAATTAACGAGTAACAATTTTTCCGATCGTTTTCTTAGTTCTTGCGCTAATATCTTAAACAACTTATATTGTAAATTGAAAGTTATCTAAAACCATTAGATAACAGCGGCATGACGGTTGTACTCTTGTTAATACCATCAAGAGTGTCTTATATGAGAATCTATGATTTAGTTAAATGTAGATATTAGCGACGCCATGAAACAAACAATGTACTCTTGAAATTAACTGTTTTCAATGATAAAGATCTTCTAAAATATACTTCTACACAAGCTGGGTCATTTTCTTTCTAGCATATTTTACTAGTGGTGGTTGGTTAAGAGTTAAGACAGTGTGATCTTTCAAATCTAAATAGCAATTTATTTGAATTCGGTAACCATGGTTAAGAGTTAAGACAGTATGATCTTTCAAATCTAAATAGCAATTTATTTGAGCCCCCTAGCTTTCAAATAACATTTTTTTTCTTATCCGAATAACACAGTTGATTTATCTAGGAGCTTGATGTATAACCTTAGAGTCACATCAATGCCCCTCATCATCCACACGTTGCATACCTATTCTTGATCTGTGGATTTGTGGTTGCGGAGGCATGAAGCCTTACGCTAACATGCAACTGGGCGTGAAAGTTGGCTATGACCATGTCTAACAAGTGCACTCTGTACTGTATTTTTCCTATCTCATTTTTGTGAATTTGATGATCTCGTTTCCACTTTCCACCCGGACATACTAGTCTACGTTAGGTGGCGTTTTTCCTTATTTAGAATTGTAACATGTGTAGTTTCCATTTCCAACGCGGCCAAATTTATTTACAATTGTAACGTGTAGTTTTCATTTCCATCGGGGCCAAAAACTCTTTATCTTGGCCTTGATATATGATGGAATAAAGTATGCTTCTAACATTCAAGTACGGAGTACTAAAGAGTCCGATGCATTCTGATGCAATTTTCATTATAAGCCACCTGAAAAGAACCTTTTTGTGTTTTTAACTGTATCTCTAACTCATGGGTAAGGTTGAACTCATTGGTATCCTTTGTTCCTGTCACAGGCAGGAGCCATTGAGGCATTTGGGTAATGGCAGTGTTGTTGTAGAGTGTTTGTATGTGTTGAACCGACTGTGACTTTATGCAGCTCTAACCGAACATGTGTTTTGTCTGACCTTCATTGCGATCTCTGTTGATGGAAATTTATATGTTGCATATATGCCGCGTTGCACCTTTTTCTCGAAAGTTGTAATCTCATTATTAAATCATCGTTCAGTGATTTAATTGTTTTCTTATTGTCAGGAGTTACATGAGACAGCTAGTAACAGGATACCTGCCCAGTGTGATTTTGGTGTTGTTTTTCTACACTGTCCCGCCAGTGATGATGCTTTTTTCAACTATTGAGGGGTCAATTTCTCGAAGTGAGAGGAAAAGAGGTGCCTGCTGTAAAGTGTTGTTTTTCACCATCTGGAATGTGTTCTTTGTGAACATTGCATCTGGGACTGTGCTCAACAAGCTGGATGTTTTTTCGCAACCAAAAAACATACCATTACAGTTAGCATCTGGAGCAGTGCCGGCTGCGGTAGGGTTGTGTATTTTCTTTAACTCTTTTCTATCAAATATTTAGCTCATAATATATCGCCTTCACTCCTAGCATGTTACTCTTTTCTTGCATTCACAATCGAGAGATGTTTTGAAGATGAAACAGAGCAAAGGTTTAATATTAAAGTAAACAAAAATATAAAATACATATTCCACAGTGCTACAACATGTTGCACTTGTTCTTCAATAGGTGCATTTTCCTTTTGTTTTTAAAGTGAGAGTCGATAGATTGCATCTCTTTCAATTTCAACACGTACAACAAAAGGGTGCTTATATCTGACTCCTTATAACGATATATGTGAGGGAGCCCTTTGGGCATGTAGTTCAGTTGGATCTATTATCAAATTATCTATTCTTCAAGTGGGGGGTCGGTTTAACAGTTGAAGATTGTAGGTTTAATTACATAACCTTCAACTCCAGAGTTCAGATGATTTATTGTTTAGGGTAATTGTCAGTAAGTATGGTATAGGAGGTGGTGTAATAATATTACAAAAGAAGCGAAACATTACAAAGCTTGTCTACCTTGTCTTTGAACACCCTCATGCAATTGGGTGATTTCATGGTGATTTATCCACATCCATACCTTCAATATTGTGGCTGTACATGAATCTTTCCATTCGTAGTATTCTGAAATGAACTTACATCCGGATAAATGACCTGCAAATGTATTCAATCTGTGTTTTTCTCATGTTCTTTGTATTTGCGTCACCTTGTGTTACAGGAGTCTTGAATCCTGATTATTTCTATGGCTGCATATGTGCAGGTCAAGTTCTTTATGGCTTACGTGCTGACCTCAGGGTGGACAAGTTTAGCATGTGAGCTCGTGCAACTATTCCCCCTTCTATGCAACATTATATACAAGTTCATCCTCAGAAAGGACTATGGTCCATATGACGGGGGCCTCACTTTCCCTTATCATACAGAAATTCCAAGAGTTCTCTTATTTGGACTTCTGGGTTTCAATTTTGCTGTATTGGCGCCTTTGATTCTGCCCTTGCTTCTTGTATATTACTGTCTTGCTTATCTTGTGTATCGCAACCAGGTGCGTTTTCTCTATTCCGATTTGTCTCTACTGATTTCTATCTTTTGTGAGGCCTACCAACCCAACTCAACAACACACACAAGTTTGACAATCGTCATAGTCTCTTGTTGAATTTGGATTGCTGTATTTTTCCATCTTTTGATGGGAAACAATCTCACCATAACCTATGTTACTCCGACTCGGTTTGAAGGGTCGGACACGGGTGCGTACCCAAGTGTCAGAAACGGCTATTTTATGAAAAATTTACTAGTTTTTGGTCTAAAATGAAGTGTCTGAAGTGTCATACCAATGTCCAAGGGCCGAGTGTCGGACACGGGTACTTAAGCTCATATGAAGTGTCGAAGTAACATAAGACCATAATTTCAAAGATAACCTCAACTACCTTCTCTATTCTGGCACTGAATTTTGTCTTCTCTATTCTGGCACTGAATTTTGTGTTTGCAAATCATTTTGCAGATGCTCAATGTTTATATCACAGAGTATGATAGCGGGGGAAAGTATTGGCCTATTGTTCACACTTCAACAATATTCTCTTTGGTTCTAGCTCAAATTATGGCTATTGGCCTTTTCGCATTGAAAGAATCGACAGCCTGCGTGGGTTTCACTATTCCTTTGATGATTTTGACCCTTCTATTCAATGAATACTGCAGGCGAAGATTTCTGCCTGTATTTGGCGATATTGCATCTGAGGTAATATTCAAACAATTATAGCTCTAATAGTGTAATCTACCAGGGTAAAAATAAAAATGCGCTTGCTAAGTGAGTGGACATCAGCCTGTTCTTAGGTTATACTCCCTCTATCCCGGTCATTTGTTGTCCTTTATCATATTGGGGTGTCTTAGTCAATTGTTGTCCTTTCTAATATAAGAATGAACTTGATGAACAATTTGATCATTCACACTCAATTTGTTACACTTGTCATTTAGTAATTGGCCCCTTTCTCTTTTCTTGGTCTTTGTGCCAAAACCAAAGGACAACAATTGACCGGGACGGAGGGAGTACTCCGTATAAGGTTTCATCAAAAGATGATGGTATAGCATTAAAACTTGATATTTTTGGCTCAATAACTCCATTTCAAAATACCATTGGTTTACCGCTATGACAAATATATGCATTCACAAACGATGCATGTTTTTGTGTAAAAAGAGGCGACAAGAGAGAACCTGGTCAGTTATTATACATGAAAAATCAAATCAGATCAAATCTCAAACCTCCAAAATTCAAAATAAAATTGAGGAACTAATTTTGATCAAATCTGGTAAACATTCTTAAACCTATGGTTGCATCAGTCGCAACTTATTATACAACATTCTAATGCAGTGATTTTTGAATCCCTTATTACATCCACTAATTTTGATTAGAATGAATAATTTCATGTGTTGTTGATTGCAGGTTCTTATAGATTTGGATCAGCATGATGAACAAAGCAGTCGGATGGAGGAGCTACATCAACAAGTCCAATCTGCTTATTGCCAGCTTGATTGGCTTACTTTAGGACCCACGAGAGCGAAAGTACCTTACCTTTCTGATGATGAAGATTGTTGGAGAAGATACACACAAGAACTCAAACCAGGTTCATTTTTTCTTCCCACTTACGAATCGAAGAAGTTACTAAAAAGCAACACCAAAAGTACAACAAATACCAAAGAAGTATGGAAAAAAGCAAAACGAATAACGAACTAGACAAATCTACAAGAAAACCGAAACAAAACTACACTCTAACGAGACAAATCTATGAAGACAGTGGTGGAGCGGGACGGTCGCCCCCGCTGACGTTTGAAAATTTTGAAATTTTTAGATAAAGTTTTCAAATTTTTTCGAGGTCCCCTTATAATATTACTCTTTCGCTAAGTTACTCCGACACTTCACTTAGCTGCCGTGTCACGTATCCGACACCTACTTGTCTGATTACCGACACGACACTTCGACACTTCATTTTAGACCAAAAAATTGAAAATTTCTCAAAATATTATCACAACCGTGTCACGATCCCGTGTCGGAGAGTCGGGATAAACATGCTGGTTTTTAGCTCCGCCAAAATATATATGAAGAGTTTATTATTGTAACAAACATGCTGGTTTTTGTCGACGTGTTTATTGTTGCAGGAGGTGAATTTAGTCAAGAACTTCGAGCATTGGGATACAGTCAAGAACTTACAGCAAGTGAATATAGTCAAGAACTTAGAGCAACTGAGTATAGTCCAGCGATTAGAGTTGATCAGGCCATCCAAGTAGATAACCCGCTTCCTGCAAACCACAGTACAGATGAAGGAAAAAAGTCTTAGTACACGGTTGATTTGTCTATATTTTGTCGCAAAATGTACAGTCGACAATTTGAACACTACGCTACCCGTACAAAATGTATGGAAGGCCGTATATTCCACAAATCTTGTACCGTTTCTTAGTAGACGGCTTATCTGAAAGAGATACCATTAGAGAACATTTCTCCAACTCTTTGTACCTGTTGCGCTTGATTTCCGTCTTTAGTTTTATGACGTGGAACTCAGCGGAAGGAGACTGAACTTTTATCGCGCACTTTGTACCTTCGATACCAGGAATTCTGAATCAGGTTTCAAACGATTCGATAAACTCCAGGAACATCCAGTACAAAAAAATACCTATACATATTCTGTCAGTTGTTCGGCCCGTTTCAATATATAACCTAATAAAAACTTGGCCCTAATTCAATAAATCAAGGTTTTTAACAAATATGGTCATTGTTGCGATTTAAGCAGTATTTGTAGAAGTCAAGGTCTTGTATAAGACGGTTTTATAATGTATGTTTTGTTGTTTTGTAAAACTGACACCAATTTACTAAAATAGTTGCACAAAAGTTATTGATAACTATTATGGCAAGGGTAAATATGTAAATATATAAATAGTTGTACACCAATTTACTAAAATAGTCTGAAATAAGATGGATTAAATGTAGTCATTTTATGATAAAATATTACCATTTTCTGATAAAATGTTACCATCATTTACAGAGTAAAAATTAACAACTTCAATTGTACTAACATTTTGTCATTATATGGTTACATTCTATTAAGAAAATGGTGACATTTGGTCTGTCTTATTTCAGATCGTCTGAAGCAAGACTTATTGTTAGTGTAAAATCTTATTTGAGTTTACAAAAAAGAGTCGTTGTCAAAAACTACCTAATATTTATCCCATTTTATAAATACCACCTAAAATTTTAAATTTTTTTGTTGAGCACTACCAAATTGAAATTTCCGATCAAATTAGACAAAATTTTAACTCGAAAATATTATTTTTTGCAATGTATAAAGTACACTATTTACTTTACTTAACCATCGTCAACTATTATGATTAGCTACTAACTCATCTACTTCAAATATTTACTAAAATTTTGATTAGTTTGGCTGATATTGTGGCTAATTTGGACAAAATTATAACTAATTCGATTGGCATTTTAACTTATTTGTCGGAATTTTAGTTAAGTTGGCAAAAACTTAAACATTTAGGTTTCAATGTGATCATTGTAGAATTACCTTGTACTGTCCATGATATTATAAAGTTTATGAAGATTATTGCATGTTGTAAAATGATCTTATTTGATAATTTGCGAGATTAAATTAAATTAGGTAGCTAATAATAAATATTATGGAGACAACAACTTGTGCATCATTGAACAAATCAATACAATTAGACCTTGGTGAGTATGCATGAAAACAAAAACCAACAATGATTAAATAATTAAACTTGTCAAAAAAAAATTTAAAAAAATTAAATCCAACATTTAAATAAATTATTATTCTGACTGTAGCCAGGAATTGATAAATGTAGAAATAAAAAGAGATGCTACTCCTAGAAAGACAAACACAAAAATCCCTTATTACATTCTGGTATGATTAATTCTCCTTAATTTTATACACATTTTCTTAACTTTATAGCTCACACTCCCATTTATTTTACATTATTTAATATAGTAATTATTGTGTGTGACCGTTGTATAGATCGACAGATAATAAATAATTGTTTTATGATAAATAATGATCATTTTATGTTAATAAGCGACTGCTATTAAAAGTGGTTTTTTCATAAAAATTTAACGTGTGAACTTTTTCATATAAATGGCGATGATCACACCATACAACGGTTTTATGATATAATTTTTATTTTTAATAATAAAAAATAATGACTATTTTGAGGGATATGCTTATCATTTAGCTAATATCAGTTTCCTACATGCTTTCATTCTTCAATTCCTCTCACTTTCCCATCTTTCTTACTCTACATGTTTTTTTTAAAACAAAGAGTACTCAAGACAACAAGTTAAGTTAAATAAAACATCATATACATACTCACAATTATTCTTAGGAAAACACCAAAATTATTACAAGCTTAACTGGTAAGGTTCTGAGACGAGTTTTCAAAATAAAGATCGCACAAAAAGGAAAATGGGAAGAGCTCCTTGTTGTGATAAAGCTAATGTGAAGAAAGGTCCTTGGTCTCCTGAAGAGGATGCCAAGCTCAAATCTTATATTGAGAAGCATGGCATGGGGGGAAATTGGATCGCCTTGCCTCAAAAAATCGGTATTATAACTTACTTATTATTATTATTATTATTATTATTATTATTATTATTATTATTATTATTGTTAGGGTTGGCTAAAATCGGTATTATAACTTACTTATTATTATTATTATTATTATTATTATTATTATTATTATTATTATTATTATTATTATTATTATTATTAGGGTTGGCTAAAATCGGTATTATAACTTACTTATTATTATTATTGTTAGGGTTGGCTAGTAAGGACAGTCACCCCTAAAAATCTCTTTTTTCGATTAAATTCCTTTTAAACCAAAATTGTCATAATATTTTGTGTTTTTGACATTTTAAAATTTCAAATTTGTCGATAAGGTAAAAACTTGTTAAGGGGTTGATCTAGCACGATAAATTTAAGATTTAAGGTTTAAAAAAGGCTGAATTTTGAAATACCAAAAATCTTATATTATTACATATATATAATAATTTTTTCCAAGGCAAATAAAAACATGGTAATAAAGGGTATTTAGTTGGATTTTCGACGTATTAATATATGTTATTTCTGTAATTATTTGTTCATAAATTAGTGTTTTTTTATTTAATTTTGATCAAATTATATATGTGATTTAATATTAGGGCTTAAGAGATGTGGAAAAAGCTGTCGGCTAAGATGGTTAAACTATCTACGGCCTAACATTAAACATGGAGGATTTTCTGAAGAAGAAGACAAGATTATCTTAAGCCTCTATGTGAGTATTGGGAGCAGGTATGACTTAAGGTTTAATACAATCAATAATCGCAGAGCTGACATCATCAGTCGTAACTTTGTTCAAGTGTGAAATTAAACACCCTACGTTTTAAATGCAGCAATTAGATCCCTTAACTTTAACCATGATGAAATATTCTATGGTTACACATATAAGACAATCATATTTGTAATCCTATTTTTTTTTAAAAAAAAAAAAAAAATCATTTCAACATCAAAAATTAATTAACGTCTATATATAAGGGTAAAAACTAAGTGAATGTGTTTATAAGTTCATAATATATAGCCAAATATATGTACGAGAATAAAACATTAAACCGCGTATAGTTTGATTAAAAACAATTATTTCAAGTTATCTTCTTAAGATTAATGTTACAGTATCTTATTATCGATATTAATATATTATGAGTGTATATTAGTTAATGTTTATATCACTTGCATAGCAAAATAAAAAATTTATAAAATAATAGTCGGATTAGATTATATAAATGAAATGAAAAAACATAATCTTTTGGATGGACAGGTGGTCTATAATTGCAGCACAATTACCAGGAAGAACAGATAACGATATAAAAAATTATTGGAACACGAGGTTGAAGAAGAAGCTCTTCGCGAAGCAACGAAAAGATCAACAAAATGCCCGGAGAGGAAGCAATAATAACCTAATGATAAAGCAAGAGTTGGGTGATTATAACATTTTGCATCAAAATCCATCAACCTCTAATAATACTACAATTTTCAACAATAATAATAATCAAATTCCATATTATTCCCAAATTTCAATGCCAAGCACAACATCATTTCCTAATTTTCCAAACCAATGTGAGCCTTTTCAATGTCTAGATAATGATCATACATCCATTAGAAAAATGTTGATAAAAGTAGGGCAAAATAATTATAATACAATCAATGATAATAATCCTTCATATAATTTTGATAATTCTTACCACATTATGTCTCAAATTAATAACCTTCAAAATACAACTACTAGTACTAATATTACTACTACTACTCCGTTGCTACTGCTACTGTTACTACAAGCGAAATGCAAAACCCTAGCCATGATCTTGAGAATGTAGGTGTTGAGATGGGATTATTGGGAGACCAAAACACTACATTTCCGGTTGAGCTCGAAGAGTTGATGAGTAGCAACCCACAAAGGGTAGATGGACTTGATTTCTTGTATGGTGATTATGGCAACAATTTGGTTAATAATAATGGTGATGGTGAAAGCTCAACATCAAGGTGGGGTGAAATGAGTTCTTTGGCTTCTTTTACTAGTAATTTAAATTGTAGTAATCATGTGTTACTTCAAGGAATTGAAGAAGTAACTCAATTTGATGAGGATTTGGAATTCTCCTCAAAACTATAGTATTTATTGGTGTGATTTTGTGTAGGTAAACATGTTTATTTGTGTATGTGTATAAGATTTTGGGTTTTGAGGATGATCTTTTGGAAACTTCTTAATGAGAATTGTTGTTATATACGTATTTTGCAACTTGTCATAGGATTATTCTCCTTAGAGGTAATAATGAGATGAGACAGTTTAAAAATAGCTCGATCTATGCTCGGCTCAAGTTTGAATTCAGCTCGGGAGATTAGATAGTCAAGCCGAGCTAACATTCGGCTCGGCTCGGCTCAAAAAGCTAGCGAACGGCTTAAACTTATACTTTTAGATAATTTCTCCAACTTCTCCATTTTCTTAATTTTTTTTTTTTGGCAACGATAAAGAAAGGTTCTACATAGTGCTTTGCCGACTCTCGGAGCCAGACTTTATTATTACATTATCTGAAACATAAGTTAAACTAAAAATGGGGTTAGCAAAAAGAAATAAAAGGCTTCTTGAGAGGACGATCTGAGTTTGCCAAATAAGCAAATTCTTCTTTCCTCTTCTTTGTCAGTTGGACTTCAGAGGAGTACCTGCAACAAGACACACTTACGCCTCGAGGACTTAGAGATTTTCTTAACTTTGAAAATAAGTTTATGGCTTAGGTGTAATGGGAGACTCCATCTACCTATATGAAGTAATATTTAACCCGTTTTACACTTAAGACGAATATAATTATAATCGATTTAAGGAAGACCAATTACTCTTCGTAAGTATGATCTATGGATGACGATAATTGCACTTAATCATGCACACGTCCATAGTAACTAGCAAGGTGTAAACATGTATTCCTCTCTATCCCCGGTCATTTGTTGTCCTATTTCATTTTTGGGCGTCTCAGTTAATTGTTATCCTTTCTATTTTAGGATTGCATTTGATAAGCAATTTGATCATTCACACTCAATTTAGTCCACTTATCATTTTATAATTGACCCCCTCTTCTTTTCTTGATCTTTGTGCCAAAACCAAAAGACAATAATTGACCAAAACGAAATGAGGGAGTATTTACAATAGGGAAGTGAGGAAATGAGGGAACGTAGTAGTGTAAGATGTCTACTAGTTGGTGAATGTATTAGAATCCTATGAAGAATTAAGATGACATTTGGTTTAACTTTTAGGTGAAAATTTGTGTCTCCTATTTCTTAGCTTGAAAACGACCGTTAAGTTTATGTCAACTCCTAAGTCTGTAATCAGACAAAATTAAAGTAAAAACGACCCATAACATACCTCGATGGCTGGATGCATGTACTTAGAATTTAGGGACATCTGATAAAATTGAAACGATATAGAGAATAATTTACTAGTAAATTTTGTAAAACATAGTCTTATATTACTCTCGAAATAAGTCTTGTAAAATCGTTATATTTTTTTTCATAAATGAACCCAAATAGAGGAGAAAGAGAAGAAGTTGGGGAATTCATGTGAATTAGAAAATGTTGTTTCCCTATTCGTTTTGTGAATGTGGCGATTATTATCCGTCAACTTCCTCCATTATGGAGGTCTTAGAATTGGGGTAACCAAACAAGTTAATTGAATTTAGGGACATCTGATAAAATTGAAACGATATAGAGAATAATTTACTATTAAATCTTGTAAAACATAGTCTTATATTGCTCTCGAAATAAGTCTTGTAAAATCGTTATATAAGTTTAAGTAAAAATGATATTGCAAGTAATTAACAAGTTCAAAAAAGTGGTCAAGACCGAGACATCGGTCCAAGAACGGACGAACCGGACCAAACCGGACGGTCGAAGACCGAAAATATAAATTTAGTGGACCAAGACCGACCTAAAATTTTCGGTCTTGGTGGACCAAACTATTTGGTCGGTCGGTCTTGGTCCTTCAAATATAGTTTTCCACGATAATTACATTTTTTCAGAATAAAATCCATTTAAAAACCCGGGAAAAACCGGATACTAATTTATAATGACAATCATGTTAATTTGGTCTGGGCCAACTATTTTAACATACGTGGATCCGCTGGATGCTCAGCCCATACCAAACCCTATATATGTTTTGGTCCAATATTGGGTCTGGCCAAGGTTTATGGGCTTCATTTGAGGCAACACGCCAACACCTAAAAAACAAACGGTCGTGTTAAATATGTCGACACTTTTACTAATTATTATCGTCGACTATTAACACATCTTTCCAATTTTGCCTCCCATTAACTTCCCCTTGTCGCTCTCCCTAATCTTTCTAAAACAAAAAAAAAATGGTTTTTTGGAAAAAATCGTAATTTAATTTACGAACTTTTCGATTAAAACGGTTTTAAACATACGGTAACAACGATCAAGTTAGTAACGGTTTTAAAAATAATTTCGGCCAAATTTGTTTTTTTATTTCAAAAAAAAAAATTCCGGACGAAAATATTTTTCGTCTGAACGAAAATGTTTTCGTCCGAAAAAAAAAATTTCCCAGACGAAAATTTTTCCGTCTGGAAGAAAATGTTTTTCATCCGGAATTTTTTTTTTTTTTTGAAATAAAAAATTCATTTTATAACTTAGATTAATTTTTGCCGCAGTAATCGATAATTACTAATCCGTTCTAACAATAACGATTCTATTCTAAACCATGTAACCTTACAAACTTTAAAAAAATTAAACTAGTTTAGATTACTTGTCGTCGATTCCTTCAATTTGGTGGCGGAATTGAAGCGGTGGTGACGTAAATGTCGTATTTGAAGAAAATATGTTAAAATATGCAAGGTTTACAGTGATTGGTAGATTAAGAAAGTCATTAAAAAATATCGACGATAATTAGTAAAATGTCGACGATGTTTAGCAGGTTGGGGGTAGGGTCGGTTGAACTAATGGACCTGACTGAGGTGGCTACCGGGTTGGGTCGAGTCTATATCGGGTTCGAGTTATTTCGGGTTAACCTATCCTTTCGAGCCGAGCCGGTTTCGAGTCGGTTGTTATTTTGGATCAAATGATGCATCGGGTTTCGGTCAGGTGGGGTTTGGGCCGGATTATTACCGAGTCGAGTTACTTTATCGCATTATTCAATCCCCTATTTACTAAATGAATAGGTGATCTCTATCATTTTCCCGCCAAAATGCATATTCTCAGAAAAGGAAACTAATGATAATTATATTCATTCACTAAATAAGAAAACTAACAATTACAATTTAATTCATCTATATATTTTCGTTAAAATTAATTTTTTCATCAAATTATATTATTTTCACTAAACTCTATGCTATAATATTTTAGTCAAAATAAAATAAAATTGATATAAAACTATAAAGTGCTAAATCTTTTACTGATGTTATTATTAGATGATGAGTTAACTCATATTCCGTATAAAACCAAATATAGAAATCGTTGTTATTACTTTCGTGACAAAAAAAAATTGAAACTCATTAGCTTTATGCTATAAAATTATTTTCATTAAAATACAATTTAACTCATTACTCAATTCTCTTAACTAATTTTCAGTTATAGCTTTTATTTATCAAAGCAAAATACAATGATGAGAAATGTAAATAACTATAAGGTACCAATATTATATAAGTAATTTTATAAAAAAAATATTTAACTTTAAGTACCGTGCATATAACGCACGGAGTCTAAACTAGTTAAATAATACTTGTATAATTGATCCCTCTCTTTTCTTTTTTAAATTTTTCTATTGATCTTTATTTCCTCATAATTGATTGCGGTTTTTTTTAATGCTACATTTGAATAATTTAAAAAGGATTTGATTGTTGTATATGTAAACAATTTACAGTCCAAAAGATGTTACGCTTAATCCTAAATATAAGAACAGGGAAATATGGGAGTTAATTTCTGAGAAATTTAATAGGCTAGATTTCATCACATTCGCAAGTTCATGGCCCTGGTTTCAAGTCAGAGTTTGTTCCGATAATCAAGCTATTTCATTCACGTCTTATTACTGAGAACTGATTGGCTGAGGTGAAGGGGCAAGATGATTGAGATCACGCGTATCGGGTTTCTGAAGTTATGCGTCAATGAGGTATGCACAACACAACAATATAGTTTTAGATAAAAAAGTTCTTAATCTAATAGTTTTTACTCCTTATATAGTTGTCAGTTCTTGGCCTTGGTTTCAAGTAAGAGTATGTTCTGAAAATCCTAGGTTATTCTACTCTCGACTAATTGCTGAGAACCGGTTGGCGGAGATAGAGGGCGAAGTTGATTAGGAGCACGAGTATCGTGTTTCCGAAGTCAAGCGACAAGGAGCTACCTGCACAACACAACAATGTATTAATCTAATAGTTTTTCTCGTGACCCAGCTTTCCGTGCATACCTTTGTATATACAAGGCTGATGATTTTAACAATCTCTTGTGAGCTATAACTGAGTCGGACCAGTTTATTTCAGGTCACAAGACCTTTAAATAAAATAACCGAATCTTTGAACTATATCACTATTCAAGACACATAAAGCCAGGGGTTTGGGTGGGTGAGGCACATGACGCAACCTGCGTATTGTGTAGTACACTAAAGACTAGCCAAATTCAACTAATATTGTATATGTTTTGTTCAGGTTGAATCTTTTGTACTTTCAAGGTTATCTTCGCCACGAAGATAATAGAGTCCCTAATTGAAATCGACTTTTACACCGGGATCTGGCATACCCGTTTTCTTAAGCAAACGAAACTTTAAGAGATCCTCATTCCCAACATAAATTGCTTCTAAGAATCATCTCCAATTCATAAAGACGGGACGAATTAGGTTACAGCCGTGACTAATAATCATTCTCAAGACGAGCTATGTCACAGACGTGGCAAAATTGTATTTAGCCACGAATTTGTTCCGTTACAAATATTTTTCTTTTGCCACGACTTTTGTCACATCCACAGCAAACTAATATTTGCATAGTCTTGAATGAAAGAACACTCGTGAGTAAGATGTTTTCGGACTTGAATCAAGATATGTTCCCATTAAAGAAAACGTAAAAAAAATAGTTGCTAAAAAATACAAAAACTGAATGAAATTTAATCAAATATAGATAATATGAGAATAAATTCTAATATACTCCCTCCGTCCTGACCGAGGGAAATTGATGAATTTGGACAACACAACACTACAACCCCACATGCATATGAAAGATGGTCCACAAAAACTTCTGAAAATGGAAATAGATAACTATTAATTGATACACCCAAAATTAAAATACAAAAAATAAATAATAATAACAAAACAATATTTGATATTCTTTTATTTAGTTTTAATAAGAATTTTGAAACCTTTGTAAAATTATATCCGAGTGGAGAAATGTTTTGTCGTCAAATTTTTGATTTTTTGAAATGAGAATTTTGTTTTGTGATTTTTTTAATAAATCCGATAATTTAAGAAATATATTCCAATATATAATTCTGTTTATTCAAATCGTGAAGTTTCTTAATTTGATAACTTCTTAGTTACAACTTTATAAATTTGAATAACATTTTAAAAAGACTGTATCACATATAAATAAAATTATACTCCCTCCATTCAACTCCACACTACCACTTTCTTTTTTCACGTTTGCCAACGCGTCTTTTACGCGCTAAATATCGTTAGCTACGTATTTGCAAAAAATATAAAAGTTAGATATTTTTAATGTACTCGTAAAGACGAATCAAACAAGATCCCACATGAATATATTTCTGCTTATGTATTGAGAGAAAATTGAAATTGAATGATTAATTGTGAATAGTGTATAAAATAGAAAGTGTTAGTGTGGAGTTGAATGGAGGGAGTATTACATGTTAGCTAAAAGGTAGGGGTTCGTTGTTCAGTAAAGCGGGTAAGGAGGTCTTGATAAAGCTGTTGGTCAAGCTATACTCATGCGATGAGAGTTTTTAAACTCCCCGCTAATTTTTGCGATGAAATGCATTCCAAGCATAAAATCCCATGGGTAGCGTGAAATACCATGTGTCGGCCAAAATGTAAAAGGGGTTAGGTTTTCGAGCTCTTGGAAAATTCAATATAGCTATTCTAGGTAAGCAATCTTCGAGACTTATGACGAGTTTGGATAGCCTGTTTGTTCGTCTTTTGAAGGCGAAATACTTCCCGCAATCGTGCTTTTTGGAAGCGGGATTAGGTCCAAATCCCAGCTTTTCTTGGCGTTCAATCTGGGAGTCGAGGAATGTACTGGATTTAGGTTTGAGACATCGAATTGGTAATGGTCTTACTACTAGAGTTTGGGTTGATCTGTGGATTCCAGGAACCCAGTCAAGACGGATCATATCACCTAGGGGTGAGCATAGTGTGGAAATGCGGTGTCAGATTTGATGAATGCGCATGGGGATGGTTGGGAATTTGGGATAAAATGAAAGTGAGAGTATACTTGTTGTCTTTTGAACAAAAAAATGTGTTGAATATTAGACTAAGTTCCAGTTATTAGAGAATATTAGAATATAAGGTTTTGGCCGAGATGGTTCATCTATCATGGTATCAGAGCCAGCGTGACCATATGTCACGGGTTCGAATACTGACAACCTCAATTACTCACGAAGTGGAATTTCAGCACACGGTACGGGGGAGCCTGTGCACTAACCACTCTTCAAGTCTGATGGGTATTTGAGTGAGGGAGTGTAATAGGAATAATTATATCATACCTAATATATTATCTCTTGATATAATATTCCTGAAGATAATATCCTACCTAATATATTATCTCTTGATAATATATTTTCTTAATATTTTATTATATCTAATATGATATTCTAATATTCCCTAATACCAGTAACAGAAGATGATTGGTGTTTGAGTGTGGAGAAAGATGGTATATATACGGTCAAGTCTGCATATCGTTTACTGATGGAGGATAATCTGCAAGAGGAGGGACAATCAGAGTCAGCTCGAGATAGATGGCTGTGGAATAAGATTTGGAAGGTACCGGTTATACTCCATATTAAGTTTTTTTTTTTTTTTCCCTAGCAGCTAAGATGCGATTGCAATGAAGAACGATATTGTTGCTTCTACTCAAGGAACTAACATCTTATGTTCCCGATTATCGTGTGGAAATGTGTCTTCATGTAGCCCGAGATTGCGGGTGCGTGGGATGAACTGGGGTTGGAGGTTTTCGAGGGGCATGATTTTGAACGAGTAAGGGAGTGGGGGAGATTGTTTTGCGTGGTTTAGATGTGAGGGAGTGTGTGGCGTTTATGACGATATGTGGGATATCTGAGAGAGGCGGAATAAGGTTATTTTTGAGGATGGCGAGTGGAGGGGTGATATGGTTTTGGATAAGGTGGAGAATCTTATATGCGAAATGATGGATATGGAGAAGGAGATGGCTGGAAGGTTTGTGGCAGAGGAGGAAATGGGGTGTTGGACAAAGCCAGGGGTTAGTGTGAAGACGGTGAATGTAGATGCGAGTATATTGGATGGTGTCGGGGTTGGTTGGGGCGTGGTATGTAGAAATGAGGAGGGGCAGTCGAATGGGGAATAGTATTACAGGAAGCAGTGGAACGAGAGCCGAAGATCGCCGTAGCGGAAGCTATTCTTTATGGCCTTAAGGAAGCTGAGAACACAGGGGTGGAGATGGTGATAGTAGAGAGTGATTGCTTGGCGGTGGTGAAGCATTTGAACAAGCGCAAGAAAGGGAGAAGTGATGATATCTTTTTAGTCTACGAGGATATTTATCTACTTTGTCGTTGGTTTGAGCCTGTCTCGTTTCGTTTGCTCGTAGGAAATATAACAGTGTCGCTCATGAGTTAGCACATTTTGTTCCTTGGTCGGTAGGTAGACATGGTGGTTAAATGATTCACCTCCATATATTGTTTTTAACATGGTTGGTTAAATGATTTATCTCTATATATTGCTTGCATTACGGTTTCTGATTTGCTTAATATAGTTTAAAACCGGCTTTGTGGATATTTTCAAAAACAAAAAATAGACAAATTAATTAACTAAATTATTGATCACCCATTGAGAAGTGTAAAATTAATAGCATACAAATGCTTTAATTTTTAATTTTAGGATTTTCAGTTTTGGTTCACTTTTCAATCAACTTTATCTTTGTTATTTTTTGTGATGGAGGATTGAAATAGGTCAAAGAGTATGAGTTCCTCGCAAATACTTCCTTTGTTGCATTGAACTCTTATACATTTGTTTTATATACATGTACTAGTTTTAATCTCGTGCAAAAAAATACACGGGTTAATTATGACATACAAAATTTATGTAAATTAATACAATAATAATACGTACTCATATTATGAGATAATAATTGAATGAAATAATGTTAAATAAATCTAAGGCAAGTTTGTGGTGAGGTCAACTCTAGAAAATGAATTTTTTTCGCCTTAAATCAAGGGAACTACTCAAAACCTTTTAATGACTTAGCTTTTATAGTAAGGGAATGTCTTAAATCTTTTCTAAGCTAGAAAATTGGACAATAAAAATACACAACTTCTTGCTTAAAACGACAAATTCGTTTTAAATTTTAAACTAAGTCAAGTATAGAAAATGAGATAAAAGGAATATATATAGGGAATAACAAAAACTTTGTCCAACATAATAGCAGACGTATTTAATAAAAATAAGATTATAATTAAGACGGGATATTATTTGGCCATATTGTATTTATTGTGTTATTGGGATTTGGCCATTTCCTAACTTGATTTACTCATATATTTGTATGCTTAATGGAAATAACACCAATATATCATTCACCACATCTATATAATTTATATCTATATAATAACTTAAAAAGCCTACCTTGAGCATCATATTGTGACGCGTGGCAGTCTTAGAATCTCTTGGAATGATGTGTTTTGTAGCATTTGTGTAATCCTATAATTAATTATGCGGCATAATCAATACTACTTTTATGTTTCAAGTCTCTAACTCTTTAAATTTCTTGCTATTTATCAATAATTGATTCATTTTTCCAAAACATTAACGCATTGTCCACAAATTTTTAAGTGAAATAATTGGTGGAGTTAAAGCATGGCCCAAACGAAGAGCCATATATACAAATAATACAATGACATAAAAATGCTAAATTGAGTAGCTAGTAGAACGATACATGGCTGAATACAATTACATGGTAGATTAAAAAAAAAAAAAAATTAGAACACGAAAAGACAAAGTAGTAGTCACCCATCTTATGTAAACTTTCATCTCCCTAGCCTTACTTCACCCCATAATCACAATATTTATCTCTCTTTAATGGAGAACTTTCATATTCTGCTATTATGAAAATTCAACAAATTTTATGTATAAAAGGAGACCAATTTATAAGAACTCTAGCATATTCTTAACAAAAAAAATTGATCGTTAAGTTTCCCCTTTTTATGATTTACTCCATTTTCATTACTAAAATATTTAATTTATATATTCTATTAGATTTTTCAAAACTTTCCGTTGAAGAGATAAAGGAAAAATAGAAGAAAATAGAATGACAAGCATTTTTATTATAAAGTTTGTTCTTGGCGTTGTTGAATGTTGATGAAGTGATTTGATATCGTTGATGATCGAATATGACTATCTATTGTGGTGGAGGGAGGTCAAGCTTTGGTGAACAAATACTAGATCTTAACCAAATTATAATTTTAGTTTTTTAGTCTCACATCTTTAATATTGATAGAATGTTTTTGAGAAATTTTTAATGTATTAAAGTACAATAGATTACAAATGTATCGACCAAAGCAAGTTTAGTGTAATTCGTAAGTATAATATTCTCTTATATTTTAACGAGGTCGGTAAAGGGTAGCATGTCTTTTAATTTTGAATTTTTAACGTGAGAATTTTCATGAATATCTATATGATTTTATCTATTATGCCTATCCCATTTAATTTTTTTCATAAACGCTTAAGAGAAAATGAGTGAAAAATATTGTAATGATTAAATATCATTAATTATTTCCAAACTCATAACTATGGTAATACTTTTTTTTTTGAAGGGGACAACTATGGTAATACTACTTACTACTTTCATAATATTATCATTTTAATAAAGTTGTAAATTAAGAAAAGTTTTATACAAATGTCGAGCAAAAACGATATCACTCATCTACAACAGTCAAATGAGAATAATAGAAACATGATTTAATAACCTTTAAAGAAGAGTTAAAGAAATCCCCGTGAAAAATCACGAGAAATTAAACTAGTTTTTGACTATTAAGTTTAATTTTCAAGTATAGTTTAGTTACTTCATTATTAAGTCATACATAATTACGTGTCAAGTTAAGCTCTAAACCACTTTCATTTCGATCAATCAATATTAAGCTTAATAATTATCATCTTATAGGGTCATCAATTCAATCAGGTCAACAACGAGTAGGGTTCATGTAATACCCTGACTTTTTATAAATTATTATAAGCCGGCCGTGTTACGTCGCTAAATAATATAATATTATAATATAATTAATAAACAAACTATAATCACAAGACGTTAAATTTAATCATGAAAGTAGGTACATATTTAGGTTACTCAGTGTCGGGATAATACGGAAGTATTCTCGTAAGTTTACGTTCACATAAGATAATTAAATATAGGATTGCGGGTATTGGTTAAACGCAAATAAGAAACCAATCGGACCCAAAATAATTAAGGGGACCGTGTCTTTGGGAGTGTAAAGCATGCTTTGATTATTTTTATTAAACCTAGACTACCCATACTCCAACCCCACGCCTACACCAACAACAATGCAACCCATACTCATTTGTTTACGTCAACCCCCACACAAACCATACCCCTTTGTCCTTCTTCTTCCTTATTAAACCGACAAAGCCTACCCATTTCCCTTCCATTGTTAATTTGTTATACACCCATACTGTGCAAGTAAGTGAGTGAGAGGCAGAGTGAAGCGCGGCGGTTGCTAGGGTGGGCGAGGTGGCGGTTCAGGCGAGGTAAGGTTGTCATCACCATTCGTTTTCCTTGTTTTTTCCAATGTCGTTTTTGTAGTATTGTGTGTGTGTCTTTGTAGTCGATGAGTCGTGGTGACTAGGTTGTGTTCTTGGGGTGGGGTCGAGTCTTCTGGTGGTCTTGAGGGTGGTCATTTGTTGTGGTTGTTGGTGTCGGAAATAGTGGTTAGGGTGGGTGTTTCGAGTCCGTTTGCGCGTAGGAGTCTTGGGGTGGTGCCGCCATTGACTCGGGGGAGGTCGATGTGGTGGCACCACGTGCTATGTGTCGTGTAGGTGTCGGAGATGGTGTCAGAGGTGGTTGGAGGTGGTGTTGTGGGTGTTCGAGGTTGTTGTCGCGTGTCTTTCAGGCGTAGTTGTGGTGTTAGGGTCGTGAACCAGGCCAGGTTATGGCCGTGGTTCGGCTTGTCGGTGGGAGTCGACCCATTTCTGGGTGTCGGGGGTGGAGCTGGGCGAGGTTGGTGCTGGCATGTGGTGGTCGGCGGTGGTTGAGGGCACGGTTTGATTGATGACGCGGGTTGAGGGGGTGTGTGTGTGTGTCGTGTAATGAATCCGAGTCGAGTTCTTCGCGGGCTAAAAATTGTGGTGTCGGGTTTCTTGTTTGGATATCATTATTACTATTGTTATTATTATTATTAGTATTATTATTATTATGTTAGTATGGTTAGTGTGTTACCATTAGTATTATTAATATTGTTATTATATGCTTAATTAATTAATCTAGTTCCGAGTTATTAGCGAATTAAAGACGGGGTTTTCATAGTTTAATTAATATAATCCGTTAATTGGTCGTATTCTTAATTAATTAATATAATTCCCGTGTCGTTAAATAATTGAGTTAAGTTAATTCTCGAGTTATTTAATATAATTAGAGTCGGGATTGTTCGAGTTGTTCAAGTGTTGATTCGTTTCACCATATAATTCATTTAAACCGTTAATTATCGTTTTGGTTTGAGTTCCGAGTTATTTAAAATAAAATAATAATTAATAATGAGTAATTAATTAAAGACGGGTTTTGAGTCGGGTTTGTTAAAAGAGAAAAGTTTCTATTTTGGGCAAGGCTACCATTTCGGGGAAGTTTCTATTTTAGGAAACTTCCCACTTTTAGAAAGTCACTATATTTGGTATCATTGCTATTTTAGAATGGGGGATAATTGAAGGAATAATAATTAATAAATATTATATGTTTAGGTGACGGTTTTCGCGTGGAGTATTTTTAGCAGCTGTTGGATTGTCATTCTGCAATTTGAGGTAGGGGAAATACACTTGTCCTAATATCGTTGTTGTTGAATTGTGTTGGTTGGATTCGTGGTGGATCTAAGTTATCATTTATATTCGGAACGTGATTGACTGAATTGATCATATTGAGTATGATAGTACAATATCGGATAACTGGCATGATTTTATGATTCATCATTTAATTGATTTATATAACGTGTTGCATCAATTTCCTTTGAGCATTCATATGCATTGGAGTTGGAGGATGTTGTGTGACATGGTGTGGAGATTATTCAGGGTCTTGTGATATGATGTGGAGATTATTCAGGGTCTTGTGATATGGTGCGGAGATTATTCAGGGTCTTGTGATATGATGTGGAGATTATTCAGGGTCTTGTGATATGGTGCGGAGATTATTCAGGGTCTTGTGATATGGAGCGGAGATTATTCAGGGTCTTGTGATATGGAACAGAGATATTCAGGGTCTGTGATATTCAGGGTCTGTGATATTCAGGGTCTGTGACATGGTGTGGAAGTTATTGATATGGTGTGGAAGTTATTGATACGGTGTGGAAGTCATTGATATGGTGTAGAAGTTATTCAGGGTCTGTGATATGGAGAGGTGGAGTATGTGACGAATTGGAAATGGAGTTATGTATTTTGTTGTCGTACTTATTATGTTTTCCCTACTCAACCTCGTGGTTGACCCTGTGTATTCGTGAACACCTGTGATGATCCGTTTATGGGGAGCAGACTTGTGAGTTTAAGAGATAGGACGGGAGCTTGATGGGCGTGAGACATTGGATCAGACGACTTAGTGGCTAGATCATCACCTAGAAGACTTTCACTTTTATTTATGTCAGTTCTTGTAATCGAGTTGAAAAGAGGTTTGTAATAATTAAGTCAAAATATTATATAATTGCCTTGGAGTTTAATTTGTTATTCACTACCTCGGGAAACCGAGATGGTAACAGTCCGTTTTATTAGAGAATGTCTTGACGAGGACTTCTTTTATAAACCGGGGTGTTACAAAGTGGTATCAGAGCGAACGATCCTCAGGCCTAAACCAATGAACCCAATGAACCTAGGATGTGTCTAATTAAAATGAACACCGGGATAGAAGCGTTAGGAGCACACCGAGGTAAGGTTTGAGTTAGGGCCCCCTCACACCGAACCAGTGGCCCTCTCAGTTTGACTCGGAAAACCTTGAGGGTATATGAGAGAAAGGGTAGAAAAGTTGCATAAGGTTGAACCTGAGGTTCCTATATCGTTGCCTAAGTATTGATTGATGCATTGATGATTGCATAATCGAGTTGATATATACTTTGAAACCCATATATTCTAACCATTCAGCAGGACAACGCTACGGTTAGTATTTTGTATGAATGATGACGTGATCATATAATGTTGGGAAATGAGAAATAAATTTTCGAGTTCAGGTTAATAATTAATAAAGTGTTGTGCTAGTCGTGAGCATGAAAATAATTGCGAGTCTATGATAATTACCTAGGGGGATGTGAATGATGTGCTGATAGTACTAATGTGAGTAAGTAATATGCGGTTATGTGATCCCAAGCCATGCTAGTATAATAATGTGATAGTAATAAGAAACGCTATTGAATTGCCTGTTTTTAGTCATAGCAATCGTAATGTAGATGTAATGAGTAGATCGAGACGCGAAGGGATTCTATGGAGTATATGTTTACGTAGGTACAGTGTGAGATCTAAGTTGGTATGGGTTAGTAACAATAGTGTGGTTGTAAGAGTTGGAACATATAAAATGAATTGACTTAGTGGTGAAACATGTTTTGGTTGATGTTACTCCTTAATTGACCTTACTACCATTTATTTGCTGTTTATTGTCTATCGTAGAAAATGTTATGAGAGGTAGCCTTGTGAGTTAGTGTTCATTTGACGTTGGTTTCATGCTTATATGATATACGGATTAGGAGAAATAAAGATTTTAGTAAGATGTGGTTAGGAAGTTCTGTGCAGTGACGCTTGACCAATGATGTTGTAAAAATCCACATTTAAATTTCATTAATAATTCTCACATAATTCCAACCCCACCGATCATAAAATTCGCCTATGTTTTCAAATTGATAAGCCCCGAAAATTCTTGATGTCTCTATATTAAATAATAAGTTTTGCAAACTGACCCAAAATTTTAGACCAATTGCTGCCACATGTTTGTTTGGACCAACCGAATTCTTGTACTTTAAATCTAATTCTTTTTCCCCTGTGTTTTGAACTCACCATGTTTTATAAAAGTAATATGAATCAAGTTTTTAATCGTACAACTATTTATTCGTGATTTTTGGAAGGTACAACGTAAATCAAAACATTTAAAATGTGCATTCTATGTTGAATTTTCATACAGTTGTTTGATTAATTCATGAGCCTTAGTAATGTGAAATTATAATGTCAACATGACGATAGTAGCGCACCTGTTCAGTGGTTATGCATCTCAACCAGTGATAAAATTAAAACCTAATTGATAATATCGTGGGCATGATAGTATGAGTGAAATTGAATAGTTTAAATTGATTCTTAATCGAGGGTGAAATGTTTATACGAGTCCAGTTGTTATATGTTTTATATATGTTTGGCATGTTGTAATATCTCTGGTGAGTTCATCATAATTGCATAGGGGTCTAATATATAAATATAAACTACAGTGTCATATCGTAGTAAAGTCAATGGCGTTAAAAGTCAATTTGATCGTTCTAATATACTCGCATGAATATGATAATAATTATGTCTAAAAGTTTACACATGGATGATGGTAGTGATTGTGTCTAAATGTTCACACATGTAGGATGTCATTTGAGTTCTAAGGTCTTTCATATGAGTTGTGTGCCCATAAGTTATAACTATTACCTACATCGTATTAAATTATTTCAGTGAACCTAAAACCTATAACATGATAATAAACAGTGTCATTATTCTTTATTGAATATGTTCGTTATTATATTGTCACAAAATGCTAAAGTGATTCATGCAATTGTAACACGACATTCGACATATCTATGTTCTCGAGTCGTTATTATCAATTATATCCTAATAGGGATTGTTATGATAATTATGTTAGCAATTATAGTGGGATAACCCTTTTATGATTCACATGATATACATTGGTTTAAATGATAGTCGTTATAGTTACGTTCAATTGACCCATGAATACAACTGAGTAAAGAAGTGCAACTAAAATCCTGATGATTGAGGTAATAGTCGTCCATTAGTAAAGATAGGACTGAAATGAATAAGATGAACTTGTAATTTACAATATAGGAGTCGACACCTCAACTTGTTTTGTTTAAAGGAATTGTATCAAATTAAGTTTATCTGATTTTGAGTTTCGTAGTAAGCTATAAATGAGTTCTATGATGGCCCTGTTATGAGAATATGTTAAGAAAATTAGTCACCATCCTGTATGAAAGTACAAGTTTAGAAAAATGAAGTTAGATTTTGCCGTGTGAGTATAAATCCGGAAGGAGATTTCCAGCTAGTGTCTGGTTGAATGGTTACATGATAGTTGCTAAGTCTGGAGTAATGAAATTAGAACGGAGTCACAAGTGGTGGGTCAAGTTAGTCATGTTGTTCGTTCAGGTAGCAAATTGGTGGGTTGTGGTTGGTTACGAATGTCGAAACGGGAAATGTGATGTGGTGATTTAAGTGAGTTACGTGTTAACATGGTAAGTTGATATTAGCATGACAGGTAACGAATAATTGTAAATTGGTGTCGTTAAATACACTAACCTTGTATGTCATTGTGTTGGGTGCAGTTTAAATATATTAATACAAAGAACAAAAATTTATGTATGAGTCTTGTATGTTGCCTTTCCAATATCGTTGCTTAATCACTTGTGTGACTCGACCAATAAGTTATAAAATTTGCCAATCAATGTGCATTCGTCGTTTATGAATAAATACCGAACCCTTTGTTATGAGAATTGAAAATATTTCTAAGATGATAAGTCTTTGCTGAAACCTGGTTGTCTTCTTTTCTATTGGTGATTCTGTCGTGACCTAAATCTATACCATCAAGTAAAGAAAAGTCAGATTGAACCTATTAAGTTATAAATTCACATAAATCGATTTATCAAATGTCGACCTTAATTCGTTTCTTATGTGATTGATCCCCTATATTCTAAAGTATGAAAATTACAATGATTGGTGAGGCGAATAATTACTAATGATTTTACTGGTGACGGTAGCATCCTTGAAAGAGTTGTATATCGATTGTTGGTAAGAACTAGTTATCTGGAACGTGAGTTGAGAACCTTTTATCCTTTTTAAGTTGTTAGCAGTAATTTGGGACCGTTGTTATAATAATGAAGGTTACGAGGACGTAACCATGTTTCTAGTTGGGGAGGATTGTAAAATCTTGATGCTTAAATTGCACTTGTTTGTAGGTTATAGTTGACCAAGTTGATGTTTAGTTGTGGGGTACCTATACAAATGAGTTCCATACGTGTTGTTCCTACTTCTGTTAGTTGGTTGATGTGTAAAAGGAGAGTGTGATTAAACTACTGGTATTGAGTTATGAGTTGTGGGGCCTCCGTGCCGAGTTATGTTTGCGGTCCAGTGCGACCATGGTTAATGGGTTATGTTGAATTTGAGATCGGAATTTAGATGGAAGATGACAGTGTTCTCAGATGATTATTTAGTTGATTATACATTTGTGTTCCCAGTTAGTTATTAGTTAGAGTTACTTCGGTTAAGTAAAGACGAGTAAAACTTCGGGACGAAGTTTATTTTTAGGAGGGCAGAATGTAACATTTCGTAATTATTATGTTTAACTGATATGTCAAAAGTGTGTGTTAATCGAGTTAGAAATGCGTAACGTCCGTAAGTACGAAATGCATACCCTTCTGGGGTTTGGGTACGGGAGCGAACTTCGGGACGAAGTTCATTTTAAGGGGGGAAGACTGTAATACCCTGACTTTTTATAAATTATTATAAGCCGGCCGTGTTACGTCGCTAAATAATATAATATTATAATATAATTAATAAACAAACTATAATCACAAGACGTTAAATTTAATCATGAAAGTAGGTACATATTTAGGTTACTCAGTGTCGGGATAATACGGAAGTATTCTCGTAAGTTTACGTTCACATAAGATAATTAAATATAGGATTGCGGGTATTGGTTAAACGCAAATAAGAAACCAATCGGACCCAAAATAATTAAGGGGACCGTGTCTTTGGGAGTGTAAAGCATGCTTTGATTATTTTTATTAAACCTAGACTACCCATACTCCAACCCCACGCCTACACCAACAACAATGCAACCCATACTCATTTGTTTACGTCAACCCCCACACAAACCATACCCCTTTGTCCTTCTTCTTCCTTATTAAACCGACAAAGCCTACCCATTTCCCTTCCATTGTTAATTTGTTATACACCCATACTGTGCAAGTAAGTGAGTGAGAGGCAGAGTGAAGCTGACGGCGGTTGCTAGGGTGGCTGAGGTGGCGGTTCAGGCGAGGTAAGGTTGTCATCACCATTCGTTTTCCTTGTTTTTTCCAATGTCGTTTTTGTAGTATTGTGTGTGTGTCACTGTAGTCGATGAGTCGTGGTGACTAGGTTGTGTTCTTGGGGTGGGGTCGAGTCTTCTGGTGGTCTTGAGGGTGGCTGTTGTGGTTGTTGGTGTCGGAAATAGTGGTTAGGGTGGGTGTTTCGAGTCCGTTTGCGCGTAGGAGTCTTGGGGTGGTGCCGCCATTGACTCGGGGGAGGTCGATGTGGTGGCACCACGTGCTATGTGTCGTGTAGGTGTCGGAGATGGTGTCAGAGGTGGTTGGAGGTGGTGTTGTGGGTGTTCGAGGTTGTTGTCGCGTGTCTTTCAGGCGTAGTTGTGGTGTTAGGGTCGTGAACCAGGCCAGGTTATGGCCGTGGTTCGGCTTGTCGGTGGGAGTCGACCCATTTCTGGGTGTCGGGGGTGGAGCTGGGCGAGGTTGGTGCTGGCATGTGGTGGTCGGCAGTGGTTGAGGGGCACGGTTTGATTGATGACGCGGGTTGAGGGGTGTGTGTGTGTGTCGTGTAATGAATCCGAGTCGAGTTCTTCGCGGGCTAAAAATTGTGGTGTCGGGTTTCTTGTTTGGATATCATTATTACTATTGTTATTATTATTATTAGTATTATTATTATTATGTTAGTATGGTTAGTGTGTTACCATTAGTATTATTAATATTGTTATTATATGCTTAATTAATTAATCTAGTTCCGAGTTATTAGCGAATTAAAGACGGGGTTTTCATAGTTTAATTAATATAATCCGTTAATTGGTCGTATTCTTAATTAATTAATATAATTCCCGTGTCGTTAAATAATTGAGTTAAGTTAATTCTCGAGTTATTTAATATAATTAGAGTCGGGATTGTTCGAGTTGTTCAAGTGTTGATTCGTTTCACCATATAATTCATTTAAACCGTTAATTATCGTTTTGGTTTGAGTTCCGAGTTATTTAAAATAAAATAATAATTAATAATGAGTAATTAATTAAAGACGGGTTTTGAGTCGGGTTTGTTAAAAGAGAAAAGTTTCTATTTTGGGCAAGGCTACCATTTCGGGGAAGTTTCTATTTTAGGAAACTTCCCACTTTTAGAAAGTCACTATATTTGGTATCATTGCTATTTTAGAATGGGGGATAATTGAAGGAATAATAATTAATAAATATTATATGTTTAGGTGACGGTTTTCGCGTGGAGTATTTTTAGCAGCTGTTGGATTGTCATTCTGCAATTTGAGGTAGGGGAAATACACTTGTCCTAATATCGTTGTTGTTGAATTGTGTTGGTTGGATTCGTGGTGGATCTAAGTTATCATTTATATTCGGAACGGTGATTGACTGAATTGATCATATTGAGTATGATAGTACAATATCGGATAACTGGCATGATTTTATGATTCATCATTTAATTGATTTATATAACGTGTTGCATCAATTTCCTTTGAGCATTCATATGCATTGGAGTTGGAGGATGTTGTGTGACATGGTGTGGAGATTATTCAGGGTCTTGTGATATGATGTGGAGATTATTCAGGGTCTTGTGATATGGTGCGGAGATTATTCAGGGTCTTGTGATATGATGTGGAGATTATTCAGGGTCTTGTGATATGGTGCGGAGATTATTCAGGGTCTTGTGATATGGAGCGGAGATTATTCAGGGTCTTGTGATATGGAACAGAGATATTCAGGGTCTGTGATATTCAGGGTCTGTGATATTCAGGGTCTGTGACATGGTGTGGAAGTTATTGATATGGTGTGGAAGTTATTGATACGGTGTGGAAGTCATTGATATGGTGTAGAAGTTATTCAGGGTCTGTGATATGGAGAGGTGGAGTATGTGACGAATTGGAAATGGAGTTATGTATTTTGTTGTCGTACTTATTATGTTTTCCCTACTCAACCTCGTGGTTGACCCTGTGTATTCGTGAACACCTGTGATGATCCGTTTTATGGGGAGCAGACTTGACAGGTTTAAGAGATAGGACGGGAGCTTGATGGGCGTGAGACATTGGATCAGACGACTTAGTGGCTAGATCATCACCTAGAAGACTTTCACTTTTATTTATGTCAGTTCTTGTAATCGAGTTGAAAAGAGGTTTGTAATAATTAAGTCAAAATATTATATAATTGCCTTGGAGTTTAATTTGTTATTCACTACCTCGGGAAACCGAGATGGTAACAGTCCGTTTTATTAGAGAATGTCTTGACGAGGACTTCTTTTATAAATCGGGGTGTTACAGTTCATTTCGAGTCGGGTCGAGTTTAGGCCACTAATAACCGGGTTGTGCCAGGTTACGCGTCGTCATCAGGTCGGTGCTCGGGTTGCAATATTCTCGGGTTTAATCGGGTCGGGTCATTTGAGTCTGGTCCAAATTCCAATATTACCCCTACATTTTTTTTTCCTGTTTTGTTATTTGTTGAGCAAGTCACCTCCTCATTCTTATTCATCATCCTTCATCGGTTCACCATCGTCGACGATTCCTTTATCTCTTTCGCTCTTCCCAATCTTCGTATACGAAACTAATTCTTATATGAGACGGTCTCACAATAAACCTCCTCGTTTCCGCACGCTTTAATCGTGAGTATTTACTTTACCCCCCTTTTTTTTTTTCAATTACTCTCTCCGTCTCAATCATTTATTAACCTTTGATTAAACAAATGATTGAGACGGAAAGAGTAATATTTACGCTTTTTATCATATTGTTAATTTTCAATCGAGCCAATTACTCCCTCCGTCTCAATTATTTAATTATTTATTTAGAGTACCTTTTATATTCTCTAAGGAGTATTTTAATCAAAGGTAGATAAATGAGAATACGACGTAATTAAGCAAATATAGCCGTCATTTGATGAATTATGGATGCAATTTTCATTTTTAGTTACTGGAAATAGCCTTTGAAAGCGGAAATAGTCTCTTTGTATTGCTAACACGGAATTAGGTTATGTTGCGTACAACAATCCTATTATATCTCAATTTGCGGGAGCTATTGAGGAACTGGGGTAGCGTAGTTGTTACTGTTTGAAACAGTTGACTGTTATTTTGATGCTTTAGATAATTATTGATATTGATGGTTATTGTAGTTAATTGTTGATTGTTTCTAGTTGTTTCGGGTTTTGGTGTCTTGATTGGAGCTAATATAGGAATTATTAATGATGCCCGGATACTTATTGGTCCGCTTTGTAGCGATTGCAGCTGGTTGCTGGCATAACTGACATATTCTCAATCAATAAAACTTGGGAGAGACGGTCTTTCAATAAGTTATTGAGAGACCAGATTTTCGTACCCTTTTATTTATATTCGTGACCCTTTTGTTGTTGATCGTGACATAGTAATTTCGTAGCTATCGACATACTAAATGTACCCATTTTATATTTGTACCTATTTTATTAGGTTTAGTACCACTTTTTCTTAAAATTGTAAAATAGTCTCTCAATAAACTTATTGAAAGACCGTCTTTTAGGAGACCTACTCATTTTCAATTTGTTTAATTGTTCAAATTTACGTCTTAGTTTGATTTTCTGCGATTGTGTCTCGTTAAACATGATAGTGAATGGCGGGTTTATATGCTGGTGAATGTCATTGGTTGATGGTTTGTTGGTCATAAGCTGCACTGCTGGTGAATGTCGGAGTTTTGGTTTAGGTAGCAGAACATGCTTGCGATCTGTAGTTTTGGTTCAGGATTAATTTGTATTTCATTTGCCCATCAGAAGCGTTGCTTTGGCCGTGATTAGTTTTCATCTCCTCCACGGGGGCCGGAGAAGTGAACAGTCTGAATACCCAATTTGCTTAGTGTTCCGCTTCAGTGATAATGTTTTGAGCTAAGAAAGAAAGAAAAGTATGGCAATGACAAGATCGTTGATAACACGGATAGCTTCAAATTTGGTTTCTCAAATTCAGCATAATCATCGAGTCCTTGCTTCTTCTTCTTCTTATGCTTATTCGTCAGCTCTTCCAGAAACTTCTTCGGATGCCATTCATTTGACAGATAACTGTGTTCGGGTACCTTTCTGATTTATTTCACCCTTTTTCTGCATGTTTCCTATCAAGTACAGATAATGGTATTACAGCTGAGAAAGTGTTGGTTTTTACGTTCTAGATGCATGTTATGTCCGAGTACCCCAGCTTTACGGTCATTAGTAGTTGTGGGGTGAAAATATTTCGCGCCCCTTTTAAAAGTTCGTAACTTTCGTAGATATAAATATGTTAGTTGTCACCGTTTTTATCAACTTTTTACACATACCTATTTACTGACTATCAAAGGAATTTCTCTTAGAGGATGAAAGAGTTGCAAGCTAGTGAGAATGCTGATAAGATGCTTCGACTTAGTGTAGAAGCCGGCGGATGCTCTGGGTTCCAGTATGCTTTTGCTCTCGATGATAAAACGAATAATGATGACAGGTAAGATATCTTCATAATTTCGACAGTCTACATTGTTGGGCACCTCCATATTTAATTTGTATCTACGTATTTGTGACATGTATTGTTATGACTTTGTAGAATTTTCGAGAAGGATGGAGTTAAGCTAGTGGTCGATAATATATCGTTTGACTTTGTGAAAGGTGCCAATATTGATTATGTTGAGGAGCTCATTCGTTCTGCTTTCCAGGTTAGTCACAGTCTTTTGGAACGATGATTTACTCTTTTTGTTATGAAATTATAATTCATCTCAAGAGCATTGCATAATGTATTACCGGAGTAATAAACTTAGATTACTAGGCTCTTTTAGCTTTCCAACAACACTTTCATGATAAAGTCTACTGCTCTTTTAAAATCACTTTCCTGATATAGGGATTTGTCGCGCTATTTTATCAGCAAAGATAACATCAACAGATCAACTGATTCTTACTGAGTAATGCTTAAAAGAGAGTGAAACATTGAAAGAAACAGGAATGCTCTTTATAATGATCAAGTTACTTATTAATTACGGAGTATGTTGTATTTTAGTAATATGTTCAGGACTCGTGATACATATAATTATATTTTATTTGGCTTGAAAGAGCAAGAGTAGTGACCTGATAGACCGTAAAATGATTAAATGAATAATTTGGGCATATGTTTGAAGTATTAGCTGTTGTATTTGTTAGAACTGTCTCGAGGGGGAGCCGGGGAGGGAATGAGGGATGCCATCTGGCACATGTAATGTTTTCTGGCTGTGTTTGCTGAAGTTCTCAATTGAAATCGTCTAAATTGAACATAGTCAGATTGAATTGAGATGAACTAAACTAAACTGTTACCTTCCCCCAAGGTTCGCACTCATAAGAAACTCTTTTGGTATATCTATAATGATTAATGACACGTAAATTAATGCACAAACAACGTGGGAGGCCATCGAGTCCGATCTTCTACCATTATGGGCTCTTGAAAATTGCAACTCAGTTATACATTTCCTCTGTTTTCTCTTAGCTATGCTCTGTCGGTTTACGGGTACGTTTGTGTGTAATTGCAGGTATCTGAAAATCCAAGTGCAGTTGGTGGATGCAGCTGTAAGAGCTCTTTTATGGTGAAGTAGCATTTCAGTTCAGTCCAAACTTAAAATCCAGATTATTTTCCCATGTTCATGGTGACCACCCACCCTATTCCTCCTCTTCGACTTTCCCGATTCCCAGGTTCGAGTTTTTTTCGTGCTGTCGTAAACATTGTTGTGCTAACAGCTGTGATCTTCTGCTAGGGGACATCCCAATGATTTGATTCTGTAGCTAATAGGAATATTCACAGTATAAAATTTAGACTGTGTAAAGGTTTGAAGTTTACCATGATCTTATTATCGGTTGCATTTTATGCAAAACTACTGAGATTAGGCCGCAGACAACTTATTTAAAGACAGAAACCGATGTTTAATACCATTGTTATATCTGTTGGAAAGGAAATAAAGTTCAAGCTCTGCCATATATTTTTGTAATATACTTGTAACATTTAATGATAAACTAATAATAAAAATTTGTATTGAGATTGAGATTCCTGGTAGAGTTTTTGAAATATAATACTTCATAGCTCCTTTTTTTGGTAAAAATCGTTTTTCTGTTCTTTCCTTTCTGCTGTATGCCTGTACTTTTAAAATGGCTGTTTTTTTTGGTTGAATGTTCTTTTCCCAGAAGCTTGCTTTTGCTGTCACTCTCTCCTCTAAATTAGGGAAGGCATATCGTCACAGAGAAAATGGCTAGTACCACGGGGTGTTGCGTCTAGTACTCTAGGACGTGTGTTAGACACAACACCCAACGGCGTTGTCCATTCTCTCTGTGGCAATAGCAGTACCCCTAATTTAACTTCTCCTTCCTACACTTTTGTGCATAGAATTGCAACCGTCTTCCAAATAAAAGTTTCATCTAGTAGTTTCGAGTTTGGGTGTTTGGCGAACTCAAGTCTAGTACCTGAGGTTTGACTTAATTTCCGCTTTGGTTATTCAAAGCGTAGAGCAACATACTGCTTAATAAATGTAAATACATTATTCCATGCTCATTTGATGAATTACGAATTCTATTAAATAAAAAAAAATAAAAAAAATTATGAACATAATTTAGAATTAGCATTTCCATTATAGCATTACTACGCAGTACTTCCTCTGACTCAACAGATTCTTTACGTTTTATTAAAATATTTCTCACAAAAGAATAAATGTGTAAAGAACCTGTTGAGTCGGTTACACACACTTAAAATGTAGAAGTCATTCATCACTTACAAGTAGGAGCCTAGCTACCAAAAATAAATTGCAGCAATACATCTAAAACATTCACTTTGTACAATATCTTGACCGAAATGCCGAAATTAGAGCTAATTTATCTCCATAATCCAACCTTTCTTATCTTCTATAACACCATTTTGAATCCCCATATATGTTGATAGTAACTTCTTACACACCGACTTGTCGTCTGTCTGGTATTCTACCCTGCATTTGTCAAAAAATTTCATTCCGAAAGTTACATTAGTCTCGGAATGGTTATATACTCTCGCTGTCCTACAGTAAGGAATACTATTGCAGGACCGAGGGGAGGACCGAGTGTAATACCTTTCACCCTGGTATGTAATGCTGCCTACAGGAGAAACTACAACAGCAGTTCCTGTCCCAAAAACTTCATCTGCCATTAGTAATTCGTCTATCGTGATGGGTCGTTCCTCGACCTGCATGGTTGTAAATCGGGAATAAATGCAACTGATTTCATAGAGCAGAATCGGAGAAAAAACTTCAAAGAACGATATGTGACTTACTTTGTAACCAAGATCACGGGCAATTTCGATGATGCTTTTCCTCGTGATGCCAGGGAGAATTGTTCCATTTACCGGGGGAGTTGAAATAGTATTTCCCTGAAAATTCCGAGTACATCACTCAAATGAGAACCATCTATCTCTTTGTGGTTTCAATTAGACGATGATGATTTTGGAATGATTGTACTAATTGCAGTTGTCGATTACCTTAACCAAGAATACGTTGCAAGACGAGACCTCCTCGACATACTTCCCATGCACAGAATCCAGGTATAGAACATCAGAGAATCCTCTACTCTTTGCTCTTATTAACGGTTTCAGAGCCTGCAGCAACCAGAAACACAGATAGTTCTTGGACAAGCAGGTTTCGGGACAAGCTAACGGGTTTGAAATGGTGATGAATAATAGTAAGCTTACCGGGCCATAATTGCTTATTGTTTTAATAGCACCAGTACCTCCACGAGAAGCACGGTCATACTCGGTATCCACATACAAATTGAGCGCTGCAGTTCCCGCCTGAGTTGAGAAAACAAGCATTACAACCACGTAAGTACGTAACTAATGTTCAGTCTTCAGTTCTTAGAAAGAATATGCAGCGAAAGAAAAAATTGGATATTCGAAGAAAAGGAAACTTACTTTGAAATAGTTTCCCACGGGCGAAGCGTATACGAGAAACGTGTACTCGGGAGCAGGGGCGAGCCCGAGAATCGGTCCTGTTCCTATAAGCAAAGGTCTCATGTACAGGGAACCCTTTCCTGGAGGAGGAATCTGGTACACCATTCAACCCAAAAAATTACTCGAGTGAAATATGAAGCGTTGCTTGCTGTACCATAATATCGTCCTAGGCAGTGGTGAAGCGAAGGGGGGCTAGCAGGGGCGGCCGGCCCCGCTGACGTTTGAAAATTTCGAAATTTTTAGTTCAAATTTTCGAATTTTTTCGAGACCCCCTTATAATATTACCCTTTCGCCCCCGCCGAAAATTTTCGCCCCCGCTGACTTAAAATTCTAGCTCCGCCAGTGGTCCTAGGCGTCTTACTTTGTTTGTCAATCGATGTTAGCCTTGATCACTGATTTCCCCAAATATCGTCAAAGTTAACATCTTTGACAAATAAAACGAGGCTTACATAATGACGTGTGGATTCGTGAAAAATACGCTACTCACCCAGCGTTTATTGGCAAGAGCAGTTTGTTTCACTGCTTCAACGAACTGGTGAACTGAAGGCGAAGGCATGCACATTCTTTCAGCGCCAACTTTCATGCGTAAAGCATTTTGCTCAGGACGGAACAAGACTACACGCCCGTCTTCTCGTCTGATTGCCTTCATTCCCTCAAATATGCCCTTTAAATTGGAAAATCAAAATTATTAAGTGTTTTGACTGTTATTCTGAAAAAGAACAGTTAGAAAATATCAGTCGAAATTGACGTTGTTTAGTACATTTGTCCGAATCTCACCTGTCCATAGTTCAGAACTCCGGCAGAAGGGCTGAGTTCAATGTTCCCAAAGCGATTAAGTTCGCCTTGTCGAAAATTATCATCTTCAGAGCATTTCATGACATACATGTAATCTGTGGGTTTTAGGCCAAATCCAATGGAATCCCAGTCGATATCTGCATTCTCGTCATCACTACCAATTTGGCTGTCGACCAATACGAAAATGAGAAAAAGAAAATCAAAAAGACATTGCTACAGAAAATGCAATACTGAGACTACCTATAAGCAGGTGATGCTGCATAGGAGGTGAAGAAATGTCGATCTTCAAGTCGAAAACACTGCAAGTTAAGGAAAGGATATTATCACCATTGGCTAACCAATTGATTTATTTTTCACTTTTCAGTTTAATCTAAATTCGAGTCGAGTAAGATCACAAGTGCACATCAGCACATGCTAGTAGGTTTTTGTATAGACGTAACAATATAGACATCGATCTCTAAGAAGTTACGTTCCATGTCCTATCGAATTCACACAAAGTTTTGAAGTTAGAAGACGGAAAATTTCATGCAGCGACGGTAAATTTCTCTTAAGACGACAATATTCGTCTCAAGATGAATCCGGTTCAAATGCTCCCACTTGCATCATAAGACAAACCTTTTGTCACATCTATCAAACTTAACCCGTTTTAGGTTTAAGAAGGATATTCACGTCTTAAACGGGAATTTGCGAAAAACAAATGGGCCAATATGATGTCAGGAGTTGTGTTTGGACAATTAATAGACAGAGATGGATTTGGACAAATGGGCCATATTTTCAGGTATTCCAAGTAAATTTTGGTTCTATTCATTTATTCAACACTGATGTAACTTTGAATTTTGCATGTGCTTCAATTTTAATTATAAAGATGTGGACATGATTTGTAAATTATTATGAAACAATTAACAAAAAAAAAAAAGCAAATTTCTAAGATGCCAAAATATCCTTTTTTTGGCTTTATAATTTACAATTTTGTGTACCCTTATTGGAATCCAATTTACATGGAGTACATACTCATAACCACGGTATTGTTTTTTTTTTTTGTGAAAAGAAGCGGGATAAACCCAAATAAACCAAGTACGCAACCAACAAAAAACTAAAAAGCATAAAAAGGAACATAACGAGGCCTAGCTACACCTCCCATATCTTGCTGAACCAACTAGAACAAATGCGCCGACATATCCGACACTTCCCAAACTAGCAATTTTAGTGTATTGTAAAACCGTCTTTTAATTTATTTACTGTAAAACCTTCTTTTATTTTACTTATAAAGTTACATATAAAACCTTAGTAACCAGGGTCTTATTTCAAGTCATTTTCATACGTTAATTCAAAATCACTTTCACATAATTTAAACAAACATACAAAAATGACTTGAAATTAGAAAGTAGTCCTCATGTTTTCTACTTTCAAAAAGTTGACTACGACTCCTGATCTAGTATGTTACAAAGTTAGTAATTTGTTCATTATAATACAACAAATTCCTGTTTAAAACGGGTCAAATATTATTCATTTAAAAGACAAAAACAGATTACCTAGAAAATAACAAAAGTGTTGTCCTATCTATTCAAAAGGGCATTACTTAGCCGATTTTTAATTGCAAAACGAAAATATCTCCGTCTTAAGGAAGACTAACTCGATAAAAAATTTCGCATTTTGGTCCTTTTCACAATCACAATTGTGAGTCAATGTCTAACAAAGTTGGATGTAGCATTTTAAGTTCCAAATCTGAATTGTATACGTAACTATAATTGACAATATACAGTGATACATGAATATGGACTTGTCCAGAATGAACGGTCTAAGACTCTAAAGGCCTCCAAAGTCCAAACCATTATTGTAATGCACCATATATATCGTTTTCAAGTCGAGTTTAAAGTAATTATCGAAAATGAGTTCACGTTAACTCAATTACTCACGTTTTTTTGACAAACTCAATTACTCACGTTAACTCAATTACTTTTAGCTTTCGTAGTAAGTCGCTCTCTCTAATAGTCTAAACTCTAATGACTATTTTATTTTAAAATTTAAAAAATTATTATTTTCTAATGACAATTTTTTTTTTTAACTTTTTTTTATATTTTTTTTGGTTTGTTTTTGCTTTAAAAGATTTTTGTGTGATGGAAATATTAATTTTGATTAGTTTTTTTTTTTTGACGAGGGTTTGACGAGGTCAACTTAGCATCTACGCAATATACCCCGCAAACCACGTGTGACATGTAAGACATCCTTTAGGATGACAGGTAACCGCAACACTCCCGTGTAGGGAGTCGAACCCGGGATCTCTCAATTCGTTGTCATTGCAACGCTTTGAGGCACTCCCGCACTCCACTAGACTCAAGCCACTTTGGTTAATTTTTGTTTAGTTTTGTCAACTACTCCTATACGATTATATTTTTTTGGGGGGTAAAGGGAGTTATTGGGGGGATTTTGATGCTGACAGAATTTGAACTAAAGTCATGAACATCGGATTTAATGACTTTACCAGTTAAGGTAGTTGACATCTGCATCCAATACGGCCATATCTTCTGAACGCATAATACATTGAATCATCTTGACTATAGAAACTAAACAAAAGAGCCATAAGCCCATAACACACAACTTGACCCAATTGCATACTAACCCGATCCAACTAAAATAATTACTATTTGATTATAATATAAAAACACTGAGGAAATATTTACTTTTACTCTATTCATCCTGGTTATTACTTATTAAATTATCCTTGTTTGAAATTTCTCTTATTAATTTGGATAATAATAACTGTTGACTGAGATGAAGGAAGTACGATAATATTTCTCACGTTTCCTCGTTCCCTTCACATACATGTCATCATATAATGCTTATTAAAATTAGTAATTAGCTACATTTAGCTCAATTAACAAAAGATTGAATAAAATCTCTTGTTTTTCATTAGTATTTAAAATAATTAGGAATTTAGGATGACAATGACCTTTTAGTCCTTCAATATTCAACAACCATGGTCAATATTTCTCTGTTTGACACCTAATATTTTTCGTGCATGGCATGAGTATCATCTTGATCCACTAGACTAACTCACATTAAATATAATATTTCTGTTCAAATCAAATCATTTATTTATATTTGATTAAAAAGTAAACAAATGACTAAGATGAAAAAGTATCATCTTAGAGAAAACATTTAAATACTCTACTTGAAATTTCTTTACAATATTTTATAATAATCTATGATTGCCAATGACCTATGTTTATAGAATTATAGATGCTAAAAGTATATTGGCTTATTAGTGTCGGAATTAAGATTTGGAATTTATGATCTAAACTAAGTTCGAATATAAAAGTATGGTGAATAAGTAACAAAATAGTGTAACAAATTCAAATGGGTAGTAGTAGGAAGTGGAACTATATAATGATATTTCCTTTATTTCAATTATTTGTTCGCATTTAATTAAAATATATTCCTTATAAAAAATAAAAATATAAACAAATAGTTGGGACTGTTGGTCTTTTTTAAGTCGAATATATCTTTTTTTATCACTAAAACGGATCCAGATACAATTGCATGATGATTATAGGGACAAAAATTATTGTAGTCCCTAGGCAGCTTGTCTACACAAATAATATTGCTCGTCTTAAATAAGAATATGAGAACCATATTGATATAGAGTACTAATATAATCTTAGTGGCTATCTATTTGCAATATAGTGGTAATTTTGCTATAATCATGAGTGATATACTCTATATGTGTAAAACAAAGATAATGGGAGATAAGATGAAACACGAAAATAATACAAAAATATTTACTCTTGTAACGCAGAATTAGGAAGCAACAAAACAAATGTCATTAGAAATACAACGACATCAGAACCTTAATTCCAAAATAATTTCGAGTTAAACCACTAAAAATGAAAATGAAAACAAACCCATGAAACAAAATATCAAATAGTTCATACCTTAGTTGGAGGAGACAAAACTCTGAAAAATGGGATGAAATTACGTTTGCAAAGGCTCTTCATAATCACCACCTTCCTTCAAAATCTTGTAGAATATAGTAATTAAATAATAATTTGCCAATTGTAATCTTGAGAGCAAAGAAAATAACTTTAAAAATGAAAAATACAAAGAAGATGAAGAACAGTTTAGTTTTTAAGCAGGAAAAAAAAAAACAAAAAAGATGAGAAACAGAGAAGTTTTGTTTAAGAATGATCACTTTGGTGTTTCGGTCGGGAGAAGTGCTGTCATTTAATAGTCGTAACAATGTATCAATATTACCGAAAATGACTTAATCTAGTGATTATTACGGATTTTTTTATTTTTATAAATAACGCTAATTCTTGTATGATATGATGATGTAATAGTCCACATTCATTTTTGAATATACTCCCTCCTTTTTTTTTCATCGTTTTAATTTTAGGAATATTCTCTCGTGTACCCCTAAACTTTTTCGTTTTCTATTGTGTACCCCTCATTTTTCATAAAAAATCTTTGACCGACAATAATTCTCTGTTACGAGTTCAGGAAATGGTAAATTTTTTTTCAAACCAATTATCTCGTCAAGGCCTTCAATTTGAAAAAAAAATTCACCGCTTTTTGACCTCGTAGCCGGTAGTTATGGTTGGTCAAACATTTTTTAACGAATAAACTTTGACCGACCATAATTCCCGACTATGAGTTGAAACGTCGGTGAATTTTTTTTCACACGAAAGACCTCTTAAAGACGGTCAATTTGAAAAAAAAGTTTATCGTATTCTGAACTTGTAGCCAAGAGTTATTGACGGTCAAAGTTTTTTTTGCATGAAAAGAGGGGTATATCATAGAAAATTAAAAAGTTGAGGGGTACACGAGAGAATATCCCTTTTAATTTTTAGTGTCTCGGTCAATCGTTTACTTTTCTATTTTGGTAATGCTTCTGATGAACAAATTAATCCTCCACACTTAGGAGGCGTTTGGTACGGGAAAAGGAAAGAGAATGGAGAAAAGAAAGAGAAATGAGGTGAAAGGTATGGGTTACCCTTAAATTATATTAGTTGTTTGGAACAAGAAAGGGAAATTCAATTCCACCGTATCCACCACCAACACCACAAACCACCTTATCCCACGCCACCACCACCATTAGGCAATTCATCGTCGCCGCCCAGTAGCCGCCTCACCGTCGTATTGCCGACCCCAGCCTACCACACCGCCATACACCCTTAACCCAAACCCGAAACCAACCTATAAACAACCTCCACCACCCACGAAACTCCCTCCCTCACCGTAGTAAACACCAGATCTGGTGTTTTATTGTGGTTGGCGGAGGCTTCGACAGTGTTGGGGTGTTGGAAAGAGAGGTTACCGGCGGGGGAGGGAGTTTCGGTAGGGTGGGATAGTTATTAAAGGTGTTGGTGTGGTGTTTAGTGGTTGGGGATGTGGGGTCCGAATGAGTACGCCGGTGAGTGGGCCGGAATGATGAGGGACCGCCGACGTCGCTGGTGGTGGTTGTGTCGGTGTGGTGGGTGTTGGTGATAGTGGTTGACGGTGGGTGTACGGATGTAGTGGTGGAAATAGAGAGTAGGAGGGAAAGGGTATGGGCTTACCCTAGGGGGGGTAGGGGTATGGATGTGGATGGTTTTGGGAGTAAGAGAGGGTATGAGTTACCCTTTGTTTGTCTCAAACAAATAACAACAAAAGGAATCACCCATTTTAATTCCCTTTCCCTTTCCTAAAGCCCCCGAACCAAACGCCCCCTTAATTTAGTCACTTGTCATTCAATGATTCCCCTATTTGCGTTAAAACCTAAGGTAAATAAATGACCGAAAATAGAAGGATTTCTCCGTTTTTTTTAATAGGTCTTAATCGGTAATTATTACGGACATTCAGTAAATAACGCTAATTTTTGCATGATGTTATACACTTATACTAGTCAGTAGTCAATATTCATTTTAAGGAAGATCTTTTCTTTATACGAGTAATATAATATGTATATATGTTATTTAGTAGATTTTGTGTGCGACTGTTGTATCGTGAATGCGAATTTTAATTGATTTGATGCGGTATTGAATGGATCGGAATGATACGTAAGTTGTGTATGTGTAGAATGGTAGATACATCATCAATTTGATCCTCGTTGGCTTGTTTCTATATTGGAAATAGTCTCCACGTCATTGCTATCTTGTTTAGTCAATTTGAGCTCATTTTATGCATTATTTAATCACATATTTCAAATTTAAGACGGTAATATTTATTTTAAACTTCAAATGAGTTTAATATAGTATTTTAGACAAAATCAGAACGTTTGTCCTATACACACAAATAGAGATATATTTAACTCGTGCTTATCTTAAAGCAGGTAATGTCAATTAAAGAAAAACTTACTGATATGTAATAATGTATGGTGTATCATGTATGTGCTCATTTCGTCCATTTTTTCAGCTTTTATTTTCATAGAGATCGTAGTAGTCGTAAATAAGAATGTGATTGATGATTGATTGATTAAAGATGAATATGATTTGAAAAATCGTGATAGGTTTTTATTAGACACAAATAAATATACATGACGTTTATTTTTGAATTTTGTATCCGTCAAAAGTCTCATACAGTAACATTTTAGAATTGCTCGGATTTTATGTGATTTTTATTCTATGTGATTACATTTGGCACCAAGACCAAGAAAATACGGAATATGTGAGAATATCAAACGTCGTTTTATTGATCATTTACGTAAAATTTCGTACATCATATAATCATAATCATATTATTTGATCTCAATTGGATACGTCATTATGGTTGATTAAGTTAGGATGTTAGATTAGACATCCACGTCACTGATATGCTAGATAGCATATCTTAACAAAGGTACACCTCATCCAATATTAGACTCCTAATGTGGAAACAGTTGGTCCCTTTTATAACGGTTAGAAATTGCGACGGCTTCAAATATGACCAATAACAATAACAACATCAGAGCCTTAATCCCAAAATGGTTTGGGATCGGCTGAAATAAATCATTATTTAGAACCGTCCAAGGGTGATTGCAGACCTCAAAATGCGAAAATATAGAAAAAGAAAAGTGAAAAATAAAAAGAGAGTGAAACATAATACAAAAACCAAGGTACCCTTATAGATTTTGAAATCAAAGTCGGGATTTCTGTTACACAAATTCTCATTTGTTATAGAAACTTAGAATTTAAATCGAAATTAAGATCAAAACGATTTTGAAAATTCAAGCCGAAGTAAAATTCAAGGGCCGGAATACCTTAAAAGTGATACTGTAATTAATTATTTTTAAAAATTAAATCCGAAAAGAGAAAATAATTTTTTAAACTAAAATGTAACATTGTTCTAAAAATAAAATAAAATGTAATACTGTAATTAATTATTTACATCAAATTATTGTTTTTTTTTTTTTTTTTTTGGTAACATAATTTACAAAGAGATGATTAGTATCATCTGATTTTGTAGGACATAAGAACATAACAATAGCTTAAGCAACCAAGACAGATAAATCAACCAACTGGTCTTGTTTAAGACCGTCTTAACTTAATATCTCACACAACCTCCTTTTAAGTTAAGACGGTCTTAAACATGAATCGGTGATAACCCAAATAAAGTAGGAATAATTAACTAATTACAAAGAAATGCTAATAACCAGAGGTGAGTCCCCTTCATCCACAACAAAAGTCTTAGTAATTGTATCACCAAGACTAACGATTTCGACCTCATAATTTCCATGAAATCCTCGAAAGCAAAACTCGCCTTGATCATCGACACAACCATGAGTATTAGTCATCCACTCTTGCTTCAGCTTGAGATACCGCTTCCCGGCCTCATTGATATCCCCCTCAGCATTGACAAGATGCGAGTTTTCTCTGCTCATAAACAATTCCCAGAAACCCCACAGCATTACACCGTTAACTGCAGGATGCGCGTATACTTCCCTTAACATAACCTCTAAGTCGTCTCCTCTTATGTGCTCGTTTGTGGAAGACACATCGACTTCAGTGAACCATATTGGAAGGCCGAGAATGCCTAGCTTGTCTAAGGCTGAACATACTATTGAGCCTACTGGACTGTCAATATGGCCTTGGATTCCTATGCCTCCTACTGGTGCACCTTGTTCTTGTAAGTCGAGAATTTGCTCGATGTATTTCTCTGGGCTTGATCGTGGGTCGTGCCCATCTTCGACATGGTAGTCATTTACGAATAGAAGGGCTGATGGGTCTAGCTTGTTCGCGGTCTTGAACATGTACGCTCTGATATCTTTGCCTGCACACATGCATTAAACCAGGGTCAGACGGTCTGAGGATATTTGTGAAAACCAGCAAATCTCATTTCAGATGGGTGTATCCGTCTGAAATTATGACGGATAAATGGCCGATATCTTTGCCTACACACATTAAACTAGGGTTAGCAGGAACTCTCATTTCAGACGGGTGTATCCGTCTGAAATTAAGACGGATAAAATGTGACCATTTTACGATAAAATGTGAAGATCGATTTCTTGATAAAAAGTTACCACCAGTTTATTGTTAGAAAGTGACAATTTTAGTTATAACTTTTTATCATTAAATAATTTATTTCTTATTATAAAATGTCGACATTTTTCTCATCTAAGTTAAAACCGTCTGAAATGAGAAATTTGTGAAAATTTACCTAAATGGTCTTGATAGAATGATCCATGCAACATCTCATTATTAACATCATAGTGCTTGAACTTCCCCTTGTAGCGAGTAAGAAGGCCATTAAGACGATTGTCGACTTCTGTAGCAAGATCAGTTTTATTGAGGGATTTAATCCAGTATTGGACTGTGTCATCGACATCCCAGAAGATGCAATGTCCTCGAGTTTGAATGTTGTTCTTTAGACATAAATCCAACATATCGTCAGCGTCTCTGTAGTTGAAATTCCCTTGCTGCGACTCCGTCCAGTACCACTTGAGTTCATTTCCGAACACAGCCCAGTTGAAGTGTTTCAGAAAGAAGGCCACAAAGTCTTCATTGTCTATGTTTGTCCTGTTTATGCAGGAGCCGAACGGGAAGGTGTTGTTTGTTTGCCGAACTTTCACAAAGGACCCAAGTGTACTTCCTTCAGTGAACTTCAATACCACGTCTCGTTTGCGTATCTGCCGCACATATACAGCAGAATTAAACTTTTTTTTTGTTCAAATGAGCGCACTATGTTGCGGGTAAGAATTGAATCCAATTAATAAGAATTGAATCCAGTTGAATCCTATTCATGTCAGCCGACCCCAAATCATTTTGGGATTAAGGCTCTGATGTTGTTGTTGTTGTTATTTTTAGCACGGGATTATGAAGGAATAAATAAAAAGGGATCGATAAAGGACTCTGATACTTGAACAGGCACTCGTGAGTCATGTCGGATTATTCACTTCGAGTCTGAGTATTATAGCGGCTAATTAATAAAAAAAATAATGTTTCAATCAAAAAAAAAAAAAAGGCGCTGTAAACACGTGAATCCGAGGACGTACCTTATCAATCTGCTTCCTCAAGGATTTGAACCTGGCTTGTCGATCAACAGCGAAAATTTGAAGACCACCAAGCATCAAGTCTACTCCTGAACCAGGACCCTGGATGTAAACCATAACCTTTGTTGGTTGTTTCTCAATCCGAAAAGAACCGCCAACTTCGTGCCATCGATCATCATCAATCTCAACTTCACCTCCATTGACCCATTGACCATCCACACTAACAGCAACATTCACATTCTGTGGCCCTGAAGTGGTTGACCCAACTTTGACCCATGCTGATACCTGATAAGTTAGAAAGAGCTCCACCTTGTCAGTTATCATCTGTGCAGGACCCATCCAATTTTGGGTACGGTTCGTGGTAAGAATGTAACGTCCACTTAGAGGCTCGCGAGGACCTAGCGAGTCCTTTGCCATGGGAGGAAGGATGTGTGGAGAACCAGATGCAACACTTAGTGTGCAGTTTCCCAGAGGAAACCAGCTGTTAGTGCCGTTACTTAGTTCACTGTTCTGGATTATATTGACTCCAAACGCCGCATTCTGCAGAAAAATAAAGATTGTATATTGTATTAGGAACTTCAATCTTGTTTACATTTTGACTTGGGCCTAAGAATATTTACTCGTCAGATTCAGAATATGACGGGGAAAAAGTCATAAAGCAAAATGACGGGAAAATTGTATGACGCAATTTTCTTTAATACCGAACGCCAAAACTATGATTTTCAACATATTCTACGGTAAGAAGTAATCTGCTGACCTGAATGAGTGGTGGAAGAGAAGGTGGAGTTTTCTGCGCGTGCTTGATAATGAAACTGTTAAGGAGGATATCAGTACCAGCAGGAGGTCCTTCAAGATAGACTACTATGCTTGATGGATTGCCATTAATGAGGAACTTGCCTTGGAGCACTGTCCATTCTTTGTCTGTTGCCTGGACACTGCAGCATATTTTTCGACTTGAGTATTACACATTTACTCCAGAAACGCATGAAAAAAATGTGGAATGCTATTAAAAGAACCAAAATCCATCAAACAATCAAATCTTCCAAATCCAATTAATATGTTTTTTCTTGTTCCATATGTGGGATGCACATATAGTAGACCGGACCGGTAAACCGGACGACCCAGACCGGCCGGTCCGATTACAATCCGGTCCGGTCTCTGGGTCCATATAAATATTGTGACCGGTCTCCGGTCTGGTCCGGTCCAAGCAAAAAAAGATCACCTCAAATTACCTTTCAAAATAGAACTGGTCCGGTCCAAACCCGAAAAAAACCGGACCTAAAGGGTTCCGGTCCGAGTTCCCACCTAACCGGTCCGGTCTCCGGGTTTGGCATATGGGGTTGTCCGGTCTGCGGGTCATTGCGGTCCGGTTCTGGACCGGTGAACACCCCCACATATGCGCATTATTCTTGTGAAGATTCATTGCAGGACCGACAAATAAGTCCACTATAATAACCTATGTTACTTTGACTCTTCACTTCTGAGGCATACCCGTTTCTAAAACGACCCTCAAGGATGTGAATATGAAATCTGTAACCGAAACTTACCTATCAAACTCTTCTAACAGAGCCATCAAAGAGAGGCTCGAGTGACAAACGTGTAGGAATAGACTAGTGCATTAAACATTGAAAGATCGGCAAAAACTCACTTTGAAATACCAATATATTGCTCACGATTATCTGGTGTTTTAACCCAAAGAGTGGCTTGAACATTTGCGCTGTTGACATTGTTACCAAATATGCGTACAGTAGCAGTAACATCATATGCCAGTTTTCTCTGTACCCTTCCTGTGATATCTTGTTGAATTCCATGCCAGGTTTGGGTACGCCCGGTTGCTGAAGCAAAGACTTTACCAGACAGTGGAACAATCTTTCCGTCTGCCATTGAGTCATGCAACACAACATTGCATCCTCTTCCTGTCCAGTTATTTAAACCATCCTCGAATGCCGGGTTTATAATTATATTATCATTTCCATCATCTTTGTGTGGCTTTGTATTCTAGCAAGTCAACAACAAAATATAGAGTAAGACAATTGAAGACCCAACAGTACTGTAGAGAAGAAAAGGGTTCCCAGTAAATAACAGCATCAACAATACCCTAGAACCAGTGACTAACGACCTAGAAAAAATTACGCTATTTGGAAGGTAATGTAAACTTGGACTAGCATACTCAGAACAGCAGTATTTTTATTTGAATGTACTTAAAAAGATTCAAGACAGTCGAAACAATTAACATACAGCGGGGCTAGAACAGGAAATGACAACTGATTGTATAAGCAGATCTACGCCAGGATCTGGCCCTTCCAAATAGAACACAACACGGTCAGGCATTGTAGAGAGCGTAAATTTTCCTTTCAGGGTCTCCCACTTATCTGAAACCTGAACCCTGCACATATATCAGCATCTTCCAATAGTTAGATCTATATGAGATTGTTCCTTCAAAAAAAAAAAACATCTAGTCTCTTCTGAAACGGTCTCATACTAATGTAATCTAAGAGACTAAGACCAACCTAATTCAACTAGGATCTTCGCTCATATACCCATTAATTCCCGAAAAAATAAATTCAACAACTAACCACTGGTAATATGGATTGGTCTTATGATAATCTTATCATGAGCTCGTCTCATATGAGAATTAGTGCCATAAAGAAGAACACGAACAAAAACCAAGCTCGGAAAGACATTTGCATGAAAAAGGCAGTACCTTTCAATAAACAGATATTTTGTCTCACTTTCTCTGTACTCCAGTTTCACCGTCCCTTGGACATTGGAAGGCCCGTGATGTCCTGACACCCCAACACGAGCAGAAACATTGTATGTTAAACCTGGACTGACTTTGCTTGTAATATCTTGTTCCAATCCTTGCCAACATTCTCTCCTACCCGTAACTTTTGCATATCCACCAGTAAAGCTAGTTGATGTTCCCTCGATATTTTCTGACTCAGACGAAACTACCAATGCATTGCAGTTATTAGCATGCCAGAAATGCAGGCCTTGGCAGAAGTCATGGTTCATTATGATGTTTTCAATGACTTCACCGATTGGATGACCCATATTTCCTTTCAGATTCTGTTATCAGAATGTATAAAAGCTAGGTAAATACGGAGTACTAAATACAATTCAAAACTTATCATACCTATTTCAAGTCTCAACCGCGTTCAATTTAAAACTGAGTAGGCAAGGAACCTCCAAATTCGTCAAACTAATGTTCGGCTAAGCTTTTTGGCATAACTGGGGCCTTAAGAACAGTTTCAAGGCTAACATGTTTCGAACCAAACATCATTTGTCATCCTTCAATAACTTTATCAGCTACGCTAAGTCGTTAATTACAACTGCAATGCTCTATCACGCGAAAGCACACTAAACACCAAAACCCTAGAAAAGTCATAGATGAACAACAACTGAAAAGAAACACTCAACTAACAATCCAACCTTCCACAAACCATATTGGTCAGAACAACCACAGTAAGTCTCTTGTAAGACGGTTTTACACATACTTTATGTAAAACAAATCCAATGCAGAAGGAAAGTAACTAAAAAGAATCCGTTTCACAATATACTTGACCGCCTTATCCCCATCAAACAATGCAAAACCCAAAACCTAATACTTGTGTAAGGCGGCCTTACACAAATTATTGTAAAACAGGTTTTATTAGTAACTACTATATCCACTAATAGGGATGTGTTTGGATTCGTTTTACATTGTATTAATGTAAAACCGCCTCACACAAGACTAACTGAATCCCATAACACAAAAATTACAAGTAAATTTCACAAAACCCACACAATTACCTCATCAACATTAACAATATCATCATTATTCTCCAATGTGCATTCCATATTTTGCTCAGATCTTTTTGGTAACTCCTAAATTAACAAAAACCCACAAACTATTATGAATTGAATTAGTAAAAAAAGCTACCTTTTTAAAAATTAGTTGCAAATAATAAACAATTAATTAATAACTAATTAATTAAAAATTACCTGAAATTGTTTGATTTTGTGATGTTTATGAACTCGACGTGGGAAGCAACAACCTGGGAATTTACTCATTTATAGAACAATTTAACGAGAATTACGAGTGAAGGTACGAAAACCCGGGGCCAACATTTCTAGACCGAATTCTAGTCGGAGGGTACAATCTTTCCCCGTCATTTGGTGTCCTTTTTCATTTTGGTGTGTATCAGTCAATTGTTGTCCTTTTTATTTTAAGAATGAACTTGAAAAATAATTTGAGTATTCCATCTCCTCTTTTCTTGGTCTTTGTGCCAAAATCAAAGGACGATAAATGACCGAGACGGAGGGAGTAACAATTAAAAAATGGGTTTTTTGTCACGTTGCTGTCGGACCTTTTCCTTAAAAAAATGGAGAAAAAAATACCTAGGATTTTAGATTTAGATTTATCCAAGTTGTTGGGAATTGGAGGATTGAAGGGAAGTGTTTAGGTTTTGCTTGAATTTAAATGGAAGGTTTTGCAATCACCTAATTATGGGGTAATTACTTTTAGTTTGGATTAATTAATTCTTATGAAAGTTGAGTATATCGTTTTTGGTTCACGTATTCTTTTCTTCAATCAAAAGGCAAATGAATGGTTTTTAATAGGTGATGGATCGGATCGAGTCGAATTTTTGAAAATTTTAGAAATTGTTCAAGCTAGTTTTGTTTGTGGCGGGAGGAGGTGGGTTGGTCTAGAGGTGCTCAAGGAGTCGGATCGATGCGGGTTGGGCCGAGCTGCGAGTTAGGCAGCTCGAGCACGATATTAACATATGATCGGGCTAGGTTGGGCCAATGCTGGTCTGGGTTGGTCTAGCACTAGCCTGGCCGACTGAGTAGCACGCGTAAACTTGCATCCCTCATACCCTCATTCATCGTCAAAGTGTATTGAGACGATGAGGGTTGAGGATAACACCAAGAATTAGGTGATGCTAGTGTTTTTATTAGATTGGATCAGCTAGTCTTGCTTGTGACGAGCTAATCTCGTCACAAGCTTGTGACCTCTCATAAAAAGGAAGAGGGGATAAGGTGGGGCACCCCCATGTGCTTTTCACTCACCTCTCAATGGGTATTTTACGCCGTCACAAATGAGAATTTGTGAGATTGGACATTTCGGCTTTTTACTAATATTTCTTCATTTGATAGTTAAATAATATGCGGAAGTCATTGAAGTATTGGGGTAAAGCCGTTGTCGAATGTCGATAGATAAACATGGTTGATCAAATTAATCATAACATCGTAGACACGCATGTTGATTAAAAAAAAAAAAGTGGAAACATAGCCCATACTGTCGTGAACTTATAAAATTAACCCGATAATACAAATGACTCGATATATCCAGACCCATTGGTCAACCTTCATGAACCAAATAAGTAATTTGATACGATCAATCCCGAACCATCTTAACCCGACCCGTAACTTGCTTGCCACCTCTAGTTGCAGGTAGACCTGACAAAATTGACCCGACACCCAAAATTGACCCGACACCCAAATAAGTAATCTGACTCGATTCCTTCGCCAGTGTTTTTCCCAAGAGGTTTTTCTAGTGAGATTTTTAACGAGACATCTACCTCAGTAATTGACATCCAAGAGAGAGTATTATGAAATATTACTATGTAATATTATATGGTTGTCCATATATTAGTATATTCTAGAAATATTATATTATGGAAACTCTACCGTATTGTGTGTATATATATAAACCCCCTCATAATCTCCTATATACTAAATGAATAGGAAAAATTCAAAGTTTTCCCGCCTAAAATATTTCCCTATTTTGATATGATTTCTTATTTTCTTTCCTATTTAAATACAGTTCCCTCTTTAAGATTTGCATCTAGGCTTTTTGATGATAAAAATTTCGTAAAGATATGCTATTAAAAAGTTATAAAACAATATCATTAAATTTGTGTAAGAACTTTTTTCACTAAAATACACACTTCAGGTTATGAGTATTATTTAAATGGTTTTTTTTTCTCTCAAATCAAAATACAATGATGAAAAACGTTAAAAAATAATGAATTGTCAATTTGTATTCTATAAATATAATATACTAAAAGGTAAAATTCTATAAATACCGTGCATACATGCCTATGCACGGGGCCCCCTATACTAGTACAATAATACATACTTACGTTTTATCTGGAATATCTTTATTAGAGCATCCACAATGGTAAGCTAGTTGCTACTAGCTTACCTTTGCCACATAAGATTTTCAAGCTACAACATTTTTAGGCTAGAAACTACTACAATGGTAAGCTACTAGTATTGTGGCTTAGATGGGCCCATATGTCAACTACCTTTCATATCACCCATTTATTTATTAAAAATTCTATTTCCACATGTATTATTTTAGTAGGTAGATTTTTTTTGTAGGACCATTTAAGCTACTAGCTTCATGGAGCTAGTAGCTCAATTTAAGCTAGTTCAATGGAAGTGCTCCAATGGTCAAGCAAGTAGCTTGAAATTTTTTTTATTTGCAAACAAGTCCTTTTGGGAAACCATTGGAGATGCTCTTACACACACTTTTCCCTTTTCTCTCAGTCCCCCAAAAGTTCCGCGCCAAAACAGTTTTAGGGTTTTACAGTTAACTCTGCAAAATTGAAAGAGGGAAAATGGAAGAAGATCCTTGGACTCCACGCAAAACCTTCATTGATCAATTTGTTGTATGTTTTCCCTTCTTTTTCGATTATTCATTTCAACTTCCTTGTTTTTTTTCCCTGATTCTATCTATTTTTTTTTTTTTGTATCGTTCTTAGGTTCCAGGCGACGTCGTTTTGGACCTTTCTACATTAACTCACCAAACTATTAAACTCGGCGGCGGCCTTCGTAAGGTTATTTATTTTATTCGACTAGCTTAGGGTTTTCATGTAAAAGGCGAATTAATTGTGGTTTGATTTCGGTAGTCGATATGAGACGGAGTTTTATTCATCATCCCCAAATAATAGGAAAATTAATTTGACTTTGGGATTTGGATGATGTCAGGATGGTGATGCAATTTCTGTCATAAAAGCTGGCAAATTGAGATTTGTGAAGCCAAACAATTATTGGGTTGAAGGATCTCATAAAAGAGTATGTTTTTCTTAATTGGATAGGTCTAATTTAAGCCATTTTTCTTAATTTTGAGCACCAGATATTTTAAATCTGTTGTTTTTCACTTTTAGACGAATTTGGGTGGTTTTTGAATTTCTGATGTTATTTCTCTGAACAGCTAGTCTTGCTTGTGACGGACTAATCCCGTCACAAGCTTGTGAGAAGGGAGAAGGGAATGGGCACCCCCTATGTGCTTCTCACTCACCTTTCAATGGTCATTTTGTTAGAAGAAACGGTACGGACTAATCCCGTCACAAGCTTGTGAGAAGGGAGAAGGGAATGGGCACCCCCTATGTGCTTCCCACTCACCTTTCAATGGTCATTTTGCTTGTGACGGATATCGCCCGTCTTCAATGAGATTTTGTGTTCTCTGAATCATATTGGTTAACCCTTTCAGTTCCAAATTGTCATATGGGTCTATGAAAATAAATTAAGATGTTTGTTAAGTTATCTCTTTTCTGTTAAGCTATATGTCCCTTTTCATGCTGGAGACCCTCTATCCCGGTTATTTATTGTCTTTTTCTATATTGGGGTGTCTCAATGAGTTGTTGTCCTTTCTATTTTAAGAATGAACAATTTGGTCATTCACACTCAATTTGTTCCACTTGACATTTAGTAATTGGCCCCTTCCTCTTTTCTTGGTCTTTGTGCGAAAACCAAAGGATAACAATTGATCGGTTCCAGTTAGTAGGTTTAGTAAATGAAGTGTGAAAGGTGAATGTCGAATTGTTTTGCTAGTATAAGCAAGTTTGATAACATTTTATTTAACATTGAGGTGATGCAGAAACTTATTTTTGTGATTTGTTGTGCAGTATGTTCCTTGCGTGGAGGATCATGTCCTTGGCATCGTTTTGAACAGTATAGATAAAGATGTAAGCATCTATATCTATCGAAACCCAACACCTTATTTCTATATTTTTCCTTCCCTATATTATCATCTCATATAAATTTGATTCTTAACTTATAACTAAAATACTGTATTATTTTTTCTTTGCTAGCACTGCTTTCTTGTGGACATCAAAGGACCTACACTGGCATATTTGCCTTTTGAAGGTGTTACCAAAAAAAATATTCCGAAATTTGAGGTACGCATTCTGAAGAGCTGCATGGATATAATAATACTGGACACTACTCAATTAGGAATAGGATGGCTACATTAAGCTTTTATTCTTTCTCACTTTTGTGATTTAAGTTGACTTCTGTTTCGTTCATGTATAGTATTTGATGAGTTTATTTGTTCCAAGCATTTCCATGATTATGGTTTCACACAATCTATTTTCTTTCCATTTATTTGCCGCGTTTGTTCTTGTTTCTGTAGTTCGTGAAGGTTTGTCTTCAAGCCCATCATCTCTATTTTTATTATTTCTCAAATCTAAGACCATAGTTAATCTGCAATCATTGTGTATAAAGTATCAGGAATCATTTGTAGATTTATGAATTTATCCACCCCATTATCTCTATTTTTCTCCATAACTGCTGAAAGAGTTTACCGAGATCATTTCTAGTCGAGCCAAAGACACCTTTCTGTGACCGTGGAATTTGACGGAATAAAGCAAAATAACTCACTAAACTGACAATGTTTCATATGCTGTGAAATAGCAATCAGTTTATGCATTTTTCATTATGGTCATTTGAAAACTGTCTTTCACTAGTCCCACATGCCGGATCCATTGAGATATTGGAGTACATGTTGTATTCAAGATGTTGAACTAAAGTGGGATGATTGAGAATAAACCTTCCTGCATAAGGATGTTTAAGAGATAACCTTTTCACTTTTCTTTTTTAACTCTTTCTTAATTGAGGACGAATTGAAGGAGCCTATAATATTCTCTTCTTTAGCCTTTTTTTTCTGTTCATTTGCAGATTGGGACTCTAGTTTACGCCCGTGTTGTCAAAGCAAATGCTGGCATGAACCCAGAGTTATCGTGCACAGATGGTTTGTACTCTTTGTAGTCTGAATTATTTGTCTGCTGGCTTCTTTTTCTTTTGTTTTTGAAGAAAAACCCCGAAGGGTTAGATATCTTTCTGCTTTCTTCTAGATAAGCCTGAAGAAACACGTACATTTTCTTATGCCTTTCTCTGTTATAATTTGTTGAAATAGCAAGCGGCAAAGCAGCAGAATTTGGGCCACTGGATGACGGTTATATGTTTGACACTTCAACTGGCCTTTCACGAATGTAAGAACTTCTATCAATGGCATAAAATACACGATTGTTTCATGTGTTTGTTCTAAATTTTTGAGAATTGAAAGGTCTACTGATTGTCCTTTTTTCTGTGATTAGCCTCCTGAGTTCTCCACCGTCTCCACTTCTTGAGGGTCTTGGAAAGAAGCTATCTTTCGAAATTGCTGTGGGCTTAAATGGCCGTGTTTGGGTACTATTCTAAAAACCTTGTACCCCGTATTTATTTCCTAATTGCCGTGGGCTTAAATGGCCGTGTTTGAGTGCCTATCAAATGATGCAATTTTCTTTCCGAATCATAATAGGTGAATGCTGAATCTCCGGCTAAGGTGATACTCGTATGCAACGCAATCATGAAGTCAGGGTCTTCAAGCCCGGGAGAGCAGAAAGTTTATGTTGAGAAACTCCTTGACAGAGTATAAGCATGTGTTCAATCTTATAAATCACAGTGTATGTATAGTCTGTGTTTTGTGGGTTCTCTTAAGTTAGCTAACGATTGGCAGTCTTGATTCTCGCTTCGTGTATTGAGAGCATATATAACTTAAGCGTAACAACGGATTAACAACCTTATTAACCATATATAACTTAAAAATAGTAAGGGTGACCTGTTATTTAGGTTGCCCGTTTCCTGAGATTGTTATGGGAAGAATGGTGGATATAATGAATTTAATTGGAATTACTAATAGTATGAATTATTCCTATTATTATTGTCAAATTCATTTTAATTATATTGCCTTATTTTTAGTGGTCAAATTCCCATTTTCACCAAGGAATTTATGTACTTATATTTTTTATTATGTGACTTGATAAGGTAAAATTTTGTCATGGTTAATTAATTTGTTACTAATAACAATGAATGTGCTTATGGCTCACCAGTGGCATGCCATGAGCAATGCTGGTTGGTTGTAGACTTGTAGTGACACAAGATTGTTCGAAAATGTGAATATGATGTTAACTCATTAGTTGAGTCATGAACTAGATGGTTTTCTTGGGCAATTAAAATAGATTAGTTCCGCATCGGTAAGATCCTACCCAGTGTTAATAAAAAAAAATGACAACATGAGAGTAGAAACATAACCCATACTGTCGTGAACTCATAAACTTAACCTGGCAATACAAATGACTCGATTCATAAATAACCCGAAATCGAACCAAACTCGACCTAATCAAGCATATTGACCTGATATATCCCAATCTATCGATCAACCGACTCGAACCCAAACCCGAATCGACCTGTTATAGTTATTGACCCGATTATCCCGACTCGTAAGTGACCCAACCCGAACCTGGCTCGAACTGAATAAGTAATCTAATCTAATCAAGCCCGAACCGTCTGAACCCGACCCGTAACCGACCCGAGTGATTTGCTTATCACATCTAGTTGCATAGCATATACCTGAATACCTGAACCCGAATTAACCCAATCAAGTATAACCCGACCTGGATATTTATTGTTACAAACTGATTATTATTCACAAATAACTTGTTAATAGCTTACCCGAAAATGATCCAAACCCAAAACGACTTGACTTGACTCGACCCGATCCAAAGTATACAGACCTAAAGTGACCCGACCCGACCCAAAGTGACTTAGCCCATGTGAAGTCAATTGCTAATAAGCCCATCCATCATTCAAGTGGGGATACCACCAACAAACATCATCACTGAAAAATGAAGAAGAAGAACAGAGAAGAAGGGTTTTAGGAAGAAACAACAACAATAAGAACAATAACAATAACAATGCTCTCTCGCATACTTTCACGAACAACCCAACTCCGTCTCCTTTCTCTATCTCTTCCCAAATCCCCAAATTACCCTCCTCCTTCTTCACAAATCCCCAAATTACCCTTCTTCACCCACCGCCGCCGCCATTTCTCGACTAATAACAACGACGGTGGTGGCGATGACAGAAACCCCGCTTCAAATATCTGGAAAATATCTCAACAGCCCACCGATGATTTAGACGATCTCTTCGGTCCCGGTGAAATTAATCCATTCCAATCGGAAAAGCCCAAGCCCAAGCCCAATCCCAGGCCCAACCCCGCCAACGGAAGATGGGTTTTGGGGGAAACTGACGGTGGTGAGGATTTGTGGTCGACGGAAGGAGGAGAAGCCGGAGGAGGAGGAGGAAGAAGCGAAAAGGCAGGAGAGTTTGAGGCATGGAGTTTGGAGAAGGAAGGGAAAGATGTGTTTGAGTATGATAAGGATGATATTGTTGTTGTTGTTGAAGAAGAAGATGAGAAGAGTAAAGAGGAGAGATTAATGAAGGAAGCTGTTGAAAGAGCGCAACTTGTGAAAGAAAAACACTCTCTTTTGGATGCCATTCAAGGTTTGTCTATGTCTTGAATACTCCTTTTTTTTTTCATTTTACGAGATCAAATGTGACCATTTTACGATAATATGTGACTATGAATCTATGATGTTAGCTAAGGAAAACTTGCTTGCTTTTCTAATTAGTTATTCATGTATGTGAGTATTAGTAAGATGGATAAAATGTGACCATTTTACGATAATATGTGAATATTTCTGATCTTTGTGTTTTGAGTATTACCTATCATGTTAGCAAAGGAAAACTTGCTTGCTTATAAAATGTGACCATTTTACGATAATATGTGAATGTTTCCGATCTTAGTGTGGAGTATGGGTATGTTAGCAAAGGAAAACTTGCTTGCTTTTCTAATTAGTTATTCATGTTTTAGTAGAAGCTTGATTGCGTGCCCAACAACGCGTTTATTGGCTTGATTTTGTGTTTTCATCTTGGATAGGAGTATTAGCTATGATATTAGCTAAGGAAAACTGGCTTGCTTTTCTAATTAGTTATTCATGTATGTCAGTATTATGAAGACGGATAAAATGTGACCATTTTTGGATAATATGTGAGTATTTCCGATCTTTGTGTTTTCATCTTAGATAGGAGTATGTTAGCAAAGGAAAACTTGCTTGCTTTTCTAATTAGTTATTCATGTTTATGAATATTATTAGGACGGATAAAATGTGACCATTTTGCGATAATATGTGTATTTCCGATCTTTGTGTTTTGAGTATTAGTTATTCATGTTAGCTAAGGAAAACTTGATTGCTTTTCTATTTAGTAATTCAGTGAGTATTATTTGTATTATTTAGACGGATAAAATGTGACCATTTTACGATAATATGTGAATGTTTCCGATCTTAGTGTTTTCATCTTAGATAAGAGTATGTTAGCAAAGGAAAAGTTGTTTGCCTTTTCTAATTAGTTATTCATGTTTTAGTAGAAGCTTGATTGCGTGCCCAACAACGCTTTTATTGGCTTGATTTTGTGTTTTCATCTTGGATAGGAGTATTAGCTATGATGTTAGCTAAGGAAAACTTGCTTGCTTTTCTAGTTAGTTATTCATGTATGTGAATATTATTGAGGCGGATAAAATGTGGCCATTTTACGATAATATGTGAATGTTTCCGATCTTTGTGTTTTCATCTTAGATAGGAGTATGTTAGCAAAGGAAAACTTGCTTGCTTTTGTAATTAGTTATTCATGTTTTAGTACAAGCTTGATTGCGCACCCAACAACTCGTTTATTGTAGTTGAGAAATGGAGATCAAGGTTATAACATTCCATCTTGAAATTCAACATGTTTAGTGAGTGAGAGCTACGATAGTTTAGACTTTAGACTCAATGCTCAAGATAAGTACCAACAACTTGGCAATTTGATTTGTTTGTGAGGTCGCAATTATGTCTAGATCAGGTTGTTATAGATTTTGTTGATTTTGGCGGTTGCTTCCCGTTTGTGGACATTCTCGATAACTACAATAGGTTGGTTCGGGTTCGGGTTCGGGTTCGGGTTCGGGTTCGGGTTCGGGTTCGGGTTCGGGTTCGACTCAAATTAGTGTTGTATAATGTCAATTATTAAGCTTGTAAGTTAGTTCCTATACCTTCCAATTTAGATTTCATGTTGTGTTAAATGGTAGGTTTTGTAAGTTGTTAGTGGCGTAGCTAGAAAATTTGAGTGTGGGGTTGTAAATGTCAAATTCGCGAGCAATAGTGAAATTATTGATGGGATGTGATATGGGAAATTTGAATGAAGTTGTACATACGCTTGCATTTTATACGGAAATTTGAGTGTTGGGATGTGAAAAGGCGTGATTTTTTTAAGATTAATGTGTTGTGAGAAGATGCGAGATTAATAAAGTTGCTGACTTTATGGCCATAAATTGTACTTACGCTTGAATGTGTTGCTTCCCGTTGTTTGTCAACATACTCAATTCCAGTCATTAATGATTAGTGTTGTATAATGTGTGGAATATTCAGGTACAAACCGTGCCTTTGGCGATCTCATAGCAGCATCAGGCATAACTGATGCCATGCTTGATAGCTTGATTGCCTTAAAGAATTTTCAAGATATTGAAGGACTTCCTCCTCTAGAACAAATAGAGGACGAGCGCTATGAAAAGACTATACAGAAATCATCGCGGTATGAAATGGAGCTTCAGAAGCAAGAGGAGATTGCAAAGTCTCGGGTCAGGAAGGTCGATGAGCAAGGAAGGGCTTATGGAACTGGAAAGAGAAAGACAAGTATAGCCCGTGTTTGGATAGAACCTGGGGAAGGCAAATTTTGTATTAATGACAGAGAGTTTGATGTCTATTTCCCCATGCTTGATCATCGTGCTACTCTTCTCAGACCATTTGTTGAGACAAAGACGCTAGGTCTTTGGGATGTCAGATGCACTGTGAAAGGAGGTGGTACGACAGGTGAGCGAGCTATAATCCCTTCATTGATTAGTGCATTAAGGACATAGTTGATACAAACCCTTATTAAAGTCGGTTGTTGCCATTGGAAACTCTTGAAGAAGCATATCTAGATTTCTAATCTCACTGTTTCCCTAGCTTGTCCTTTTGACGATGCCAGTTAGAGCGTTTAAAAAAGGATCAAGTGTAGCTCTAAGAATGTCTAGCTCTTTGCGTTGTAATTGTAGACTTGTAGCTAAATACGTCTCTCACTCCCTTGTTTTATGTATCTAATGTGATGATAAGCTTCTATTAATAATGTAAACCAGGGCAAGTTGAGGCAATACGTCTAGGGATCAGCAGAGCATTGCAAAACTGGGAACCTGGATTGCGTCCTCCTCTGAGAGATGGTACAATGTTTTGAAATTCTCTGCGAGTTGCACTTTATATACTATACTAAATCTGACGATCCTGTAATATTCCTTTAATTTCAGCTGGGTTTTTGACGAGGGACCCAAGAATTGTGGAGAGGAAAAAGCCTGGGAGAGCAAAAGCTAGGAAGAGCTTCCAATGGGTCAAGCGTTAACTCGTATTCTGGTATATCTCCAGTTGCCATGTTTGTTATATGGAGCTCCATCACTCGAGTCCGTACTTACTTTTGGTGTAGACTATAGTTGTACTAATGCTCTAAACTTGTCCCGAACATGTTTTAGTGAGGGATTTTTCGACATGCGATTTTGGAAGGTAAAACAGCAGAATTTCTGTTCCTTCATTATTTTAACTTTACTTCTTTCATCCCTTATTTTGGGTCATCAGAAGAATTCTTGTAAGTCCTCTCTCGCTCTCTCTCCTCCATTAATTGGCTAAGATGTATTGTTCGATTTCTGAATATCTGAATCAATTGAGAATAAAATCTGCTGTAGATTAAAGCTTCGTACTAGGCCCCTTTCGTGGTGTGATTCGAGTTGTGTTCTTGTGTTTGAAAATAAGGTTTGCAGCCATCCTAATATTACTGCAGCCAGTGTTATTGACATATTGTTACCTGTTACTCCCGCTTTCTTACAAGTATTAAACTTTCTACTTTCTGTTTACTCACATCAAACTTTCTAGTTTCTACATGTAAATTACCAACTTGTCCTGATTTTGTTGCTGATTATACCAAAAATACCCGACTTTATAAATGACGGTAGACTGTTATTGATATACCAAAAATCCCCCCAAATTACCCTTTTTGGGTTCATTTTTTTTGTTGAACTTCCTTATTCTTTGCACAGAAAGTAGTTGGAAGTTTAATTAGAGGAGGGAGTAACATTGAGTCGTGAGTCAGACTGACTATACTCAGTTTCATTTGACCGCAAAACTTGATTTAAAAGGGTTTTATAATTTCATCCAAGTGTTTCTGATAATCGGTAATCAAGAGTTATTATGTGAAACATAAGAAAGCAATCCTAAAAGTACCCTACCCTGGTTTTAGCTGTTACAAGACACAATGAAGCTATCAAATTCAAGTATTTCTAGAGGGTTTTAGCATACCAGTTTCATAGTGGCACGTTGAAATCTCTTACAGTCTGAAGAGATAAAAATTCCCAGAGAGCGGCGGCCACCGCCTTCTCACTGCTTCACCTTATAATGGTGGTCACCGCCGGCTCTCACCACTATTGAAGTTACCTATCGACTGTCATCTTCTTCAGAGTCGTTTCCTTGACAATAGGGTATGGTGTTTCAAGCTTGCAGTTGCTTTCAAAATTGTTTTCCTATTCTGTATGGTATGGTGTTTTGTGCTTGCACCTACTATTGTTAAGACTTACTAATTTGATCTTGGTTCTGCGTTGGCTTCGTTGGGCTATCATTTCTCTGAATTTGGTTAAGAGAATATTCGTAGTTTTCAACTTGGAGTTGTATTGTTAAAGATGCTAGCTTGATTTCGGTTGGGTTGGCTTGGAATCAAATCGGCTTGTGTTTTGCTTGGTTTTCACAATGTGGGGTTGCTTTGAATCATCAGAATCCAATGTGGAGCGTAATCTATTCGTTTAATTTTGGATTGATTCATGTTTACTAGTTGTGGAGATCGGGCTGGTCGGTGGTGGCACGGTAAAATGATCCAGTTTTGAGGTGATGGTGCTGCTGCGTGAGTTCAGAGATAAGGCAGGGTTATTCCTTGGTAGTCCGGACATACTGTTCGGTTTAGTGGTGGTGTTTGGTAGATTTAGTTTCGTAACAGCTTATGACCAGATATGTTCGATGATGATTACTAACACGCTTTTCTGTCAGTTATAACAAGAATTTTAGATGGCATCTATAGTTTCTATCTGCAGCTGACCATCTTATGTGATCGCGTCTTTGCATTACATACTGACATACTGCTGGTTGCTTTCTATAGTTTCTATTTGCAGCTGGCCATCTTATGTGATCGCGTATTTGCATTACATACTGACATACTACTGGTGCGCTTTTCTGTCAGTTATAACTAGAATAAAGATGGCATCGATAGTTTCTATTTGCAGCTGATCATCAGAATGACCGCGTCTTTGCATTACATACTGACATACTGTTATCTGTTGGATAGCATAGATTTAGAGCAGGAAGAAAGATGATGTTAAATGCGCAGGCTCGTAACTCGTAAGAGTTGCTCAGGGTGAAAGATTAATGCATGTTCCACAGTATCTATCTTTCTGATCCATTATGCTAAATGAGTAAATGGTGACCTCTCGAATCTCGATTATTTATCAGGATTATGTCTTCCTCATCATCACTGATCTGCAGCATCTTCTTGGCTGACCTCTTCTATACGAGTCGTTTCTTCACGAATTTCTACATCCAAGTTATCTTCTTTCTCATCCTGATCAAACTCCGAGACTGATGTATCAAGAGACTCAAAGTTGTCGCTTCCATTAACCAATGACGATTCCCAACCATTCTCTGCATCTTCTGCTCCATGGACTCTACTACTGGTATCATTCATACTTTCGGCTTTTTCAAAAATCTGATTATCAAAATCATCTATCCAGTTTTCTGTTAGCTCCTCATTTCTCTCCGTCTCCTCTTTATCGCCCTCAACGTGTTTGGTCTCAACAAGTTCAGTACTTATTTTGAGGGTTTTCCGAGTACTGAACTCAGAGAACATATCAGTCTTAACATTTTCTTTGCTGACAAAGAGCTTAAGTTGATTAACCACCCAGATACCGAATGCAAGGACAAAACATGTCTGAATTACGCGCTTCATCCACAAGATGTTTGCCCTGTGTTTCCTGCTTGTCGCATTCCTCGATATCATAAAATTTCTCATTCTGTGGCCTGTCCGAAACATCACACCAGTACCCGAAATGAAAATTACATAAAGAATTGTATTGAATAACTAATTAGAGAGTGAAGAGTTACCAGTTATAAGCAAAATCAGAGTTCAGAACTCAGAAGAACCCTGGATCGAGTCTCAGAATCCGATACTCGGTCGGCTCTAGCTTCAGAAAAAAAATGATAGAGAGATAGAGAAAAGTTGAGAGAACAGAAAATAGAATTGAGAATGTCATGTGGGTTAGCTGAGGAAAATAGTAGTTGGAGTTCAGTCATGAAATGTTTCAGCAACTTCACATAGAAAGACTGACACTTCTCATTTCTATTTACGACTTCAGTTCAGCTCAGTTCGATTTAGTTTTATTTTATTCTGTCTGTTTTGGTTTTGTTTTATAAAATTCCAGTCACAACGAACATACCTTAATTCATTATTGAAGGTGTGAAGTCTAGTGATTAAGATATGGTAGGTAGATATTATAAATTGCAAGCTCGAATCACTTTTCTTTGTAATGTAATGCACTTTTGCCTCCTCTAAAACTACCCGTAATCCGTCTATTAAATCCGGCCTTTTATAGCCCATGAAAAAAAATTGGGCATAAACAATGCATTTTCTAAAATTTGTAAAGGTTCAGCCCATTAACCCGTTCCAAACCTGCTTATCTGTGGCCTAAAAACAATCCACGGGAGCCTAACATGTACCCGCTCTGAGACCACATTTGATCACATCTATCTAAATTCTAAAATCATCGGAAAAAAAAATATATTTGGCATTAATATAAAATATAATGTAGAAAACCCTTAACTTAAGAAGGTAATTCACTCTTTTATATTTTCAGTCTATCCGTCCCATGTTAATTCATCTTTTATTCTTTTAAATGACAATTTTCAAAAGATGTAAAAAATGTAAAGTTATTTTCATACACAAATATTTGACCATTTTTTCTAATACCTATCAATTTAAACATTCAATTGAATATTTATGATTACAAATACTTGCCTAAAACGGTCTTACACAAGTTTATTGTAAAACAAATTATTTTACCCACAAATGTATATATCATGGAGAATTTAATTTAGAGTTGACAAGTTTGACCTGATCCGACAGAACCCGAAAATATTATTTTACTTAATCGTAACCTAGAACCAACCTAACCCGACCCAATGACGACCCGTAAGGCCTTAATCCGACACGACCTGATGATCAGTGACTCGAAACTGAACCAGACCCGTCCCAATATTGACCCGATTGAATTGATGATACGACAAATATTAAGTTTAATATTGATCAAAATGAAAGTGAATTTGTGTTTAGATTGATATGTTTGAATTAATAATGAAATATTTAAAACAAACAATGGTAACAAATTAATTTAATGGTAAAATATTGAAATAATGCGATAAAGTATCGGACCCGATAATGACCCGATAACAACCCGACCTAAACCCAATTCGACCCGAAAGGCCAGGCTTACCCAATATGACAACCGGACTTAACCCAATCCGACTGACCCGATTACCGCTCTATACTGAGTAATATGGTATGTTTGAATCCTAACTTATATAAAACCGTCTTATTTAAATCTAATCAATACCTCCATCTCAACCATTATCTAGCCAGACTTTAGAGACATAAACGGTCTTCTATCAGTCAAATCCCCAAAAAAATCAGAGGAGCAATAACACCAAAACCCTTAAAAATTGAACACAAAATTGAAGAACAAAATATCGAGAAAAACTGGAAAAAACAAGAAGCAGCAAGAACTGGTAATTTCTTAATCTTTTTTCAATTAACAAGTTCAAATTCTTAATCCCTTTTTCTCATGTTTTATTTACATATTAATTTTATTGTTGTTTTTGAGTATTTTGGGTATGCATAGAACATAGAAGTTAGAGCAAATTAGTGCAAGAAATCCAATTACTCTTTCCGTCTCAGTCATTTGTTTACGTTTTGTATTCGTTGTGAGATGTATTTTAATCAACGGTAAACAAATGATTCGGAGGGATGGATGGAGCAAGATTTAAGAGGGAAACCCATGAATGTAAATTCAACTGATAAGCTTGTAAGTTGTAAGTTAGCCCCTATACCTTTGAATTTACATACCATGTGTTAATTGGTAATTTGGTATTTGTATGCGATTAGTGGCGTTGCTAGAAAATTTGAGTGTGGGGTTTTTAATGTTGAATTCGCGAGCAATAGTGAAAAATATTAATGGGATTTGATATGGGAAATTTAGATGAAGTTTTACACATGCTCGAATTTTATATGGAAATTTGAGTGTTGGGATGTGAAAAGGCGCGATTTTGTAAGATGAATGTGTGTTTATGGCCATACATTGTACTCACGCTCGCAGATTTACAGGAATTTGAGTGTTTGGTTGTGAAATTAGCATCGCGTTAGTGAGAGGTATGAGTTGTGACTCTTGTGAGTGATGGAAGGCCGATAAAGTTGTAGACTTTATGGCCAAATTAGGTATTAGTGTTTATTCTTTTCGAGGTGGTTTGAAAGTTGTTGCTTTTTCTCTCCTTATCGTCGGGTGAGGATTATATGAGTTGGAATTACGCTAGGGTGTTTGTGAGAGGTGGAGAAAGGTCGAAGAAGATTTGTAAAAGAGTCATTGGGAGCTGTGTTTGACTTCAGTATGTGTGTCATTGGATTAACATTGTATGCTGTTTATGTTTATTTACCCCTTTTCCTTTATTGCTTCTTTCATTGTTTTTTGTATGCTCTCTTTTAGACATTCATGTTTGGTCTGTTCGTGGCGGTTTGAAAGTCGTTGCCTTTCTCTCTTTTCTTTATCCGCAAGGATTGTGTGGGTTGGTATTACTTTATGGTACTGTGAAGGGAGGAGGAAGGCTGAACCGCTGAAGAAGACTTGTGGAAGGATCATTATGAGTTTTATTGGTCTACTAATGATTGGTGTAATACATGAATAGTATAATACGGAGTAGTATATATGATGATAATGGTGCTTGCCTTCAGTGCGTGCCTCATTGGATTAAATTTGTTTGCTGTTTATGTTCATTTTCTTCTTTTTCCATTGTTGCTCTTTCGTTATTTCTCGTCTTTTCTCTTTTGGTGTCTGTCTTTCTACCTTTTTCGTAAATTTTACCTCCTCGTAGCAATAAACAATTTCTTATGATACTTCACATTAGCCGATCCCATTGTATTTTATATTGGGACTAAGGAATTTGTTATAAACTGTAAAGTCGCAGTTTGGTTTCTTTAAACCTTCTAAAATTGAACTTACTTTCATGTTCCTTGTGTGGATATGTACTTATTAATTCTCGTTTTATTCTCTGTAGATCTTGTTGTGACGTTGGGTCTTACATCAAAGTATGTCTGTTTCTTTAACTCCTTCTAAGAGGCAGCATGAGAACAATTCCGTGGAGGTGAATGTTACAAAGACCCAAAAGACATCGAGTTCTGACTCACCTAAAGAGCCAAGAAAAACCTCATCAGGAGGTGATGTTTTCCGTGTACTTTGTCCGACTTCTAAAATTGAAAGTTTGGTAGGAGAAGTGGAAAGCATCATACTACAAATACGTAATGAAACGGGGGCAAAGGTTAGAATTGATAGTCCTGTTCCAGGATGCGACGAGAGAGTGATCTTTATCATGGGACCCGATAGCAATACTGACAGCAAGGAATCAGAATCAACGAAAGACCAAGATAAGTCAGAAGATCATAATGAGAATGGTACTGAGCAAGAGGGTCTTTTAACTGCTGGAGACGCACAGTCTGATAAAACTTCATCTCTTGTAAGAGCTTTGTTACTTGTGCTTGAAAAAATTGTTGAAGGTGAACAGCAAACAGACGTTTCTAAGAAGGAAAGCAATGGTTCTGCTACTATAACGTTCAGACTACTTGTGCTTTCTAGTCAAGTTGGCTGCTTGCTGGGGAGGGGTGGCTCTATCATCAAACAAATGTCAACAGAGAGTGGGGCGCAGATCCGAGTTGTTCCTAAAGACAAGCTTCCTCAATGTGGCTCTTCTGCTGATGATGTAGTTCAGGTAGAAAAATAAAGATGACCCTATTTTTTTGTTTTGTTTTACAATTATTATAGCTGTGGTGTTAGTATTCTTATCCATTGGTATGATTTTCCGTTGATGTCAACATCTTGAGCCTAAGACCCCTTATCATGTTTTGCTGCTTAGTTTTGTAAATCTAACCATTACCCTTGTTCTCATTACGGTATTTGTTTTTTTTTTTTTTTTTTTTATCATGGATCTGCATATAAGATGCCTTAGTGCCTTACACTATCAATATGTGGAAACGTGTCTATGCTGCTTCACAATTTGCTTTTGATGAAACCTGAAGATTTGATGACCCCTGCACTTCTTATTGATTCAGTATGAGCATAGAGCATTGACACAATGATACACATGACTTTACATTTTAATTTTTCTCATTGATCGGAGATGGCAAAGATTAGAAAGACTTACAATTCTTTAGTTTGCATTTTTTGGTAATTTGTACCCAACAAATTGATTTGGCTTAATTATTTACTTTGTTAGTGTACATTTTACTATTTTAGTAATGTGTATCACACGAGTTAATTCGGTTTAGTTGTTACTTTGTTACTGCAGATCACCGGTCTAGGAGATGCAGTAAAAAAAGCTATCAAATCTGTTTCACAGCAGATGGTAGAAAATTCAAATGCAGATCAGGATTCACTCCCTTCTAATTCATCTGGCCCCTCTTTCCATTCACGCAACCATCCTGCTTCGAGGTTGGACTCCCAGTCTTCCCGGCCATTACCTTTTCGAGGGGCTCCATTTGGTAGTGGATTTCGTGACAATGTCGATCTTCGTTCAAATGGTCCACTGTTTCCCCCTAGGTTCCATGAAAACATTATGCCTAACAAAATAGATGTACCCGAAGCCGTCACATTTCGATTGCTTTGCCCAGATGACAAGGTGGGAAGTATAATTGGGAAAGGGGGAGCTATTATAAAGACTATTAAGCATGAAACAGGGTGTGAAATTAATGTTCTTGAAGGAAATCCAGAAGAGGTGGAGCGTGTAATTGTTGTATCTGGCCCAGCGGTAATTTTTTGCCATATCGGTTAACAGATACATTCCTTGTTATCATTTACTACGGAAAAATCAAGGATCGTCTCGCTGAACTGTTTAAAACTGAGGCTTGATTGCGTTATTGTTTTTGCAGTACCCTGAAGATAAGATTTCAGCTGTACAAGATGCAGTGCTTCGCATACTTAATCGCCTAGCCAAAGCCACTCCTGATACCAAGGAGCAGGGTTTAACGTTCAAGTTTCTTGTCTCTTCCAACCAAATTGGTTGTCTTCTTGGTAAAGGTGGCGCAATTATTGGTGAAATGCGGAAGGTTACTGGGGCTTTTATTCGTGTTTTAGGAAAGGATCAGGTGCCTAAGAGTGCTTCAGAAGATGAAGTAGTTCAGGTATTGCTTCCTACTTTGATTTTTGAGTAGTTTTATAAGCAATATCATCTTTCAACTCTAGAAAGTTATGACATGTGTGCTGAACATCCTAGTTACATACCTAAGAAACGTTCGGCCGAATAATGTTATTTTAGCACTCCATATTTTAATTGATTCCCCAACCTAAAAGATATATTTTTGGAACGAACAGAAATGGCGTGTAAAACTTTACATGTTTCTTTTTTCATGTAGTAGTAGATTAGTAGTAGATGGCTAACTCATTTTCGGTTATGGGTCATTTGGAAACCACCACTTTGTTATTGTGGAGAAAAAAGCCTATGTACGCAGGACAATACTCTTACCCCGCTTTGAGCGGGAGCCTCTTTGTAAGCATCGGGACTAAATATTTATAATGATGATAACTTGCAATTCCATATTTGTTTTTTTGAGTGTTTTCTTGCCTCAATGTTTGCTAGTTTGTACTTTGTGTACAGTCCCTCCTTCCAATTTCTAGATTAAACCTAGAAAATGGATTCTAGTAGGGCAGAGCAAAAAATCCGATTATCCAAACTGATCCGATATCCGATCCGTATCCGATCCGAATATTTGGATATCCGATCCGAAAGTTAAGTTTGGTTTGGATATCTGATCCGAAATCTTTGGTTTTGGTTTGGATATGGATATTAGAATTAAAACATTTGGATATCCGATCCGATCCAAAACAATAGTTTTCTAGTATAATTTCGAGAAAATAAAATTTTATTTGATATAACAACTTAATTAATGTTAAAAATATTAGAGAAATATCTAGGTGGTACTTAAATTTTATGTCGAGAACATTGGAATAAGAATACTAAAGAAAATCATCATGTAAGACTATGAATATAATCGTGTTTCGAACTTAATTTTAAAGTAAATTCAAAAGTATGGATATCCGATGGATATCCGCATCCGATCCGATTATTTTGGATACCAGAACATTGGATATCCGAAACATTTGGTTTGGATATTGGATATCTAATTTCAGGATTTTTAATATGGATATCCGATCCGAACTAGCACTTCGGATCAATACCCGATCCTTACTCTGCCCTAGATTCTAGTACGTGTTTTCCCCTTTAACCCCTTACTCTCACCCGACGTTAGGTTACATGTAAAGAACTTGGGTGCATAAAGTAGTCCCTTGTAAGCTTGTAGCACATGGGTTGGTTTTGGAAAAAAGTTAAGTGTAGTATAGCCAATTGTTATTGTAAGAACTTACCGAAAAATTAACGTAAACAATGGAACGGCTTAAAAAGGAAAACCTATACAATTAAATGGAAAGGGTGAAGTGTTCTTTACAGAGCAAATCCGCATTGTTACAGCCTTTTTATGAGATCATGTGACTTGAGATAAGAGTGAACCTTGTGATGAGATCTTGTGGTCTCATGTTTTAAACTCCAGTTTTCAGCGTAAAAGTAGAATGGTTTCGCCTCAATATTTTACATTGTCTATATAGGATTTTAAAATACTTATTGTAATGTTTCTTCTGAGTTCTGAGCAGATAAATGGAGAACTAGAAGTAATTCAAGATGCAGTTATGCATATTACCACAAGGTTACAGCATCATTTCTTCCGTGATGCATTCCCTTCTGCATTTGCTGATCGAGCTCTCCCATTTGCTCCCCGCATGGGGCGAGGGGAACACTCTCCTCCATTCGGCCCGCCATTCAGAAACTTTGATTCTATTGGTGGCCCCCCTTTCCATGGTGGTTTGCACCCTTTTGATGATCATCCTCCGTTTATGCGTGAAGGCAACAGGCAGGGACTTCTTGAAAGACCTTGGCCTCCACAGGTATAGACTTCGTGTGTTGGCGGTGCTGATGAAAGCGTAATAATTTGAACTATAGTCTCTATCTTAATCTTCCGAAAATGTTGATTTTTGCATTTCTCTCAATTTTTTTCCCTAGGCTCTAATCGAAGGCGATCACATGGGCTTACTGGATTATGGTGGACCCCACCAAAGACGAATGTCTGAATTTCGTGGGTACGTTCTCTCACGGCTTTTCTATCAATGGCTCCTTCCGTTTTAGTAACCGTTATCTAGTTTGCTGATACAACTGGCTTCTTGTTTATTTTCGTGTTATGTTCAGAGGAGGCCAACAACCTTTCATCACAAATACAACAGTGGAAGTAGTCGTTCCTAGCTCTCTTATTCCTTCTATATGCGGAGAGGATGGTGGTTGTCTGAGACAGATTCGGCAGGTAATTTGCACATGTATCTTCACTTCACCTGCATATTCACTTGTAGGCTAGCTATGTTACTCTGACTCGGTCAACTAGTGTCGTTCATAACACGGCATCGAAAGGGTTAGGCGTGGGTATATTATGAGAACGACATTTTTGGTCTTAAATGGAGTTTTAGTGTCATTTTGTGTCGGAATGTAGAAGTGCATGGAGGGTACCGGCATTTTACTTTCTATTGACTACGTTTTAGTCTTTGCTGTTGACTCTGATTATTCTCGTATTAAAAGGGAAGGCTGAACCTTGGTTTTAAATACGAATTAGTAATAATTTGCAATTAAAGTTTACCTTTCGCTTTTCTTTACTTTCACTTCCAATTTCGTAACCTAAAAAGTCGGTATTTTTTATTTCCAAGTACCTTTGTCGCGGCCTAAATTTTTTTCGAGTATTGGCATGTGAATTCTTGCAGATTTCTGTAGATGTGTGATCCCTTAATAGTCATTGGCATGTTAATTCTTGCAGATTTCTGAAGCAAGAATAGTGATAAATGAACCAAGACGAGCAGGTGCGCCTGAAACTCTCATCATCATCTCAGGAACTCCGGAACAGACTCATGCTGCACAGAGTCTTATTCAAGCTTTTGTTATGCTCGAGAATGAATCGTCATGATCATTGCACTACCCTCCCGGGGGATCAACTGGCCACAATTAGAGCTTGTTCGGATACAAATTTTGGAGGGAAGGAATATTTCCTATATGGCAAGGATATTAATTTTCGTCATCCAAATTGGCTATCTATACAATAGGCTAAGACGTTGGACGACCCAAACAAGTTTTTTTGTTCTTGGCTGTAGTTAGGGTTAGACATTTTTCTCTTCCTTTTTTAAATGTAACTTCAGATTGCTTTGATCGTTATTCGACATATTTATGAAGTGGTTTAGCGGTCAGTGATTGTCGTATATTTTCTTTCATTGCTACCCTATGATTCTGATGCCTGTGCTGGGGATTCATAGAAGCTATAGCGACTATTTTGTCAAAACGGGTTTAATTTTCATGGCTACCCTCTGATTCTGATGCCTGTGCTGGGGATTCCGGATTCATAGAAGCTATAGCCACTATTTTGTTAAAACGGGTTTAATTTTCCGTAAGATCACAAATATTCAGGTCAGTTAACAGTTAACATGAACCGAACAACCTTGAAACACATCATGAAAAAAAATCACGTTATAGCCGACTAGCAATTAGCTAAAGTCACAGACTGAGGTGATACTCGTGATTTGGATATGAAAACCGTCAGCATTATTGGCCGCCTTTACATCAAGAAATATATGCCACACGGTCTCTGAAAACAATGTGATATGCAACCAGAGTTTTCACTCATCACTTTCTTTTGTATGTTTTCTGCTTCTTGAACTATACTCTTTTGTCGCTCCGAAACCAAGCTCCTTAATTAATTTATTATCGGAAAAAAATAATAATTTTCTCACAAGGAGCGACAAGCCGACAAATATACCGTGAGCATGAAAAAAAAAATAACTCCAAAAATGGATGCATACAAGTATACAACCCCAAACCTCAGCTTTTGTCTTTTAAGGTGTCTTTCAGTAAAATCCTATCAGTAAAACTAGAGAAGAGTTCATACTTGTTCTTGTCATAACAAACAGTCTTAAAAGCTGCAAGAGTTACGCGATCAACATTCGGGTGTTTATCCAATAACTTGCTGAAAAACAATGCTGCCATGTCTACTTGGCCGCCACAACAGAGCTTCCTGATCAAAGTATTCACCGTCTTGGTCCAAACCCTTTTGTCCAGCCTTTCCAAGATATCATTAGCAGTTCTGAAATCATCTTTGTTGCAGTGTTCGTAACATAGCGTTACTCGAGTTACTTCACAGGGAGATAAACCCTTGTTAATCATAGCATTATACAGTTTCTGAGCCTCTTTCAGTTTCTTTACCTTGCATAATCCGCTAATTAAGGCACCGTAAGTAAAACTATCCGGCACACAACCATGGTCACTCATTTTAAGGAAATAGGCGGTGGCTAACTCGACATTTCCCGTCCCACAGTATCCACAGATCATGGAAGTGTAGGATTCCTTGGTTGGAACAAGACCAACCTTAATGGCTTCTTTGAACCAGGATTCACTTTCAGCCATGTTTTTTTGCCTGCAGAGAGACGAAATTAGAATATTGTATGTGTATATATCAGCCTCGTAGCCTTCTTTAGTCATCTTCCCAAGCCATGATAAAGCTACTTTAGAATCATTATGCTTGGAAGACGCGGACATGAGAATTGTGCATGTAACTCTATCAGCCTTTAACCCTCGTTCCATCGTTTCTAAATATAGTTCAGAAGCCTCTTGCAATCTTCCCTTTTTGCAAAGGCCGCTTAAAACGGCATTGTAAGTGCAAATATTTGACGTAAGCCCTTCATCCGCCATTATATCCATTAACTCGTATGCTCTTTCAAAGTTGCCTTGTTTAGAGTGCCCATCAACAAGAGTCGTATAAGTGTCAACATTCGGTGTCAATCCCTGCTCCTTCATTCTACCTAGCAACATTTCCGCCCGACTTAATTTCCCCTCCTTGCAATACCCATTAATCATGGCAGTGTAAGTAAACACATTCGGCTTATAATTCTCACTTCGAACCAGCTTCAGAAATAACCTAAACGCCTTCTCGGTCCATCCTTTTTTACAAAGACCGTCAATCAAAACCGTATGTGTATACACATTTGGTTTACAACCTTTTTTAACCATCTCCTCCAACAATTCGAAAGCCTGCTTAATATTACCTTTCCTGCATAACCCGTTAATCAAGCAAGTAAAGTTGATCAAATTCGGCTTAAAACCCATTTCCGTCATCCTGTTAAAAAACCAGAATGCCCTGCTTACATTACCAAGCTTACAGAATGTACTGATAACCAAAGTAAACGTAGCATTATCGAGAACAATCTTCTGTTCAATCATTCTGTTCAACCACTTATCCATCTCCGAAATCCTCGCTTTCCTACAGCAAGTCACAATCATACTAGCATAACTACAACGATCAGGACACACCCCTTTGTTTGACATTTCGTTGAAAACATACTCCGCGTAATCATCCAAACCCGTTTCACAAGCAATCCTAAGAATAAAATTTAAAGTATGTGTATTTGGACATAAACCCTGATTATGCATTTCAATAACCATGTTAACCGCTTCCTTAAACCTTCCAATCTCCGCAAAATTCCTCACCAAACACGACATTACTTCATGGGCTTTCTCAAAATTCCCATTACTGATCAAACAATTGGCACAGACAATGTAAACCCTCATAAAATGTCGAAATTTCGACAACCCGATTGCCCAATGAAAGAAACTAAGGGAAACACTTGAACCCGCGTCTTCTGAAAGTGAAGCGACAATGGTAATGACTTGATCATGGGAAAGGGTATCAACATCAATGTCAAGATTCAGTCTTTGAGGTGAATATCTTGTATGGGTAGGTTCATGATATGATTGCAGAACTCGTAAACATATTCTCTTAATAAAAGATTGCGGAGTTGATGAAATTGAAGCTGATTTCTGAGAAAATTGGTTTGCATTTGTATGTAATGTAGAGATTACTGAAACTGTAAATGATATGAATTTTTTGCATTTTGATAATTTTGATAAAGATTGAAGTTTGAGATGAAAGGGTGTAATCATTGAGGATAATTTTCAGGTGTCGAGGAACGGAAACTGGTGATTTAAGTGTAGTCGGGTTTTCAACCGAAATTGTAAATAAACCCGAGATTGATATAATATGAGTTCGGAAGTGCGGAGATACACACGTATAATCAAGTTATCAAGTTATTGAGGATTTCTGGGTGTAATGTAAGGGAAATATGGAGAATTCTGGTTGTGGCATTTCATCGAACAGCTCGTGTGCATGAATGTTTGAAGCACAGCGTAGACCGCGGGAAATGGTCAGTAGAGTAGTGAATTAGTGTGATACTTCTTAAAATGTTAGCTGAATTTTGGTGACTAATGTTGTGTATTGAGATTTGAGATGTCAATGGGGCGAGTACAAGCGGATATCTCGTTGCACTCGTCTTAGTTAAAGCGATTATGAATTTTTTTTTTTTGCATTTTTGGTATGCTAGGAAAATGGGGCGGATATGATAAAAGATTTCAAAATAGGGCGTTTGAGATTAAATATTGTACTGTAATCGTTATGAAATGTATGTGCGGTCGTGCGTAGAGGTAGAGGTGGCAGATCAGGCCGTGCCATGGTGGGCGGCATAGGCCCGGCACGACCAGGAATAAGAGTCCTCCCAGGTCTGGCACGACCGTGTATTGGGCAGTGGCGTTTTTAGGATACGAATGATGGGAGTTCGAGTTTAGACTTGAACTTTTTCCACAAAAAATATATATTGCACTTTCAACATCCAATTTTTTTTTATTATGTTCACTAGTTGAGATTCCGTCCTAAAGCACGACATTTGTGAGGTTTAAATTAATTGAGCTTGTAAAAATTAAATTTTTTTTACATAAATTAGTTATAGTTATAATAGTATGTTGTGATGTACTGATTATAATATTAATAAAATTCTAAAAAAAGTTTTACTATTCAAATGACTTTTAGATTAAATTATTTTTTTGTGTGTCTATTTTTATTATTAAAAATAATGATAGCTACCTATTATGGAATAACATAATCTAATATAGGGTCAGTACTTTGTTATTATAAAGCACATATTGACTTTATAATAGAAAAATATATAAACAGTATACGACACATTTAGAAAGACGGTTTAGAAACAACTAAAATATTATTTACCCCTATATTCGTTTTTCTTTTATTTTTAATAGGAAAATTAGAATTATTGATTCTTACTCCTTATCCTTTATTAAGAACAACCTAGATTAATAAAGATTAGTTAACTTAAAAAAAAAGGACAATTTATTTTAGAAAAAAAAAACAAATAAAAACAAATAAAATTGAAACTTTATCAACTCAAACCACCAACTTAAAAAATAACAAATTAGTATACTACGGGTATATTAAGCATGAATAATGGCAGTGTTAATCCTATTTTTAGTTGACATTTGATTTGATTGTAATATTTTATTCCGTAGGTGAAATTTTTAGTCAATAAATTAAAAGTCATAATTTTAATGTGGGCTATCATATTTATCAATTAATTGAGCGGGAAAATTGTGAGTAACTCTTATTCTTTTAGTTTAGTGAGGATTATAAAAAAGACAATGTAAGAGTGATAAAATATCCATCTTGAGTTCAATAAAATCCGTGTATTGAGCAGTGGCGTTTTTAGGATTCGAATGATGGAGGTTCGAGTTTACACTTGAACTTTTTCCACAAAAAATATATATTGCACTTTCAACATCCAATTTTTTTATTATGTTCGTTATAAAAAAGACGATGTCAAGAGTGATAAAATATCCATCTTGAGTTAAAAAAAATTTGAACAATGTTTTGTAATGTTTGTAATGAAATTTATAGGGAGAGGATGATAAAATGAAAGGAATTAAAGTAAATTATACCTTTGAATATCAAAAGAATACTCTAATTTGAGGAGCGGAGAGAAAAAATATATAAGAAAAATAAAAAGATAAACGAAAAAACTTACAAAAATATAGAAAGAACACTTGGGGAAAGAAATATTGGAAAGATGCATGCTATGCGAATTGAACCCGCAACCTTTGGAATAGAATACACAAATTTTCCCACCAGAACTACTTACTTCTAAATTGTACATACAAGCAAATTCACCGCTTCCTCTCTTTCCTGCAAAATCGCATCGCAGCTTTTTCATCTACAACTGTCTAAAATGGATCCAGACGCTTTGTCAACAGTGAATGCAATGTAATTATCAATCTCTCTTTTTCAGATTACTCGTATCTCATTGTCCAACTTTTTGTGTTCCATTTAAATAAAACTCGTATGATTACTTCTTCCTTTTTTTTTTCTTTTTTTTTTTTTTCAGATTTTCTTATCTTTATTTCCATAGCATTGATTGTTGGTTTTTGTTTTTTTAATGATGTATTAAAAAATTGATTGCGAATTTTTGTTTTTTAATGCTGCATTAAAGAAATTGATTGAGATTTTTTGTTTTTTAATGTTGCATTAAAGAATTGAATGTGTACAATTTAGAGAGAAACTAGAGAAAATTTCGCACTTCCTAAATACATAAATAGAGAAATTTGGGAGTTGATTTCCGATAAACTAAATAGAGAGGATTTCATCACTTTTGTCGGTTCTTGGGCTTGGTTTCAAGCAAGATTATGTTATGAAAATCCTAGGTTATTCTACACTAGGCTCACTGCTGAGAACCGGTTGGCGGAAATAGAGGGCGAAGTTGATTGAGAGCACAACCCGCAACCTTTGGAATAGAATACATGAATTTTCCACAAGCAAATTCACCGCTGTCAGTGTCAAAACTCAACTAGGATAATCTCCATTTCTTTCTCTCCATTTTCTCTCCCAATCCATTTAATAATATTTTGTCCTCTATATGCTATTAAACCTTTATTTCCTTGCATAAATCTTGAACCGTTTGATATTAGCAGCATGCAATCCGATCCGTTGATAGGAAATGACCTCTCTATTTCTTTTTAGGAAATGAAGATGATCTTGCGTCAAAACCCTAACCCCTCTTTCCTGCAAAATTGTATCACAGCTTTTTCACCAAGAGATGTCTAAAATGGATCCAGAAGCTTTGTCTACAAAGAATGCAATGTAATTATCAATCTTTTTTTTTTTTTTCAGATTACTCATATCTCATTGAATTTAAATTTGCATTTAACTTAACTAAACATATTTTAACTTGAACTTGACATAAACGTAAACTTTACTTAAATTAAGTTAAGATAGGAAACTTAGTTAACTTAAGCTAATTATGTTTAAGTTAACTTAAGTAACTTCATTTTTTAAAAGTTAACTTAAATAAACTTAACTAACTTATAAGCTACATTTTCAGGTTCGGGTCAATTCGAGTTTGGTTCATTACAGTTAGGTTAATTCGAATTTGGGTGAATTTATGTTTCGGTGATTTCACAATCGAGTCAAAATATATTTCTCATAAGTTCTTTTTTTACCTAGCTATTTTTGATTTTTATATATTTGGTTCAAATTTTATCGTAAGTCGTATGTCCAAAAAATTGGTAACATAAAATTATTTAAATATTTATTGTTATTGGTATTTCACATTCAAATATTATATAAATGAGAAGCTAAGTTTATAAATTCATAATCAATCATCAAATGGTAATTACTCTTAAATTAAACATTTGACTACAATGTCTTATACTAAGTAACTATCTATGTATACTATTGTATAATTAGTATTAAAGAAAGAATAAAAATTGGACAAGTTGTGACCCTTTATAACCCGATAAGATTTAGTATTGAATTTTTTTGACCCGATATGAACTGCTACACGATTTTTAGTCGAACTGACCCGATTCGTAACAACCGTCACCCAGCCAAGTGTTCCACATTCCGAACCGATACCCGAGGTAAGCCATAACCCGAAATAATATGACTAAAACCGATCCGACTCACAAACGTACGCGACTCGAATCAATCCGACATCACAATAACCCGAACCTGATTTAACTCGACTCGAATCCGACTCGACCCACCCGATTGCCACCTCTAGGTATATTTATGATAGACAATTTTTTTATTTTAAGACAAACTTGTCAAGTTACACAATATATTGGCACATTAAAATTTTGCCACGATTTATTATATTTTGTTACAATTATTGTTACATTTGTTATTGTTTTGCCACAATTATAAAGTTCTCGCTCTAGTTCTCTAAATTATCAACTCCGACCACGATCCTCGATATATGTAACAACACTAATTATTTCAAATTAGCAAATGTCTACAAATTAAGTTGAGATTTCTTGAATTTATCTTATCCAATAATAAATACAAAATACGACAAAATAAAGAATACGTACATAATCAAGTAAAATAGGCGTACAGATAATTGTATTTTCTACTTGTGTAAAGATCATCCTCCATCCATTAGTAGGTAATAAAACAGCTACCATCACCTACTATCTTTTGAACTAGAAATGTCTATTTTTATGAGATCATTTTCGTAATCATTTTATTTTAAAATATTTTATTAATTTATAATTTTGATCCGCATTTTCTTATATTTTTATAGAAAATCAATGAATTTTTTATTATAAAACCCGTGGAGGTAAATCTTGCAGATCAAATTTGTGCAGATTGTGAGCATTTCAGTTTATGAATATATTCAATTAAAAGATCATATCTATTTATAGTTCAAGATACACCTATAGAATAGACTATAATAATAACCCAATTTTAGATTCTAAAATTTTAGGCGACAATTTTTACATTATTTTTGGGTAAGATCATTGATATGATCTAGATTTAGCCCATAGTAGAATAGAAGACGTTATACATATTTTTTGCCAATCATTTTTTGCGTTAAAAGGCCATATAGAAATTAATATTTTAGCCGGGAAAAAACGTAGAATCACCTATTTATTTACTAAATAGGGGATTGAGCTTGTTTTTTATATAATATATTGTATAGATAGTGTTCCGGGTGTAAATCCAGAGCAGTTATAGTTACCACCCGTGGCTTTGTAGAATGACGTCTTTGGTTGAATCTCTTCTAGTCTCTATCGTTCCTCTCGGCCTCTCCTGCAACAATGAACGAACTGAGGGCTTGGCTTTGTGCCAAGCGTACTCACTCCGACGCCCAAGTCAGTAAACTTAAAGGGTTAAGTTGTGTTACTTGGCTAAGTATATATTGTAGAGAGATAAGGAAGATATTACCAGATGAATAGTGTATTTAGGTTAAATTGTGGATCCCCTCCTCATTGAGGGTTGATGAGTATTTATAGACTTTCACCTTTTGTCACGTAGTGGCCAAGTGGCCAAGTGGCTAGCAGGTGGAAAGACCGTTCTACCCTCGGCCGCTGGACCTATGACAGGCCGGCCGAGGGGTCTTGGATATGAGTACGCGGATATGTGTCCCGGCTGGCTAGTTGTCCTAGCCGGGACCCAGGTGACAGGCCGATGGTCTGCATCGGCTAGGCTGTCTAAGTCGTTGACTTGCTGTGGATGTCTTTGACCTTGCTCAATATGTTGACTTGGTCAGCGGTGCAGAATATGCCCCATCAATTTGCCCCCAGCGTAGTCTATGCCGTGGTATGGGCTCCGATGTATGTCGAGCGTATATTCTGCGCAAGTGATTTGCAAAAATCTTTCTCCGTCGGCTTCTTCTACTGCGTCGGCTTCTTCTACCTCGGCTTGGTTCTGCTTAGGCCGTACCATATCCCCCCTCCACATGGATGTGTAAAGGGCATCCGATGTGGAAAAGGAAGTGACGCTGGCCGAGACCAGGGTTGAGAGTGCCGGTTGTTTTGATTGCCCCCGGCCGGTACTACGTAGCTTGGTTGATCATGTGGCCGGCGGAGAGCAAATACCTAGGAGTTTGTTGAGGAAGATGAATAGGCGAAGAGATGTGAATGGGCGTGTTGAAGACGCTTGGTCACTGTTGCATTGATTGACGTTCAACTGTTGCAACGATTGACATTCCGTGGTTGCATGTCCGACACGTGTCTGTCCGTTGATTGGCTGACGCTTCATGGGCTATTCCCTGATTGGTCCGTTTTCATGGGCTTTCTCCTATAAATAGGGCAATTATTCCGTGAAATTGGCCACCAATTTCATTCTCCCCAAAATTTTTCTTCTAAACTTTCAAGGGCTTCTTTTTCTTCCGATTTTCAGAGCTGTTACGTCGGCGTATCACTTTTCTTCAAGGTAAACCAGCAAATTTTCAATTTTTAATTGTTAAGTAATTGTTGTGAACATGTCTTCTGCTGATGCCGGGACTAGTAAACCTGTGCCGGGGAGCCCTAGGTCTCCCTCTCCTGAAGTTGATCCTCAAATTTTGGAGGAATGGGAGGATGACGACGATGTTGATGATGACTTTGGTGATGATGCTGAGAGGGCTCGTCCTAATGAGGCGAGGCAGTACGTTATGGATCACGGCGACGCCTGTAGGGTCCGCCTTGACCGTGCTTGGACCCATAAGCTCGCCAGTTGTTCTGGCGAGACATTTTTCGAGGGCCATTTCTTCTTTGGCAGGGGATACAAAATTGTTATCCCCGAGGAGGGTCAGGCCGTCTGTTGCCCTCCACCGGGCCACACCGGCGTATACATGCGGCACTTGGAGTACGGGCTCCGGTTTCCGCTGAATGAGCACGTTGTGGCTATCATTAGAGCCATGAACGTTGCCGTTGCCCAACTGCACCCGTTGGCTATGAGGACCATAGTCGGTTTTGTCTGGCTGTGTCTTTTCAAGGGAGAGGCCCCAACGGTGAATTTATTCCGCCGGCTTCATTATCTCCGGCCGTCAATACCTAGCCGCGTCGGATGGTACAATGTGCAAATGGAGCAGGGTTATATTTCTGTTGACAAACTTACTTCTTGCAAGGACTGGAGAGATCGGTGGGTGTATGTTAAGGTGCCAGATGACTACCCGCTGCCCCGCTCCTTCCAGCACCCAGTTAATTTGCGGTGTGAGACTAAGGCGGAACGTGACAGATGGGTCTCATACAAGAAACCCAAGATGGATGTCAGCAGGGTTTATCTTAAGGATGATGAGAAGCTGGCGATGAGGCTTTTTGAGGCGGACAAGGGTGGGGTGCCGAGAAGATGGATTCCCCCAACGCAGATCATTCTTCAGGATGAGCCGCTCTGCTACGTCGGCCTCATACCGGCCCTAGCACAGGGTGAGTGGGGTCGGTGTGAGGCCCATCACCGCTTTCAATGTTCCTGTTTCTCGAACTTCGATTTGTTTATTGACTCTTGCTTTGTTTCCTTCGCAGACTACTTCGGACCGGACCTGTCTGAGGATACCCTCCGGAGAATGGGGCTGCACAAAGATAAAACCGTCGCTAACTTGCATCCCAAGGCTCTAACCCATGACCGCAGGACGTCGCCGACTGATCTAATGGATCAGCAGCTGAAAAGCTTGAATGCGGTGGAGGCCCAGGCGAGGGTTGTTGGTAATATGCCGCGCCATACGAGAAGAACAAGATCTTCAGCGGCGATGGCATTGACGTCAGTTCCACCTCCCATCACTTCAGTCCAGAAGGAGACGGTGGAAGTTGTCGACATTACCGGCGGGGACTCTGATGCGGAGGGATCTTCCCTTGTCCGTAAGAGGAAACAGCCTACCCCTGTCGCTCATACTTCTGCCGCTGCTGCTGAAACTGCTGCCGGTGAGGAGATGCGCCCCTCGGCCAAGAAAGCCAAGCAAGGTACAGATCTATCCTGTGGCTCGGATTTAGCCGGCTCGTTAGGCGTTTCTGATGACAGGCTTCTCGGTATGTCTATGCATGTGGAGACTGATGCATTAATTGAATTTTTGTAGGTCCACCGCCGTCGGCCGCCGCTCCTACTGAGCAGCAAGTGGAGAACCCTGTGCAGGCTGGTGGTCAAAACGTCACCGTTGGCTCTTCATCCCAGAAGGCTTCCCTCCCCCAACTGCAGGCTGGTGATCAAAACATCACCCTTGACTCTTCATCCCAGAAGGCTTTCCCTTCCCAGCTCGTAGCGGAAGGCGCTAGGTTGATCAAGAGGCTGGCAAAGTGGAACGAGCTGGCTGGTGCTCATATTATAGAGCGGGAGAAGGCCGTGGCTCAATCAGCTTCTGAGCTTGCTGCCGTCAAGAAGGTGGCCGTGAAGGTGAAGCTGGATCTCCTTAATGAGCAGAAGCTTAGGGGAGATGCTGAGAAGGCGCTCTCGGCTGAGAGGAAACTCAGGGAGGACGCTGAAAAGGAGGTCCTTGCTGAGAGGGCTAAGGCTGAGGCCGCGGCGGCTGAAGCTGCTAAGCTGCAGGAGAAGTGTGACCTTGTCCAGAGGCACGCCGACCTTTATCTCCAGCAGAGGAATGAATTCAAGAGCCGGTTTCTGATCCAGGGGAAGGTGATTCGGAGCAAGGAGGCCATCATCAGACAAAAGGAGGAGGACATTGAGATGCTCCAAAAAACCATGCTTCCTGAGATGTGCGTCCAATACCGGGATCTGGCCGAAGGAGCTGCCAGGGAAGTGATTGGGGAGCTCTTCCCTCTTGATGGCTCCTTTCCGTGGGACAAATTTAACGAGCTGTTTGACGACAAGCTCGAAGCTAAGGAGGAAGCCCTGGAGGAGAAAGTCAAGGAGGAGGTGAGGGTGAAGCAGGAGGAAGAGGTGGCCGCGGAGAAGGCAGCCCTTGCTGCGGAGGCTAAGGCGGCCAAAGAGGAAGCCGAGAGGATGAGGGCAGCTGAGGCAGCTGAGGCTGCGGCTGAGGCTGCCGAAACTGAGGCTGCTAAGAAAGCTTCTGGGTCTTCTCTTAAAGATGATGCTGCTACCGCTGCTGATGGCAAGCAGCAACAGGCATAGGGAGACGGGCGGTTGTCACCAGGTTCACCCGGCGTCTCGGATAGCTTTAGCTGTTCGGGAGCCAATTATTAGGCCTTCCCTCCCTGCCATCTTTTTGGCGCTTCAAATGATTTTTGTAACCTTTTGCTTTTCCTTGTATTTTGTACAACTCTTGGTAGGTTGTGTTTAGGCCTATCCCTATGGGGACGGCCATCGTCTGTATTCTCTTCACTTGTAACTTATCTTTTTTAATAAGAGCTCGTTTCTTTTGCCTCCGGCTTGGCCGAGGTCTTTACCTCATTTCTTTTTCTGAGTTTTCTTGCGTTAATAGTTGAGCATCTCAACTGTATTTAACGTCTTCACTTTGCCTCTGGCTCGGCCGAGGTCTTTTCTCGTCTTCGTCCGAGTTGTCTTCTTGCACTAATAGTTGAGCATCTCAACTGTATTTAACGCTTTCACTTTGCCTCTGGCTTGGCCGAGGTCTTTTCTTGTCTTCATCTGAGTTGTCTTCTCGCGTTATTAATTGGGTGTCTCTTTTGTCTCCGCCTCGGTTTGGCCGAGGCAGTCTAGAGTGCGTATCTCAACTGTGTTTAACGCTTCTAAGGCATTTTGATCGCTTTTGCGAGCATCAACTGCGCTGTTATTGACTGTTGTGACGTCTATCTCTCGATGGTGACTGCCGCTCTTGTCGGTGTGACAGTGTGAGCCGGCGTTTGTTACTTGATGATGACTGCCGCTCTTGTCGGTGTGACAGTGTGAGCTGGCGTTTGTTACTTGATGATGACTGCCGCTCTTGTCGGTGTGACAGTGTGAGCCGGCGTCTGCTTCTTGTTAGTGACTGCCGTGGCGTCTACCACTTGGAGTGACTGCGACGGCGTCCGACCTCATGGGGTGACTGCCGTGGCGTCTACTACTTGGGGTGACTGCGACGGTGTCCGCTTCTTGATAGTGACGGCCGTGGCGTCTACCACTTGGAGTGACTGCGACGGCGTCCAACCTCTTGGGGTGACTGCCGTGGCGTCTACTACTTGGGGTGACTGCGACGGCGCCTGCTTCTTGATGGAGACTACTGCTCTTGTCGGTGTGACAGTGTGAGCCGTTGTCAGCCTCTTGGTAGTGGCTATGGGGAAAATGGACACTTTGATGGAAGATGGACGATTTTTATTAAACATAAGCATGCGTCGGGGTGCCCACAGCTGTCTTGGACACCTCCGCCGTTATACAAAGTTTTCCCGAGGTTACCAGCGTCCTAATGACTTATCAAGGGCACACCTTCTTGGTTAGCCGCTAGTTGCCTCCATGAGGTCGCCCTCCTGTTGTAAGGATGGGCTTTTCCCCTTTTCTGACTCCTTTGCCGCTTTGAGGGATTGCATGTTGCATCCTCTGGCGGATATCTGGACGTTGACCACCTCGTCCTTCTCGTCCTTGGAGACGAGCTTATGCGCTTCCCCCCGGTCCGAGACATACATCAGTGTTAGGGCCCGGATGGACATCACCGCGTCGGCCTCACTCAGAGTGACTCGGCCTATGAGAACCTTGTAGGCGGACGAGCCGTCAATGACCACGAATTCAGCTAGGACATTCTTAGCCGCATCCCCCTCGCCGAACATCACCGGTAGTCTGATTGACCCCAGGGGTACCAGGCCGGCCCCAGAGAAGCTGTACAGTGGATTGGTGCAGGGGCTCAAGTCCTTGACTTTCAGACCGAGGTTGAGGAAGCACTCCCTGAACATGATGTTCGTGTAGGCGCCTGTGTCAATCAGGCACCTCTTGACCAGGTGGTTAGATATGTCCAAGTTGACTACAAGTGGGTCGCTGTGAGGGGCGATGACTCCCTCGTAGTCTTTCCTTCCAATAGTCATGTTGGGGATGTTGGAAATGGGGATCGCTGTTTTGGGCACAAAGTTGATGGCCTGATACAGCTCGTTCAGGTGCCGTTTGTGCCCATGAGCGGACCCGCCGTTCTCGTTGCCCCCGATGACAATATGGATTACTCCTATCCGTTCAAAGACGGATTTCCTATTTGAGCCGCCGGCATCAGTCTTTTGGCCTTTGGCAACGTATTTGTCGAGGCTTCCCTTTCGGATCAGCTCTTCGATGGCATTCTTCAGATGCCGGCAGTCGTCCGTAAGGTGACCGGTGTGGCCGTGGTACTCACAGTACTGGCTCGTGTCACCGTCCCCCTTCGGCTTGGGGGGCCTTTCCCATTTCTGGCCTTCGTTCTTGCTCAGGGCGAAGACCTCGGCGGCAGATACGACCAGGGGGGTGCGGCCATTGAACTGTTTCTGGTAGTATGGTCCCGAACTCCCCCCGGCGCCCGCCGAGCTCTGCTTCCTGGCAGATCTGTCAGACCGTGACCTATTATTGTCGCGGCGTCCTTCGTCCGGGTTGTCTTCCCGGCGGCTCCTTCCTTCTGAGTGCCCGGCCTCGCTGGGGCCTACCCAGGTTTTGTGGTAGTCCTCTACCTTGATGGCTCGATCGGCCATCTTCCTGGCGGAGTCTAGTCTCTGGCCGCCACACTTGATGAGCTCATTTTTTAAGTCCCCTCTTGGGAGACCTTTCATCAGCGCGAAGGCGGCCAGCTCGCTGTTCAGATCACGAATTTGCTGAACCTTGCCGTCGAACCTCTTTACGTAGCTTCGGAGAGACTCCCCTCCCTCCTGCTTGATAGTCAGGAGGTCCGATGTCTCTACGGCCCTCCTCTTATTGCAGGAGTATTGGGCCAGAAACATCTCTCTCAGGTCGCCATAACCGTATATCGTCCCGTCGGGTAGTCCCTTGTACCAACTTTGTGCCATCCCATGCAAGGTCGTTGGGAAGACACGGCACCAAACCTCATCAGGCTGTTCCCATACCGACATGTGAGATTCGAAAGCCTCAGCGTGGTCGGTCGGGTCGCCTTCTCCTGTGTATGCTATGGGTGGCAACTTTAGTTTAGTTGGCACCGGGACTTCCAGGACGTAGTCGCTAAGGGGCTGTCTGACAACGTGTCGAACGACACGCGGCGATCGGCTCCTTGCACCCCTAGTCCGGCTCCTCTCCCCGTGACGGGAGGGACTTCTTCTTTGACTCTGGCGAGTCGGGCTTCTTCTTCTCCGACTCTGATGAGTCGGACTTCTTTCATTCCTCCGGGGCGGGCCTCGTGGGTGCTGCGGCGACGCTGTCCCCCCGCGAGTGCGGTCAGGACTTAGGTCTACCACTAGCATTCTGGGCTCCTCCGGCGTCTTGACAGGGCCAGCTTCCTCCATTGCCTCGTTCAAGTTTCTCGGAGTCATATTTTGGGCCCTGATCTCCTGGACGGGTTCCGCCGCTCTTGTCGGTGTGACAGTGTGAGCCGGCGTACTACTAATTAGTTCCAGGAGCAGCTTCAGCTTTGCTGCATCAACCACGTGTCCCATGATGGTGACCTGGTCGGCGGGCAGCGGCATTTCCTGCATTATTGGCATCCCGTACTCCGGTTGAGTTACCCGGCCGGTGGAGGGCTGCGCAACTCCAGAATCGTGGATGGTATCATCATGGTAGAATTCGGTTTCGTCAGTCACGAATACCTCTTGTTGTTTTGACATCTTCTTAGCTTTTTGGGTGGGTTTCGTTTTTTTTTTTTTTTTGTTTTTAAGGGATTTGTTTAGCTTTTAGTATGCTTTTCCCACAGACGGCGCCAATTGTTCCGGGTGTAAATCCAGAGCAGTTATAGTTACCACCCGTGGCTTTGTAGAATGACGTCTTTGGTTGAATCTCTTCTAGTCTCTATCGTTCCTCTCGGCCTCTCCTGCAACAATGAACGAACTGAGGGCTTGGCTTTGTGCCAAGCGTACTCACTCCGACGCCCAAGTCAGTAAACTTAAAGGGTTAAGTTGTGTTACTTGGCTAAGTATATATTGTAGAGAGATAAGGAAGATATTACCAGATGAATAGTGTATTTAGGTTAAATTGTGGATCCCCTCCTCATTGAGGGTTGAGGAGTATTTATAGACTTTCACCTTTTGTCACGTAGTGGCCAAGTGGCCAAGTGGCTAGCAGGTGGAAAGACCGTTCTACCCTCGGCCGCTGGACCTATGACAGGCCGGCCGAGGGGTCTTGGATATGAGTACGCGGATATGTGTCCCGGCTGGCTAGTTGTCCTAGCCGGGACCCAGGTGACAGGCCGATGGTCTGCATCGGTTAGGCTGTCTAAGTCGTTGACTTGCTGTGGATGTCTTTGACCTTGCTCAATATGTTGACTTGGTCAGCGGTGCAGAATATGCCCCATCAGATAGATATGTTGGGCTACAAATAAACCAATTCTTTTAAATTAAGCCTTTATGAAATTCTATATTTAATTATATTTATATTTCGATTTTATTTTGATTACCCGATATTTTATGATGAATACTGACTTATTTAAATATGTAAGTTATTAAAATAAAATATTATGTTATCAAAATAAACTATGTTGTTACAAATTTATAAATTATTTAGTTGGGTTCTGTGCTGTTCGGCTAGTCTTTCACTAAAAGTGGTTCATTCAAATTTATTCAAATTTTATGAAAGTAGTCCTAGTTAAAAAAAAATAAAAAACTATACTATTGGAAAAATATAATAAAAATGATTAGTTTCTTATAAAAAAGTATTTTCTTTAAAATGCCAAATTCATGACACTATTTAATTATCATGATTTAAAATACCAAATTCATGACACTATTTATAGTTATCATGATTAATTTTGCTATAAGTATGAGAAAGTGAGAAACGCACAAAATATTTAAAATTTATACCTTAAAATGTAAAATTCTTTATCCGTGTATTCACAATGCAAGGAGTCTATACTAGTATGGGATAAATTAGCTTTGTTGTATACATAAAATGGCCTTATACAATACTAACGGTATTAGACCGACCGTACTAACTGTAATACCCAAAGAATTTGAGAGGAAAGTTGTCCCACATTGACAATTTGCACATAAGAGCAAACCTTTGGGGGTCATTTGCTACATTCCCCTATATTTATAAAGGAATCCAACCACCACTTATAAACAAGGCCTTATACTTTTAGGCTTTTAAGTAAAGACAAATAATGGGTCCAAAAATATAGGGATTATGTTACGACGGTGTGCGGGTTGGGTTGTTTCACTAACGGTCTAACACAAGCTAATCGTCATCATCTCTGTAATTAATAATCCTGTAACAAAGCACAATTTGGAGTATCAAAGTTCTCCTACAATGTCTCACACATTAAAAGTTTTTACAAACACAAATGAAATCAGACAGCCTTCATCCTTGAGGAGCTTTAAAGGGCTGATATTTCTTAACATCGACGATAAGTCCCTGAATGGATCCTGCAGCAGCAATCAGCGACACAACTAAGCAGACGTAACTAAGTAGCTTAAGGGCGATCCACTTGGGCGAGTACTTTGGCACTTTGGCTTGTGCAATGTGCAATTCGACAGGAAAAAAGACGGTCAGTGGCCAAAACGAGAGGGCACCGAGTAAACCTAGGAAATCATTGAAGAACGGGAAGATCATCGCGAACAATGCAGTTAGGATGACGTATACTGTCCGCCATACAAGTCTAAACCAGTTAAAGTAGTATACTCCGCTCCCAAATGGAATCACAACCGGATGTTCACGGTTTATGAACTTGTTGTCTGGCCAACGTTTTTTGGCGTGCGCCTCTACGAAGCTGAATACGGGTTGTGTGAAAACCTGCATTGCAAGAGTCGGGTTTACAGATATTGTCAGCATTCTTCTTCGAGTAAATTGATAAACAGTACCAATATAAAGACCTTTTTTTTATAAAGAGTACCAACATAATCAATAATTCGTAAACAGTACCAAAATAATAACTTTTATCTACAAATAGTACCAAGTCGCCTTTTTACTCCATTTTGTTTTCCCTACTTTTCATCTAACAGAAGAGTTTGGAAGTGGATGAGTCAAGATTTGTACTTTAAATGATGGTTTCTTGGACTTTCTCCGACTTGGTACTATTCATAGATAAAAGAGTTAATATTTTGATACTGATTACGAATTATTGATTATGTTAGTATTGTTTATAAAAATGGGTCCTTATATTGGTACTGTTTATCAATTTACTCTTTTTCTTTTGTTATGTTTTAGGCCAGAACATACAATTTTTTTTTTCGGCTTAGAGCATAGACTGGACTCGTAATTACTGACCCAAAAACAACTCGAACCTGAACAAACCCGTAACATAAACAACACGATGAAAAAACCTAATTGAGGCTTGTAACGACGGTTGTTTACCTGGTAAGCACCGACTAAGTGAACGGCAATGAAGATATTAGCCAAATCGACAAGCCAAAAAGGGTCATAAAATCCGAAACCAGTAAGGAAATTTCCCGGAGCATCATTGCCAAAAGCTGCATAACCAAGGCAACCACAGAGTATGTAAAAGATGCTAGTGACCGAGACGCCAATCAGGGATGCCTTCTTCATTTGCTTGTTTTCTGCTGGTTCTGATTTTAGTGTATCCTGTCACCATTAACATGTAAATCAATTATTTGTTGTAAAATTCATTAGCTTATACTTAATGCAAAATGACTTTAACCAATTGTTAACTTCTTGCAGCTCGAGTTAGAAAAACCTCAGCTAAAAGTCTAAATCGATGGTTAAAGATAAAATTAATAAATTGTTCTTAACTTCATATTGATAATCACAAACATTAACTAAGATGATAATCGTGTCAAAAAAGTACTCAAACAACAACAGCATTACCTAAGTGTCTCAATAAGTCCGTCATTTTGTTTTATTCATTATAACTAATATTTGTGACCAAAACAAAAACAATTTAAACTTTGTCAATTTTAACTAATATTTTTATTGGAATATTTTATTCCGTCCTATTCGGAATAACTGTCCCATTTGGACAATGGCACGAAAATTAAGGAATGAAGTTAAATAATCAAAAGTATTGTATAGGGGTAAGAATATAAGAGAGTTAAATACTGAAAAGTTTACTAATAGAATGGGTTAGGGGCGGTTGGGGTCGTAAATAAAGAAAAGAGCCAAGGGTAGGAAAGCCATTAAACATGTCCAAATATGGCAAATGGGTGAGTTATGTAAATATACGGAAATAGCAAATGGGACAGTTATTCTAAATAGGAGGGAGTATTAGTTACATATGCTTCAAAATAGTATCTATACTGAAAGTATTTAAGCAATAAGTCTCAGGCTCGATTCCCTTAATAAAATAATGTCCTTTTAACTCAAAAAAAAATTACTACGCAAAATACACCAAATATATTTGAGAAATTAATGATCAAAGTCGACCACCATCGTCCACAAAACTACAATTTAGAAGGGAGGAAAGAACGTAAACTTTCACTATTGTGAAGGGTCGAAGTAGTGAAAATAACAATAGCATCATCACAGTATATAAGGCACTATCATAATATTCGTATCGAATAAAGATGCTAGAATAAATGAATAATCCAAAAGAGAATTATATATTTATGTTGAAAAAACAACTTATGTTTATTGAGTTATCGTTATCATAAATTCATCTTTGGACAAAGATAATGATTGAAGTACATACTACATAGTATGGGCTTGTTATGAGGCCACGAACTAGTTTATCTTGCCACAATATCTATGGACTTATGGAGTATGGGTACCCACACTTGTCTTAATGCACATGGACTACCACTTTAAATGGTCATGTTTGCAAAATATCAACACAAATTCTTGTGAGTTGTGACTTGTGACTAGAGATATCAAAATTGACCCGATCAAAACAATACCACACCCGAACTAAGGATCCGTATTCCCGTAATCCTAATAGATCCGAACCAATAGTTTATGGGCTATGGTTGCATCATAAAGGAGTTGCATTGATAATACTGCATCCTTATCAGTCAATAGTTTACGTTTGCTTCATTTCCCCCTCACAAAATAAAGCAAGTTAAACTATTCACCGGGAGTCTGGAATAGAGGGAGTAATAGATCTGAAATTTACCTTAAACTCAAATGAGTTGAACCGACACGAACTGACTCAACCCCAACCTGGCCTGATTGACCCATTTGTCCGGCCTACTTGTGACCATTACAAATTTATAACGGTTCACCATCGATTTAACTAATCACTTATTTATTTATTTATTTATTTATTTATTATTATTATTATTATTATTATTATTATTATTATTATATAGGCTTCTATAAGAATTATTTTCAAAACGATCTTACATAATAATTTTATTTTAATTAGTTAAGAAGTATATTTTTTTCAAAAAGTAAAAGTCAACGGTCAAGCTAGTCAAGTGAGATTCTCAATTCAATATTAGTTAAGAATTATTTATTTACTTTGCACCGCCTAAAGTCCTAACCCGGTTTTTGGGCAAGCCCATAAAAGAGATTGACATGATGCACGAATTTGTTCCAAGATTGTTGTTTCACCTACTTTTTGGGATTCTCAATTCAATGTTACATGCTTGGCCCACATTTTATCACGAAATTGATTGATGTGGAATTTAGAAAAGTTGAGAAGGTTTATGTGGTCATGCGTAGAATTTGTAGCTTTCAACATTTGACCATTCAGTCAGGTCAGGTCAGATCAGGGCCGTCTCGGAGTTTTCGGGGCCCCTGTGCGAAATCTAAAGATGAGGCCCTATATAATATTTTACGAAACTATTTTATAAAAACAATGAAAAAAAGGGGCCCTATATATCATTTTACTTAACTGTTTTATAAAAACAATGAAAAAAAAACATAAATGTTGGTATTGGGTTTTGAACTTGAGTCTTGTGTTTAAAAATCTACTTACTAACCACCAAGACACTAGCTTTCAATTAGTTTTCAAATTTCAAAGTTTATTTATCCTTACTTTACTTTGGTTTTACGGGCTAAAAATTTTGGGGCTTTTGTGCGTGTGCATGTGTGGACCATGCAGACTAAAAGACGCAAAGGTGGATCAGGTCGAATTTAGAGTCAGGTGTGTTATTATTACTAAGTTATTCAAAATTGATGGTCATTAAGCCTTCAATAAGCATTTTGGCCATATATACTAGATCGGGTCAAGTGAATTCAAGTTCAATGTTCAAGCGCAGATAGTAACAGGTTCAATTATACGGAGTATGGATCGATTATTTAGGTCCATGCAATATAATGTTCAAAAAACGACATCAAAACTTAGAATTATATAATAAGAATTAAGAATAATGTTTTTTTTTTTACTACTACTAGTTTTTAATTGAACCTAGTATTTACCATTTTTATCATGTACGAGTAAGTAATTAAACAGACTTTATTTTCTGAAACAGTACTAAATTCCTGCAAGTAACAGATGAGATGCAGAGTACAGACATGCAGTGATAGCCAAAATAGAGGGGAATTAAACACAAGTCAAAGTGATACGCCCCCACAAGGCCACAACCATAAAAAGTGCGGTATATTCGATCTCTCATTTTCAGATCCATGCATCAACATCATCATATATTCTCTATAGGCTATAGCACATAGGAAAGTCCTTTCTAAATTATCACAAATTTTTGTTTAAGATAACAATACCGTTTTAATGGTAAAATCGAGTTCAAATAAAAACACTAGACCTGACAAACAGATCAAACCGATCAGATCGTGTCGTATTCGTGTCCGTGTCAATTTTAAACGGGTCACCAGTACCCAACCCCACCCGACTCAATTACATAAAAGGGTCTTTTGTCTCAACCCTAAACCAACCTATTTAACCCGACCCGTTTAACCCATTTATCTTTTAACAGGTCATTTTTAACCCAATTAACCCATTTCACCCAATAAACAAATAAAATAAGCTAAGCGTTATAACTCTATTATCCCAAAAATGATGAATAAAAATGCTTATTTTTAAGTTGTTTGTTTGCATTATTGATTAAATACAAATATATTATGATACTTTTAAGTAAATGGGTTATTCGTGTCGGGCTCGTGTCAAAAAAGCTCAATCCTAACCCGACTAATTTAAGTTTCGTGTCATGTTCGTATCAACCCAATTACTTAAATGGGTCACGATATCTTAACCTAAATTAATCCGCTAACTTCGTATCGGGTTCCTGTCATATTTTCGCATCGTGTCAATCATTGCCACTCTAAAAAACACATAAACTCAAGTTCAACCCTCAAAAAAGAAAAATGTATGAAATTCAATGGAACAGACTGATTTGTAAACTTACTTGTATCTCGACGAGGACATTAGAATAAGCATATGCAAAAGCAATGTTGCCAATTGCTTGAAAACATCTCCATACTTTATCCATCGATGATAATTTTGGTCCTACGGCTACTCCCGTCAATGTTGTCTTCCCCATACCTCCACCTAGTATTCAATTTAATTTAAGCACCAAAACGGAAAATAAAATAGCGTCATTTATTAATACCGTGTCTTAATATCATCCTCTCATCACCTGCATGCACACTTTATTCTTAAATTCATATTTTAATAAAGAAATATTTAGTCAGGCTGTTTTACACTAATATTGCGTAAAACAAATTCTTAGACAAAATAAATAAACAAAAGGTTAATATTGCGTAAAATAAATTCTTAGACAAAATAAATAAACAAAAGTTTGTTTATTTATTTTGTCTAAGAATTTGTTTTACGCAATATTAGTAAAACAGCCTGACTAGCTCTTTCTTTGTAAGATCGATTGTTTTTATATTTTGAGAATAGAGTCTCTACGATTCTTGGTCCGCGAGTAGACGGGACAAGATAGAGAGCGAGGATCGTACCTACGACACTGGCAAGGGAAAGGGCGAGACCGATGGAAGCGTAAGCAAAGGACATAACAGCAGCAAGAATGGAGAGCCAAGAAAGTTCATGAAAATCAGGAATTTGACTAAGTACAATTTCCATGCATGCAAATGCTATCATATATCCTGTGTTTGATGTGTAGCATAATGCATGGTGTCCTTCTCTATGGAAACAGTTTGATCTTTTCACTGCCCTGTTTCATTCAAATTAAATTACATATTAGATAATTAAATAAATAATTTAACTTATTTAATTTTTATCTACGTCGTTTTTACATTTTGAAATAGATTAAATTATCAATTACGTCCACGTTTTATTATTTTGAAATAGAGTATAAAGAAGAGAATAGATGTTGGGGCAAAATCGTCACTTTATTATTATTTTTTCACCTAAAAATGACATTGGGTGCAAATTATAACCCGAGCTATTAATTTGGGAGCAAGTGTACAAAAAAAGGATTAAGCGTGGGTGTAATTGATAATTTATTTTGAAATATTGACTTTATTTCTTGTCAATATCATTCATAATATTTATAATTTTGTAATTTTTGAACGGACAAATATATTTTTGTAGAAATTGAAGTTAAAGGCTCAACTCGAAAAACAAAAATGTTCTAAACTGTATAATAAAGAGTAATAAATATAGTTAATCAAACTGTCAAGAACGAAAGTCGTATCTGAAGACTCGGAGAAAAAGGAACATACATCGGAGGTATTACCTCCAACTTTTTTGTTTTTGAGCATATATCTATATTTTTTGAGCTTATTTCCACAAACTTTATTTGTTTTTGAGTATATGTATGTTTTTTTTGAGCTTATTAAAATTTATAAGTTAGATTTTATTTTTTTCCGTCAAAACTCAAATTTTACTAAACTTATATGTAATGTTTTTGAGTATTATTGCAATTTTTTAGAGTTTAATGTTCAAGTAAATAAACTCAAAAAATTTATATTAAAACTCAAATTTTTTAAAACAAAACTCAAAAAAATTATTATAATGCTCAGAAACTATGAATTAGTGGTAATACATCAGATGTATAATTCACTTACTGAAAATCTACTCATTTATATGAAATTCTTTTCCGTAAGGATTCTAATGGTATAATTATATTTTTGTAGAAATTGGAGTCAAAGGCTCAACTCGAAAAACAATAATGTTCTATGAGTATTGTATAATAAAGAGTATTAAATGTAGTTAATTGAACTGCCAAGAACGAAAGTCGTATATGAAAAGTATCGTAAGACTTACACCATGCTAATAGAAGCAGTAATGGTGTATCCAATTGAGACACCAACCAAATTCACATATTGCGCAATGCCACACAATTGTACTTTCTTCCCACCTGATCAACAACATCATTCAATTATCAACAACAATTGTCATTATTAATGCTTAGCTTCCTCGTCACAATTCTAATAATAACAAGTAATTATCGTCTAAAATCGTTTTATTGGGTCAGCGGTTGTTTTATACTGTATGTAAAAATACCGTCTTCTAATATAAAACCGGTCTTATTAATGCTTTCTGAGAGTTACTAAAGTACTTGGGTGCACATTGGACCTACTGTGTTGAAATCAGTGACAGCTGCACCTTAAATATCACACGTACATATATCAGATGGAAATTCTCATCAACGTTGACATGGGAGTCAACTTTTTTTTTTTCCATTTTTTTGTCGGTAATGATAAATACAGCCATAAGGGCTGTAATTAAGAACTAAATTACTTTCCAAAATGTAATTAAATTAGGAATTTAAGACACAATTACGCGTAAATTAATGTCATTAATGTTTGATTTAAGGTTTTCATTCCTTTTTTGACACCTTAAATACGGCCCTAACTCCTCTAAGGGCTGTATTTATCATTTCCCTTTTTTTTTCACCAATAATCATCTCTAAATATTATGAAAAATGAGATGGTGACGATATAGTAGTATTAAAATTGTTATAGTGAAATTAACAAAATCATGTATGTAATGTAAACTCAGTACATTGTATGGATAAAACGGCATATAATATTTTGTACATAGACAAAGATGATAAGTAATTTAACCACCAAAATCAAACGCGCCAATAAATCCAAGACAGATAGAGTAACACTTTCAAATAAAATGGAAAATAATCAAACTATAAATGAATTAAAACAATACTAATTGTCTAAATGAATTTAAAAATAAGGAGGAAAATAATATTATAATTGTTATAGTGGAATATCAACGTAATTAACAATTAATTTTGTAAACATATAACCAAGTCATTACAAAATTAGGTACTCCGTATGACCGTATCAATCAATCAATCAATCAATACTATATATTAATTCCAGAAACCAAGGGACTTCAATGTAATTAAAGAAATTTATACAAATTAAATATACTATATAGTTTTAAATCAATAGCACCGTGTGATGGACCTGATAAAGGGATCTCAATGTAAATATTATATAGTTTTGGTTAAAAGTATAATATAAACATGTCTTGATGAAGAATATTTATGGAAACTACATTAAATTAAAGTAATTAAATTTAGAAAACACAATAATATAGTGATTTTCCTTAAAATTAACATGCCCACTTATGGAATTAATTAGTATCATCATAGAATTATAAATTAAGTTAAATGTAGTAAAAGTAATAGTAGCAGCAACGAGATTAATAAAACTAAATTAACGGTATTAATGTGGGAGTAGTGACAGTTATAATAATGACAGTGGGAGTAGTGAATGTAACAACGAATGTAGTGAAAGTAACAGTGGTAACAATGAGAAAAAGTATGAACAATTAAATAACCAATCGACTCAAGGAAATATTTTATTTATTTAAATATAGGACGGATAAAATTAACGGGAATAATGAATTTAACAAAAAAAATAGAGGAATTAGTAAAAGAAACAATAGTAACCACGGGAGTAGTGAACGTAATGATATTAACAAAAAAATGTCGTGAAAGTAATAATATTAAATATTAATAGCGGGATAGTGAACTTGTCTCATAATTTGAAAATAAATTTTACATTTCATTATAATTACAAGATATGTCATAGAAAAATATATTACTAATAGTAAACGTGTGAGTTAGACAACTCCAACATAGTTTATTTCATTGAAAAAAAAAATTAACGGTAAATAGAGGTAGCCCGGGCGAAGCCGGGCACCAAACCTAGTGTAATATAAATCGAGTACGTTGTATGGATAACACGGTCTCATATAAAATTAACGTAATTTAACCACCAAAATCAAACGCGCCAATAAATCTAAAACCGATAAAGTAACAATTTTCAAAAAAAAGGAAAATAATCAAACTATAAATTAATTCCAAATAATACTAAATACTAAATGAATTATAAGGAAAAAAATCAATATATACCTAAATTAGATCGAACAACTTCCATGTAAGAATAATTTCTCTTGCCGGTAACCGGGTCGGGTGACCTATATCCGTCAGCTAACATGATAGACGTCATATACGTTATGAATGAAAATGTCACCAACACTGCTGGTCCTATTGCCCATCCTAGTTGAGCTATTGCCCATGCCAATGACAACACACCCGACCCGATCACCGCCGTTATTATGTGCGCGCTCGCCGTTAAAACCGTCCCTGTGTCATAAAGGTACACATTTGGTTAGATACAGTCTTGTATAAAATGGTTTTATATTAAATTGTTTTAAAACTATTTTAAAAAATCATGTTTATAACGTTAGATATTTTGTTACCAAATTCTTGTACAAAAAATCAAATGTCATTTTGCTTAAATATTTTTGGAAAAAGATAAATACAGCCCTAAGGGCATTAATGACATCAATTTACACGTAATTGTGTCATAAATTCCTAATTTAATTTCATTTTGGGAACTAATTTAGTTCTTAAATTTAGGGCGGTACATTACCCATTATTTTTTACTAAAAAAAAAATATACTCCGTATCAATTACCATGTTTCTGTATTGTCTTTTATTTAGTTATTGTTTTAAAATTATTTTAAAAAATCATGTTTACAACGTTAGATATTAAATTGTTACCAAATTCTTGTACAAAAAATTAAATGTAATTTTGCTTAATTATTTCTTACTAAAAAAAAAAAATACTTCGTATATCAATTACCATGTTTCTGTATTGTCTTTTATTTAGTTATTATTGTAAAATCGCTTTATAAGAGACTTAATCGTATTTTACTATTTTACGCATTTATCATAGTAGTTTTATAATTCTCTTATGTGATTATATATTTATATGAGTAGATATGTTTAAATTGATAATACAAATTTTAAAAATCTTAATACATTCTTATGTGATTATCCCAAGTTATTACATCATTCTTATGGTTAATGTATAGTGACGGGGTTAGAATTTAAATCTAAAGTCTAAATCGTATATTTCAAACTATAGTGGACAATATACAACAGTGTAACTTAAAAAAAAAATCAAAAAATTTAAAAACAACATTAACTAGAGTTTTCACTTTTTTTTTTTTTTTTTTGCAGACGACAACTCCTGCTAGCCCTATCGCTCCACCGTTACAATTAATCCATTAAAAAGGGGAAGAATTAATAAGGGTGGCAAAAAACCGAGACATTCCTTTAAATTGGTTAAACACTTATTTATTACTGATACACGAATATTTTTATATATAAAAATCACATAACATAGTAACATGATAAAACCGTCTCACAAAATAATTAATTGGCTGAGAAAAATGGTGAATAGAGAGTAGAAAGGGTGAGAGATACCAGTTCTTTTGGGACGGCCATCATCATCAAGAATTTTGTTGGAAAGTTGAATATTGTTTGAAGGAAGACCACCTTGTTCAATGAACATGGTGTTATTGTTATTTGACGGTGCCATTTTTTGGCCTTCTCTCTATCAATATAGACTTCAATTTATAGTGTAATAATTTTGAGGAATTTTTCTTTGTTTTTTTGTGATGGGAGGATTGAAATAGGGGAGGTTATATATTTATATATTATTGAGGGAGTTGGAAAGTTATAAATGGTTGTAATTACTAGGCATAGGCTAAGGAAATCCAAAAAGGAAAGAATTAAATGCATTTTTGTAAAGAAAAGTAAAAAGTGATAAAATATTACAATTTTCCATAAAAATAGCATTTACTTCTTTTCTTTTTTGGTTTATTATCCTATGCTTAGTGGACATAAGTTAGAAAAACACATCATTAAATTATCCAGTGTTCTGATTATTTGTTTATCTATTATCGACAATTATTGTATATTATCGTTTTACCGTATGAAACGATCCTTTTACATACTTCTTTACACGGGAGACGGTAGTTTTATGTAAGTGGTATATACAAAGTTAAATAAATCACTTAGAGAACAAAAAACGGAATAGGTTAAAAAAAGCGCGGGACAATGGAGAAAATTACGATTTTATGTATTCTCTATATTATTCCGTCTTTGTTCGTGATTAGTAGTTAGTCGATAATTTTTCGAAAGAATATTTTATCGAGTCTAAAATTAAATTTTCGGTGTTTTCAAAAACGGGATAAGATTGTGATGACTATGCATTAATGATCTTAATTAGCTAGATATAGATGGTAATTTTTGCCAAAGTAATTAATAATGGAGGAAATTTGTAGAAATATTTTTGAGGTGGTCCAAAATGCAAGGGGGCGACAAAGGAGGCATAAATTTCCATTTAAATCGACTCAATCCGTTTTAGGTTTCAGACGAGTTAAATATCATATCACTCGTGTATATATATAAGATAATATTATTTTTTTCTATGCAGTTTTATAAATATAAGTTGTATAATATTTTATATGTTTTAAATTTAAGATAGATAGTGTCGTTTTAAGGAAGACTTACTCGACAAAGGATACATACTTAGATAAGCAATCAATTAATGCCGTGGGAATTGAAGTCAATGTTTTTAGTGGAGAACATGAGTATTAAGTTCACCTCTTATGGAAGGGTATCATCAAAATTCATATCCTTTTATGAAAATAACTTGACGTTATAACTTTGTATCAATTGTATAAGATAAATTTATCCAATTGAAGATTGATTGATGATAAATATACCTACAAGATAAATTGGAACCAAATAAAGCATTAATTTTTTGTATATTTTCTAAATTCGTTTGTATTAATCGTTCAATTATACTATATAGTTGTAAGTTAATATACTAAACACGGATCTAGAACTGAATTGTATGATTAATTTTTGTTATTTTGTCGTAGATATGTGAATTGTGACCGATCAACGTGTTATTACGAACTCTAAATGCTCAGCTTTTTATCTAAATATGAAAGATTAATTTATTCGACATTTAATTAAACTAACTAAAATAACAAGAATTCGTGTGTAAAACGGATTTACACCATTGTTTCGTAAAACCATATGTTATTTTACTTACTTATGCCCACAAAATTAACTTCCACTCCTCATTTTTAGTAGTAAGAAATACACCGACCAAAGCATTTTATACACGATGTTGTATTGTACGTCGTCTTTAACAAGAGACTAACTAATTCTAACACAAATTCTCATTTATTATGACGGATAATTTTCGTCAAAAGTTTGTAATCTCTCACAAGCTATAAGTAGAATAAGGATTGTGAGAGATCACAGGCTTATGACGGTAATAAGCTTTACGGAGTATTATTTTTCATACATTATCTATTTGTTTATGCATGTGAACACCCTTACCTACATAGTCAATTGTAATTTCCCATGTAAGGTATTTCGCTTTATTTTTCAGATAAATTTTCAAATATTTTGAAAAGTATTACTCATTCCTATTCTATATGATCTTACACACTGATTTAGAGAAAATGTAGGCTTACATTCTCTATAAACTAAAAGAATAACACATACTCAATCCTATTCAGCCTATAGTTCCCCTTTCTCCAATATATGTGAGGAGTATTATAATAAAAGGGGAAGTATAGGCTGAATAGGAGGGAGTATGTGTTATTCCCGCTCAACTTCAACCCATATGGATAATATATTCCCTTCTAATATATTGTAGTCAAAATATTAAGGTCAATCAATAATAATAATAATAATAATATATTATAGTCAATAATATATTGCTGTCAATTATTATGCTATTCCCTTTTACAATATTGTGCACAATAATATAGCCGTCAAATAATTGCTGTCAATCTTCATTCTATCTTAGGCAATAATAAATATAATTCCTTACATTTTAACATTAAATTAAATTTACATTCAATTTATTTAAATAATATTAATACGACACCTCTCTGGAAACTCCTCTTACTAAATTATGATTATGATATAGCACGGGTTCTATACTAGTGTTATATTAACCACAAATTATAGATAAATAAGAAAAGTGGAAGATTTTTATGAATTTTTCGTTTTAGAAAATGTGGAAGATCTTAATAAATATGAGACGATCATTACTTTTTTTTTAACACCAATTCTTATATGAGAACGTCATTCCTTGATTTTCATGGCGATAGACCTATATTCGGGCCGGGCTCTCTTGGTCAGGCCAGGGGAGAGGCGGGCTTGCCCGGGTCGGGCTGGGATATGCTTGACTCGTGTTAGGGCCTGAGGCGGGTCGAGCTGGCGTGCCTTACCAATTTATTATTATTATTTTTATTTTTTGTTAAAATGACGGGCCAAGGGCGGACCGAGCTGGATTTTTAACCCAGGCCAACGATGGGCTCAAGTCGGGTCAGCTGTGCTAATGGCCAGCTCTACTTGGCAATAGTAATGTACGAACCTCAAATATTTAAAACTCCTAATACATCAAATAAGATTCACTACGGCTGCATTTGCACTAGTCCATCTACCTCAAGTGCCTCATGTGAAATGTAGGTACAAAATTAAAAAACTCTACTCGATTAAAAGCTAAACGATGCACTAAAAGCTTCTTTTAGCAATAAAATAAGTAAATAACTCAACTCCGGATGTGACGAATTACTCTAACCCATAATATGAGTCACATGTGAGCACGCCGAGGCCCATATAGGAATTTAACACCGGATGAACTCGTAATGATGATCCACATTGCGACCACGATCAGCATCATAACAATCAATAATATCCAAGCACACAATCTTCGGACTGCCTTTAACGATGACCCGAATATTATCTCTACTAATTGCGCCACAATCCGTAGCACTAAACGACTTAAGCGAACCCCATGACACAGTCTTAGGAAGCTTGTCAAATTGACATCCCTTAAAACTCAAAACTTCCACAACATTGTTGTTAAAAATCGACACTGGTAAGCTGTACTTATAGGAATCTAAACTAAGGTGGAGATGAAGTTCTCTGACGGACTTCATTACCGCATAACGAAGCCAAGTATTGACTGTTGTGCACCTATTATCACGAGTATACCAGTAGTCAAATTTGATTGAAAATTTGTCAAGGGTTTTGGAATTGTTGAACATCAAAATTGTTGCAATAAAGTCAGTGAACCAAAATGATCTATCGTAGTTACCGTCGTAATGAAAGATCAAAGACGACAGCGAAAACCAAAGGAATCGATATCGTTTCGAGAGCAATGTTGTGGAGGTTATGACTTGTTTTGTGGGTATGAATGATAGGATTCGAACCAGGATTTCGTCTGGTAGGCTGCTTAACCTATCTTTGGATCTCATTACGTACAAATGTGTTAATTTTTAATTTTAGGGTTTTGAGTTTTCACTTGTTTGCTCACTTGGTTTCTTTTTATTTGTGGCTTTAAATTAATGGAGCACATGAATTAAGAAATCCTCGGAAATAGACATTACATTACAATAAATATGTATAGTAAATATAATGTTCTTTGAAAATAGAAAAATATTATTTCCCACCAATCAAATACGAGTAGTTAGAAAGTATTTCTTCTTTTTCATAGTTACTGTTGCCTTGGAAATTGTAGAAAAGATGTAAATATCATAAAAATGAAACGACATATAAAAAGAAATACTTTGTATTTGATTTGTACTATAACAATGAATCAAACGAAGGAAAATGATAAATACAAGGCAATGGATTGTAAACATTTAACATTTATCTAAATTTGGTATTAATTTAGAAATTAAAGAATAAATTAGACATAAATCAATGTAATTAATGCATATATTAAGTATTTATTTTCGTTTTTAATTTCTTAAATACAAACCATTAATTGTATATTTGTATTTATCATTTACCACTAAAAGAAACCGAGGAAGTACTTATTTAAGTTTTTTTTATTATGGAGTACAATAATAATTATTGTGCAAGACGGTGTTTCAGTGGGTAAAACTTCATTACTGTGGGTAAAACTTCATTCATCAATAGTAATAGTAATAATTGGGTGTTTTAACCACTAAAAGACCATATCGCAACATAAAACGGTCTTATATACGGTTTGTAAGGTGGAGTTTAGTGGTTAAAACTTGGGTGAAATTTCCAAGAGAATCGGTTCGAGCCTCCCCGAGAGCAAAATCTTGTGGAGCATTCTTGGCCTAAGTCCATGCCTAATAGACTTTGAGCCCGTCACCCTCGGGTGGCTTACCTAGTATACGGGGTTTGCAGGCTATCACGTACACCCGAGGGCTACCCAGTGCGCGCACCGAAGGTAGCAGCTGCGGGTTCCCTCTTTACCAAAAAAAAAAAAACATTATCAGAATAGAAAGTTAAACAAATCCCCTATATACTAAACTAGTATTGGTGCCCGGCTTCGCTCGAGCTACCTCTACTTACCATTAATTTTTTTTTTTCATTAAATAAAATTACTTAAAGTTGCATAACCCATAAATTTATCATTAATATATTTTTCTATGACATATCCTAAAATTACGATAAAATAAATTTTGAGACAAATTTACTACTTCCGCTATTAATATTTTACTCTTATTAATGAAATAATAGTAATGACATTTCACTACTTGCTCGTAATCATTATTACTTTCACTACTCCCGCCTTAATTATTGTTATTGTCACTACTGCCGCATTAATATTGATAATACTCCCGCTGTAATTATTGTTACATTCACTATTACCGCATTAATATTAATTATTTCACCATTCGCCGAAACTCGGATTATCGTGAAAAATTTGTTAAAGCTCGTTATTTGAGGCTGAAATCGAACAGGTTGATTCCTGAAATGAGCTCGGACGCGTGATTGAAAAACAGGGAGAAAAGCGACCTTCCGAACGGCTGAAATTAAAGTGTATAATACACGGTTTTTCCGGATTCCGGGGTCCCGGAACAAAATTCTCCGGAAATCACATTGAAAGTTCCTCGGGTCAGATAAAGCGGCCACGCAAAGTTTGAGCACCAACGGAAGAAATTTAGGGGTGCCGGTGTGCCACAAACCATCATTCGCCGAAACTCGGATTATCGTGAAAAAAATGTTAAAGCTCGTTATTTGAGGATGAAATCGAACAGGTTGATTCCTGAAATGAGCTCGGACGCGTAATTGAAAAACAGGGATAAAAAGAAACAGGGTCCGGTACGACCTTCCGAACGGCTGAAATTGAAGTGTATAATACACGGTTTTTCGGGATTCCGGGGTCCCGGTAAAAAATTCTCCGAAAATCGCTAAGAAAGTTCCTCGGGTCAGATAAAACGGCCACGCAAAGTTTGAGCACCAACGGAAGACATTTGAGGGTGCCGGTGTGCCACAAACCCGCATTCGCCGAAACTCGGATTATCGTGAAAAATGTGTTAAAGCTCGTTATTTGAGGCTGAAATCGAACAGGTTGATTCCTGAAATCAGCTCGGACGCGTGATTGAAAAACAAGGAGAAAAAGAAACAGGGTCCGTTACGACCTTCAGAACGGCTGAAATTGAAGTGTATAATACACCGTTTTTCGGGATACCGGGGTCCCGGAACAAAATTCTCCGGAAATCACATAGAAAGTTCCTCGGGCCAGATAAAGCGGCCACGCAAAGTTTGAGCACCAACGGAAGACATTTGGGGGTGCCGATGTGCCACAAACCAGCATTCGCCGAAACTCGGATTATCGTGAAAAATGTGTTAAAGCTCGTTATTTGAGGCTGAAATCGAACAGGTTGATTCCTGAAATGAGCTCGGGCGCGTTATTGAAAAACAGGATAAAAAGAAACAGTGGTCCGTACGACCTTCCGCACGGCCGAAATTGAAGTGTATAATACACGGTTTTTCGGGATTCGGGGTCCCGGAACAAAATTCTCCGGAAATCGCATAGAAAGTTCCTCGGGTCAGATAAAGCGGCCACGCAAAGTTTGAGCACCAACGGAAGACATTTGAGGGTGCCGGTGTGCTACAAACCAGCATTCGCCGAAACTCGGTTTATCGTGAAAAATGTGTTAAAGCTCGTTATTTGAGGCTAAAATCGAACAGGTTGATTCCTGAAATGAGCTCGGGCGCGTGATTGAAAAACAGGGATAAAAAGAAATAGGGTCCGGTACGACCTTCCGCACGGCTGAAATTGAAGTGTATAATACACGGTTTTTCGGGATTCCGGGGTCCCGGAACAAAATTCTCTGGAAATCGCATAGAAAGTTCCTCGGGTCAGATAAAGCGGCCACGCAAAGTTTGAGCACCAACGGAAGACATTTGAGGGTGCCGGTGTGCTACACTAGCATTCGCCGAAACTCGGTTTATCGTGAAAAATGTGTTAAAGCTCGTTATTTGAGGCTAAAATCGAACAGGTTGATTCCTGAAATGAGCTCGGGCGCGTGATTGAAAAACAGGGATAAAAAGAAATAGGGTCCGGTACGACCTTCCGAACGGCTGCAATAGAAGTGTATAATACACGGTTTTTCGGGATTTCGGGGTCCCGGAACAAAATTCTCCGGAAATCGCATATAAAGTTTCTCGGGTCAGATAAAGCGGCCACAAAAAGTTTGAGCACAAACGGACGACATTTGGGGGTGCCGGTGTGTCACAAACCAGCATTCGCCGAAACTCGGATTATCGTGAAAAATGTGTTAATGTTCGTTATTTGATGTTGAAATCGAACAGGTTGATTCCTGAAATGCGCTCGGACGCGTGATTGTAAATTAGGGAGAAAAAGAAACAGGGTCCGGTACGACCTTCCGAACGGCTGAAATTGAAATGTATAATACACGGTTTTTCGGGACTCCGGGGTACCGGAACAAAATTCTCCGGAAATCACATAGAAAGTTCCTCGGGTCAGATAAAGTGGCAACGCAAAGTTTGAGCACCAACGGAAGACATTTGGGGGTGCCGGTGTGCCACAAACCATCATTCGCCGAAACTCGGATTATCGTGAAAAATGGGTTAAAGCTCGTTATTTGAGGCTAAAATCGAACAAGTTTATTCCTGAAATAAACTCGGACGCGTGATTGAAAAACAGGGAAAAAGAAACAGGGTCCGGTACGACCTTCCGAACGGCTGAAATTGAAATGTATAATACACGGTTTTTCGGGATTCCGGGGTCCCGGTACAAAATTCTCCGGAAATCGCATAGAAAGTTCCTCGGGTCAGATAAAGCGGCCACGCAAAGTTAGACCACCAACGGAAGACATTTGGGGGTGCCAGTGTGCCACAAACCATCATTCTCTGAAACTCGGATTATCGTGAAAAATGTGTTAAAGCTCGTTATTTGAGGCTAAAATCGAACAGGTTGATTCCTGAAATGAGCTCGGGCGCGTGATTGAAAAACAGGGATAAAAAGAAATAGGGTCTGGTACGACCTTCCGAACGGCTGAAATAGAAGTGTAATATACACGGTTTTTCGGGATTCCGGGGTCCCGGAACAAAATTCTCCGGAAATCGCATATAAAGTTTCTCGGGTCAGATAAAGCGGCCACACAAAGTTTGAGCACAAACGGACGACATTTGGGGGTGCCGGTGTGCCACAAACCAGCATTCGCCGAAACTCGGATTATCGTGAAAAATGTGTTAAAGTTCGTTATTTGATGTTGAAATCGAACAGGTTGATTCCTGAAATGCGCTCGGACGCGTGATTGTAAATTAGGGAGAAAAAGAAACAGGGTCCGGTACGACCTTCCGAACGGCTGAAATTAAAATGTATAATACACGGTTTTTCGGGACTCCGGGTTACCGGAACAAAATTCTCCGGAAATCACATAGAAAGTTCCTCGGGTCAGATAAAGTGGCAACGCAAAGTTTGAGCACCAACGGAAGACATTTGGGAGTGCCGGTGTGCCACAAACCATCATTCGCCGAAACTCGGATTATCGTGAAAAATGGGTTAAAGCTCGTTATTTGAGGCTGAAATCGAACAAGTTTATTCCTGAAATAAACTCGGACGCGTGATTGAAAAACAGGGAAAAAGAAACAGGGTCCGGTACGACCTTCCGAACGGCTGAAATTGAAATGTACACGGTTTTTCGGGATTCCGGGGTCCCGGTACAAAATTCTCCGGAAATCGCATAAAAAGTTCCTCGGGTCAGATAAAGCGGCCACGCAAAGTTTGACCACCAACGGAAGACATTTGGGGGTGCCAGTGTGCCACAAACCATCATTCTCTGAAACTCGGATTATCGTGAAAAATGTGTTAAAGCTCGTTATTTGAGGCTAAAATCGAACAGGTTGATTCCTGAAATGAGCTCGGGCGCGTGATTGAAAAACAGGGATAAAAAGAAATTGGGTCCGGTACGACCTTCCGAACGGCTGAAATAGAAGTGTATAATACACGGTTTTTCGGGATTCCGGGGTCCCGGAACAAAATTCTCCGGAAATCGCATGAAGTTCCTCGGGTCAGATATAGCGGCCACGCAAAGTTTGAGCACCAACGGAAGACATTTGGGGGTGCCAGTGTGCCACAAGCCAGCATTCGCCGAAACTCGGATTATCGTGAAAAATGTGTTAAAGCTCGTTATTTGAGGCTGAAATCGAACAGGTTGATTCCTGAAATGAGCTCGGGCGCGTGATTGAAAAACAGAGATAAAAAGAAACAGGGTCCGGTACGACCTTCCGAACGGCTGAAATAGAAATGTATAATATACGGTTTTTCGGGATTTCGGGGTCCCGGAACAAAATTCTCCGGAAATCGCATATAAAGTTTCTCGGGTCAGATAAAGCGGCCACGCAAAGTTTGAGCACCAACGGACGACATTTGGGGGTGCCGGTGTGCCACAAACCAGCATTCGCCGAAACTCGGATTATCGTGAAAAATGTGTTAAAGTTCGTTATTTGATGTTGAAATCGAACAGGTTGATTCCTGAAATGCGCTCGGACGCATGATTGAAAAACAAGGAGAAAAAGAAACAGGGTTCGGTACGACCTTCCGAACGGCTGAAATTGAAGTGTATAATACACGGTTTTTCGGGATTCCGGGGTCCCGAAACAAAATTCTCCGGAAATCACATAGAAAGTTCCTCGGGTCAGATAAAGCGGCCACGCAAAGTTTGAGCACCAACGTTAGACATTTGGGGATGCCGGTGTGCCACAAAACAGCATTCGCCGAAACTCGGATTATCGTGAAAAATGTGTTAAAGTTCGTTATTTGAGGTTGAAATCGAACAGGTTGATTCCTGAAATGAGGTCGGACGCGTGATTGAAAAACAGGGAGAAAAAGAAACAGGGTTCGCTACGACCTTCCGAACGGCTGAAATTGAAGTGTATAATACACGGTTTTTCGGGATTCCGGGGTCCCGGAACAAAATTCTCCGGAAATGACATAGAAAGTTCCCCGGGTCAGATAAAGCGGCCACGCAAAGTTTGAGCACCAACGGAAGATATTTGGGGGGTGTCAGTGTGCCACAAAGTAGCATTTGCCGAAACTCGGATTATCGTGAAAAATGTGTTAAAGCTCGTTATTTGAGGCTGAAATCGAACATGTTGATTCCTGAAATGAGCTCGGACGCGTGATTGAAAAACAGGGAGAAAATGAAACGGGGTCCGGTACGACCTTCCGAACGTCTGAAACTGAAGTGTATAATACACGGTTTTTCGAGATTCAGGGGTCCAGGAACAAAATTCTCCGGAAATCACATAGAAAGTTCCCCGGGTCAGATAAAACGGCCACGCAAAGTTTGAGCACCAACGAAAGACATTTGGGGGAGGCCGGTGTTCATCAAACTAGCATTTGCCGAAACTCGGATTATCGTGAAAAATGTGTTAAATCTCGTTATTTGAGGCTGAAATCGAACAGGTTGATTCCTGAAATGAGCTCGAACGCGTGATTGAAAAACAGGGAGAAAAAGAAACAGGGTTCGGTACGACCTTCCGAACGGCTGAAATTGAAGTGTATAATACACGGTTTTTCGGGATTCCGGGGTCCCGAAACAAAATTCTCCGGAAATCACATAGAAAGTTCCTCGGGTCAGATAAAGCGGCCACGCAAAGTTTGAGCACCAACGTTAGACATTTGGGGATGCCGGTGTGCCACAAAACAGCATTCGCCGAAACTCGGATTATCGTGAAAAATGTGTTAAAGCTCGTTATTTGAGGCTGAAATCGAACAGGTTGATTCCTGAAATGAGCTCGGACGCGTGATTGAAAAACAGGGAGAAAAAGAAACAGGGTCCGATACGACCTTCCGAACGGCTGAAATTGAAGTGTATAATACACGGTTTTTCGGGATTCCGGGGTCCCGGTACAAAATTCTCCGGAAATCGCATAGAAAGTTCCTCGGGTCAGATAAAGCGGCCACGCAAAGTTTGAGCACCAACGGAAGACATTTGGGGGTGCCGATGTGCCACAAACCATCATTCACCGAAACTCGGATTATCGTGAAAAATATGTTAAAGCTCGTTATTTGAGTCTGAAATCGAACATGTTTATTCCTGAAATAAGCTCGGACGCGTGATTGAAAAACAGGGAAAAAGGAACAGGGTCCGGTACGACCTTTCGAACGGCTGAAATTGAAGTGTATAATACACGGTTTTTCGGGATTCCGGGGTCCCGGAACAAAATTCTCCGGAAATTGCATAGAAAGTTCCTCGGGTCAGATAAAGCGGCCACGCAAAGTTTGAGCACCAACAGAAGACATTTGGGGATGCCGGTGTGCCACAAACCAGCATTCGCCGAAACTCGGATTATCGTGAAAAATGTGTTAAAGCTCGTTATTTGATGCTGAAATCGAACAGGTCGATTCCTGAAATGAGCTCGGACGCGTGATTGAAAAACAGGGAAAAAGAAACAGGTCCGACGACTCCTTCCGAACGGCTGAAATTGAAGTGTATAATACATGGTTTTTCAGATTTCGGTCCCGCACAAAATTCTCTCGAAAATCGCATAGAAAGTTCCTCGGGTCACTAAAGCGGCCACGCAAATTTTGAGCACCAATCGAAGACATTTAAGGGTGCCGGTGTGCCACAAACCAAGATTCGCGAAACTCGGATTATCGTGAAAAATTTGTTAAAGCTCGTTATTTGAGGTTGAAATCGAACAAAGGTTGATTCGAAATGAGCTCGGACGCGTGATTGAAAAACAAGGAGAAAAAGAAACGGGGGTTCGCTACGACCTTCCGAACGGCTGAAATTGAAGTGTATAATACACGGTTTTTCGGGATTCCGGGTCCCGGAATAAAATTCTCCGGAAATCACATAGAAAGTTTCGGGTCGGGTCGATAAAGCACCACTTAAAGTTTGAGCACCAACGGAAGATATTTGGGGGTGCGGTGTGCCACAAACCAGCATTTGCCGAAACTCGGATTATCGTGAAAAATGTGTTAAAGCTCGTTATTTGAGGTGAAATCGAACAAAGTTGATTCTGAAATGAGCTCGGACGTGTGATTGAAAAACAGGGAGAAAAAGAAACAGGTCCGGTACGACCTTCCGAACGATCAAATCAAGTGTATAATACACGGTTTTTCGGGATTCGGGGTCCCGGAACAAAATTCTCCGGAAATCACATAGAAAGTTCCCCGGGTCGGATAAAGCGGCCACGCAAAGTTTGAGCACCAACGAAAGATATTTGGGGTGCGGTGTGCCACAAACTAGCATTTGCCGAAACTCGGATTATCGTGAAAAATGTGTTAAAGCTCGTTATTTGAGGCTGAAATCGAACAGGTTGATTCCTGAAATGAGCTCGGACGTGTGATTGAAAAACAGGGAGAAAAAGAAACAGGTCCCAGACGACCTTCCGAACGATCAAATCAAGTGTATAATACACGGTTTTTGGGATTCCGGGTCCGGAACAAAATTCTCCGGAAATCACATAGAAAGTTCCCGGGTCAGATAAAGCGGCCACGCAAAGTTTGAGCACCAACGTTAGACATTTGGGGATGCCGGTGTGCCACAAAACAGCATTCGCCGAAACTCGGATTATCGTGAAAAATGTGTTAAAGCTCGTTATTTGAGGCTGAAATCGAACAAGTTGATTCCTGAAATGAGCTCGGACGCGTGATTGAAAAACAGGGAAAAAGAAACAGGGTCCGATACGACCTTCCGAACGGCTGAAATTGAAGTGTATAATACACGGTTTTTCGGGATTCCGGGGTCCCGGTACAAAATTCTCCGGAAATCGCATAGAAAGTTCCTCGGGTCAGATAAAGTGGCAACGCAAAGTTTGAGCACCAACGGAAGACATTTGGGGGTGCCGATGTGCCACAAACCATCATTCACCGAAACTCGGATTATCGTGAAAAATATGTTAAAGCTCGTTATTTGAGTCTGAAATCGAACATGTTTATTCCTGAAATAAGCTCGGACGCGTGATTGAAAAACAGGGAAAAAGGAACAGGGTCCGCACGACCTTTCGAACGGTGAAATTGAAGTGTATAATACACGGTTTTTCGGGATTCGGGGTCCCGGAACAAAATTCTCCGGAAATCGCATAGAAAGTTCCTGGGGTCGATAAAGCGGCCACGCAAAGTTTGAGCACCAACAGAAGACATTTGGGGATGCCGGTGTGCCACAAACCAGCATTCGCCGAAACTCGGATTATCGTGAAAAATGTGTTAAAGCTCGTTATTTGATGCTGAAATCGAACAGGTCGATTCCTGAAATGAGCTCGGACGCGTGATTGAAAAACAGGGAAAAAGAAACAGGGTCCGGTACGACCTTCCGAACGGCTGAAATTGAAGTGTATAATACATGGTTTTTCAGGATTCCGGGGTCCCGGCACAAAATTCTCTGAAAATCGCATAGAAAGTTCCTCGGGTCAGCTAAAGCGGCCACGCAAATTTTGAGCACCAACTGAAGACATTTAAGGGTGCCGGTGTGCCACAAACCAGCATTCGCCGAAACTCGGATTATCGTGAAAAATGTGTTAAAGCTCGTTATTTGAGGTTGAAATCGAAAGTTGATTCTGAAATGAGCTCGGACGCGTGATTGAAAAACAAGGAGAAAAAGAAACAGGGTTCGCTACGACCTTCCGAACGGCTGAAATTGAAGTGTATAATACACGGTTTTTCGGGATTCCGGGGTCCCGGAATAAAATTCTCCGGAAATCACATAGAAAGTTCCTCGGGTCAGATAAAGCAGCCACTCAAAGTTTGAGCACCAACGGAAGATATTTGGGGGGTCTTAGTGTGCCACAAACTAGCATTTGCCGAAACTCGGATTATCGTGAAAAATGTGTTAAAGCTCGTTATTTGAGGTGAAATCGAACAAAGTTGATTCCGAAATGAGCTCGGACGTGTGATTGAAAAACAGGGAGAAAAAGAAAACAGGTCCGACGACCTTCCGAACGATCAAATCAAGTGTATAATACACGGTTTTTCGGGATTCCGGGGTCCCGGAACAAAATTCTCCGGAAATCACATAGAAAGTTCCCCGGGTCAGATAAAGCGGCCACGCAAAGTTTGAGCACCAACGGAAGATATTTGGGGGGTGCCGGTGTGCCACAAACTAGCATTTGCCGAAACTCGGATTATCGTGAAAAATGTGTTAAAGCTCGTTATTTGAGGCTGAAATCAAAGAGGTTGATTCCTGAAATGAGCTCGGACGCGTGATTGAAAAACAGGGAGAAAAAGAAACAGGGTTCGGTACGACCTTCCGAACGGCTGAAATTGAAGTGTATAATACACGGTTTTTCGGGATTCCGGGGTCCCGAAACAAAATTCTCCGGAAATCACATAGAAAGTTCCTCGGGTCAGATAAAGCGGACACGACAATTTTGAGCACCAACTAAAGACATTTAAGGGTGCCGGTGTGCCACAAACCAGCATTCGCCGAAACTCGGATTATCGTGAAAAATGTGTTAAAGCTCGTTATTTGAGGTTGAAATCGAACAGGTTGATTCCTGAAATGAGCTCGGACGCGTGATTGAAAAACAGGGAGAAAAAGAAACAGGGTCCGGTACGACCTTCCGAACGGTTGAAATTGAAGTGTATAATACACGGTTTTTCGGGATTCCGGGTCCCGGAACAAAATTCTCAGGAAATCACATAGAAAGTTCCTCGGTCGATAAAGCAGCCACGCAAAGTTTGAGCACCAACGGAAGATATTTGGGGGTGCGGTGTGCCACAAACCAGCATTTGCCGAAACTCGGATTATCGTGAAAAATGTGTTAAAGCTCGTTATTTGAATTTGAAATCGATTAGGTTGATTCTGAAATGAGCTCGGACGTGTGATTGAAAAACAGGAGAAAAAGAAACAGGTCCGGACGACCTTCCGAACGATCAAATCAAGTGTATAATACGGTTTCGGGATTAGGGATCCCGGAACAAAATTCTCCGGAAATCACATAGAAAGTTCCGGGTCAGATAAAGCGGCCACGCAAAGTTTGAGCACCAACGGAAGATATTTGGGGGGTGCCGGTGTGCCACAAACTAGCATTTGCCGAAACTCGGATTATCGTGAAAAATGTGTTAAAGCTCGTTATTTGATGCTGAAATCAAAGAGGTTGATTCCTGAAATGAGCTCGGACGCGTGATTGAAAAACAGGGAGAAAAAGAAACAGGGTTCGGTACGACCTTCCGAACGGCTGAAATTGAAGTGTATAATACACGGTTTTTCGGGATTCCGGGGTCCCGAAACAAAATTCTCCGGAAATCACATAGAAAGTTCCTCGGGTCAGATAAAGCGGCCACGCAAATTTTGAGCACCAACGAAAGACATTTGGGAGTGCCGGTGTGCCACAAACCATCATTCGCCGAAACTCGGATTATCGTGAAAAATGTGTTAAAGTTCGTTATTTTAGGTTGAAATTGAACAGGTTGATTCTTGAAATAAGCTCGGACGCGTGATTGAAAAACAGGGAGAAAAAGAAACAGGGTTCGCTACGACCTTCCAAACGGCTGAAATTGAAGTGTATAATACACGGTTTTTCGGGATTCCGGGGTCCCGGAACAAAATTCTCCGGAAATAACATAGAAAGTTCCTCGGGTCAGATAAAGCGGCCACGCAAAGTTTGAGCACCAACGGAAGACATTTGGGGGTGCTGGTGTGCCACAAACCTTCATTCGCCGAAACTCGGATTATCGTGAAAAAAGTGTTAGAGCTCGTTATTTGAGGCTGAAATCGAAAAGGTTGATTCCTGAAATGAGCTCGGACGCGTGATTGAAAAACAGGGAAAAAGAAACAGAGTCCGATACGACCTTCCGAACGGCTGAAATTGAAGTGTATAATACACGGTTTTTCGGGATTCCGGGGTCCCGGTACAAAATTCTCCGGAAATCGCATAGAAAGTTCCTCGGGTCAGATAAAGTGGCAACGCAAAGTTTGAGCACCAACGGAAGACATTTGGGGGTGCCGATGTGCCACAAACCATCATTCACCGAAACTCGGATTATCGTGAAAAATATGTTAAAGCTCGTTATTTGAGTCTGAAATCGAACATGTTTATTCCTGAAATAAGCTCGGACGCGTGATTGAAAAACAGGGAAAAAGGAACAGGGTCCGGTACGACCTTTCGAACGGCTGAAATTGAAGTGTATAATACACGGTTTTTCGGGATTCCGGGGTCCCGGAACAAAATTCTCCGGAAATTGCATAGAAAGTTCCTCGGGTCAGATAAAGCGGCCACGCAAAGTTTGAGCACCAACAGAAGACATTTGGGGATGCCGGTGTGCCACAAACCAGCATTCGCCGAAACTCGGATTATCGTGAAAAATGTGTTAAAGCTCGTTATTTGATCTTTGAAATCGAACAGTCGATTCCGAAATGAGCTCGGACGCGTGATTGAAAAACAGGGAGAAAAAGAAACAGGTCGACGACCTTCCGAACGGCTGAAATTGAAGTGTATAATACATGGTTTTTCAGGATTCCGGGGTCCCGGCACAAAATTCTCAGAAAATCGCATAGAAAGTTCCTCGGGTCAGCTAAAGCGGCCACGCAAATTTTGAGCACCAACTGAAGACATTTAAGGGTGCCGGTGTGCCACAAACCAGCATTCGCCGAAACTCGGATTATCGTGAAAAATGTGTTAAAGCTCGTTATTTGAGGTTGAAATCGAACAGGTTGATTCCTGAAATGAGCTCGGACGCGTGATTGAAAAACAAGGAGAAAAAGAAACAGGGTTCGCTACGACCTTCCGAACGGCTGAAATTGAAGTGTATAATACACGGTTTTTCGGGATTCCGGGGTCCCGGAACAAAATTCTCCGGAAATCACATAGAAAGTTCCTCGGGTCAGATAAAGCAGCCACTCAAAGTTTGAGCACCAACGGAAGATATTTGGGGGGTGCCGGTGTGCCACAAACTAGCATTTGCCGAAACTCGGATTATCGTGAAAAATGTGTTAAAGCTCGTTATTTGAGGCTGAAATCGAACAAAGTTGATTCTGAAATGAGCTCGGACGTGTGATTGAAAACAGGAGAAAAAGAAACAGGGTCCGGACGACCTTCCGAACGATGGAAATCAAGTGTATAATACACGGTTTTTCGGGATTCCGGGGTCCCGGAACAAAATTCTCCGGAAATCACATAGAAAGTTCCCCGGGTCAGATAAAGCGGCCACGCAAAGTTTGAGCACCAACAGAAGATATTTGGGGGGTGCCGGTGTGCCACAAACTAGCATTTGCCGAAACTCGGATTATCGTGAAAAATGTGTTAAAGCTCGTTATTTGAGGCTGAAATCAAAGAGGTTGATTCCTGAAATGAGCTCGGACGCGTGATTGAAAAACAGGGAGAGAAAAAAACAGGGGTTTGCATTTACGACCTTCCGAACGGCTGAAATTGAAGTGTATAATACACGGTTTTTCGGGATTCCGGGGTCCCGAAACAAAATTCTCCGGAAATCACATAGAAAGTTCCTCGGGTCAGATAAAGCGGACACGACAATTTTGAGCACCAACTAAAGACATTTAAGGGTGCCGGTGTACAAACAAAGATTCGCCGAAAACTCGGATTATCGTGAAAAATGTGTTAAAGCTCGTTATTTGAGGTTGAAATCGAACAGGTTGATTCCTGAAATGAGCTCGGACGCGTGATTGAAAAACAAGGAGAAAAAGAAACAGGGTTCGCTACGACCTTCCGAACGGCTGAAATTGAAGTGTATAATACACGGTTTTTCGGGATTCCAGGGTCCCGGAACAAAATTCTCCGGAAATCACATAGAAAGTTCCTCGGGTCGATAAAGCACCACGCAAAGTTTGAGCACCAACGGAAGATATTTGGGGGGGCCGGTGTGCCACAAACCAGCATTTGCCAAAACTCGGATTATCGTGAAAAATGTGTTAAAGCTCGTTATTTGAGGTTGAAATCGAAAAGGTTGATTCATGAAATGAGCTCGGACGCGTGATTGAAAAAAACGGAGAAAAAGAAACAGGTCCGTGCACGACCTTCCGAACGATCAAATCAAGTGTATAATACACGGTTTTTCGGGATTCCGGGATCCCGGAACAAAATTCTCCGGAAATCACATAGAAAGTTCCCCGGGTCAGATAAAGCGGCCACGCAAAGTTTGAGCACCAACGGAAGATATTTGGGGGGTGCCGGTGTGCCACAAACTAGCATTTGCCGAAACTCGGATTATCGTGAAAAATGTGTTAAAGCTCGTTATTTGATGCTGAAATCAAAGAGGTTGATTCCTGAAATGAGCTCGGACGCGTGATTGAAAAACAGGGAGAAAAAGAAACAGGGTTGATGCACGACCTTCCGAACATTTGAAATTGAAGTGTATAATACACGGTTTTTCGGGATTCCGGGGTCCCGAAACAAAATTCTCCGGAAATCACATAGAAAGTTCCTCGGGTCAGATAAAGCGGCCACGCAAATTTTGAGCACCAACGAAAGACATTTGGGAGTGCCGGTGTGCCACAAACCATCATTCGCCGAAACTCGGATTATCGTGAAAAATGTGTTAAAGTTCGTTATTTTAGGTTGAAATTGAACAGGTTGATTCTTGAAATAAGCTCGGACGCGTGATTGAAAAACAGGGAGAAAAAGAAACAGGGTTCGCTACGACCTTCCAAACGGCTGAAATTGAAGTGTATAATACACGGTTTTTCGGGATTCCGGGGTCCCGGAACAAAATTCTCCGGAAATAACATAGAAAGTTCCTCGGGTCAGATAAAGCGGCCACGCAAAGTTTGAGCACCAACGGAAGACATTTGGGGGTCTTTGGTGTGCCACAAACCTTCATTCGCCGAAACTCGGATTATCGTGAAAAAAGTGTTAGAGCTCGTTATTTGAGGCTGAAATCGAAAAGGTTGATTCCTGAAATGAGCTCGGACGCGTGATTGAAAAACAGGGAGAAAAAGAAACAGGTCGCACGACCTTCCGAACGGCTGAAATTGAAGTGTATAATACACGGTTTTTCGGGATTCCGGGGTCCCGGAACAAAATTCTCCGGAAATCACTTAGAAAGTTCCTCGGGTCAGATAAAGCGGCCACGCAAAGTTTGAGCACCAACGGAAGACATTTGGGGGTGCCGGTGTACCGTAAAAACCAAAGATTCGCCGAAACTCGGATTATCGTGAAAAATGTGTTAAAGCTCGTTATTTGAGGCTGAAATCGAACAGGTTGATTCCTGAAATGAGCTCGGACGCGTTATTGAAAAACAGGGATAAAAAGAAACTGGGTCCGGTACGACCTTCCGCACGGCTGAAATTGAAGTGTATAATACACGGTTTTTCGGGATTCCGGTGTACCGGAACAAAATTCTCCGGAAATCGCATAGAAAGTTCCTCGGGTATGATAAAGCGGCCACACAAAGTTTGAGCACCAACGGAAGACATTTGGGGGTGCCGGTGTGCCACAAACAATCATTCGCCGAAACTCGGATTATCGTGAAAAATGTGTTAAAGCTCGTTATTTGAGGCTGAAATCGAACAGGTTTATTCCTGAAATAAGCTCGGACGCGTGATTGAAAAACAGGGAAAAAGAAACAGGGTCCGGTACGACCTTCCGAACGGCTGAAATTGAAGTGTATAATACACGGTTTTTCGGTATTCCGGGGTCCCGGAACAAAATTCTCCGAAAATCGCATAGAAAGTTCCTCGGGTGAGATAAAGCGGCCACGCAAAGTTTGAGCACCAACGGAAGACATTTGGGGATGCCGGTGTGCCACAAACCAGCATTCGCCGAAACTCGGATTATCTTGAAAAATGTGTTAAAGCTCGTTATTTGAGGCTGAAATCGAACAGGTTGATTCCTGAAATGAGCTCGGACGCGTGATTGAAAAACAGGGAAAAAGAAATAGGGTCCGGTACGACCTTCCGAACGGCTGAAATTGAAGTGTATAAATATATAATACACGGTTTTTCGGGTTTCCGGGGTCTCGGAACAAAATTCTCCGGAAATCACATAGAAAGTTCCTCGGGTGAGATAAAGCGGCCACGCAAAGTTTGAGCACCAACGGAAGACATTTGGGGGTTCCGGTGTGCCACAAACCATCATTCGCCGAAACACGGATTATCGTGAAAAATGTGTTAAAACTCGTTATTTGAGGCTGAAATCGAACAGGTTTATTCCTGAAATAAGCTCGGACGCGTGATTGAAAAACGGGGAAAAAGAAACAGTGTCCGGTACGACCTTCCGAACGGCTGAAATTGAAGTGTATAATACACGGTTTTTCGGGATTCCGGGGTCCCGGAACAAAATTCTCCGGAAATCGCATAGAAAGTTCCTTGGGTCAGATAAAGCGGCCACGCAAAGTTTGAACACCAACGGAAGACATTTGGGGATGCCGGTGTGCCACAAACCAGCATTCGCCGAAACTCGGATTATCGTGAAAATTTTGTTAAAGGTCGTTATTTGAGACTGAAATCGAACAGGTTGATTTCTGAAATGAGCTCGGACGCGTGATTGAAAAACAGGGAAAAAGAAACAGGGTCCGGTACAACCTTCCGAACGGCTGAAATTGAAGTGTATAAATATATAATACACGGTTTTTCGGGATTCCGGGGTCCCGGTAAAAAATTCTCCGGAAATCGCATAGAAACTCCCTCGGGTCAGATAAAGCGGCCACGCAAAGTTTGAGCACCAACGGAAGAAAATTTAAGGATGCCGGTGTGCCACAAACTAGCATTCGCCGAAACTCGGATTATCGTGAAAAATGTGTTAAAGCTCGTTATTTGAGGCTGAAATCGAACAGGTTGATTCCTGAAATGAGTTCGGACGCGTGATTGAAAAACAGGGAGAAAATAAAACAGGGTCCGGTACGACCTTCCGAACGGCTGAAACTGAAGTGTATAATACACGGTTTTTCGGGATTCCGGGGTCCCGGAACAAAATTCTCGGGAAATCACATAGAAAGTTCCTCGGGTCAGATAAAGCGGCCACGCAAAGTTTGAGCACCAACGGAAGACATTTGGGGGTGCCGGTGTGCCACAAACCAGCTTTCACCGAAACTCGGATTATCGTGAAAAATGTGTTAAAGCTCGTTATTTGAGGCTGAAATCGAACAGGTTGATTTCTAAAATGAGCTCGGACGCGTTACTGAAAAACAGGGATAAAAAGAAACAGGGTCCGGTACGACCTTCCGCACGGCTGAAATTGAAGTGTATAAATATATAATACACGGTTTTTCGGGATTCCGGGGTACCGGAACAAAATTCTCCGGAAATCGCATAGAAAGTTCGTCGGGTCAGATAAAGCGGCCACACAAAGTTTGAGCACCAACGGAAGACATTTGGGGGTGCCGGTGTGCCACAAGCCAGCATTCGCCGAAACTCGGATAATCGTGGAAAATGTGTTAAAGCTCGTTATTTGAGGCTGAAATCGAACAGGTTGATTCCCGAAATTAGCTCGGGCGCGTGATTGAAAAACAGGGAGAAAAAGAAACAGGGTCAGGTACGACCTTCCGAACGGCTGAAATAGAAGTGTATAATACACGGTTTTTCGGGATTACGGGGCCCCGGAACAAAATTCTCCGGAAATCGCATAGAAAGTTTCTCGGGTCAGATAAAGCGGCCACGCAAAGTTTGAGCACAAATGGACGACATTTGGGGGTGCCGGTGTTCCACAAACCAGCATTCGCCGAAACTCGGATTATCGTGAAAAATGTGTTAAAGTTCGTTATTTGATGTTGAAATCGAACAGGTTGATTCCTGAAATGAGCTCGGACGCGTGATTGTAAATTACGGAGAAAAAGAAATAGGGTCCGGTACGATCTTCCGAACGGCTGAAATTGAAGTGTATAATACACGGTTTTTCGGGATTCCGGGGTACCGGAACAAAATTCTTCGGAAATCACATAGAAAGTTCCTCGGGTCAGATAAAGCGGCCACGCAAAGTTTGAGCACCAACGGAAGACATTTGGGGGTGCCGGTGTGCCACAAACCATCATTCGCCGAAACTCGGATTATCGTGAAAAATGTGTTAAAGCTCGTTATTTGAGGCTGAAATCGAACAGGTTTATTCCTGAAATAAGCTCGGACGCGTGATTGAAAAACAGGGAAAAAGAAACAGGGTCCGGTACGACCTTCCGAACGGCTGAAATAGAAGTGTATAATACACGGTTTTTCGGGATTCCGGGGTCCCGGAACAAAATTCTCCGGAAATCGCATAGAAAGTTCCTCGGGTCAGATAAAGCGGCCACGCAAAGTTTGAGCACCAACGGAAGACATTTTGGGATGCCGGTGTGCCACAAACCAGCATTCGCCGAAACTCGGATTATCGTGAAAAATGTGTTAAAGCTCGTTATTTGAGGCTGAAATCGAACAGGTTGATTCCTGAAATGGGCTCGGACGCGTGATTGAAAAACAGGGAAAAAGAAATAGGGTCCGGTACGACCTTCCGAACGGCTGAAATTGAAGTGTATAAATATATAATACACGGTTTTTCGGGATTCCGGGGTCCCGGTACAAAATTTTCCGGAAATCGCATAGAAAGTTCCTCGGGTCAGATAAAGCGGCCTCGCAAAGTTTGAGCACCAACGGAAGACATTTAAGTGTGCCGGTGTGCCACAAACCAGCATTCGCCGAAACTCGGATTATCGTGAAAAATGTGTTAAAGCTCGTTATTTGAGGCTGAAATCGAACAGGTTGATTTCTGAAATGAGCTCGGACGCGTGATTGAAAAACAAGGAGAAAATAAAACAGGGTCCGGTACGACCTTCCGAACGGCTGAAACTGAAGTGTATAATACACGGTTTTTCGGGATTCCGGGGTCCCGGAACAAAACTCTCCGGAAATCACATAGAAAGTTCCCCGGGTCAGATAAAGCGGCCACGCAAAGTTTGAGCACCAACGGAAGACATTTAGGGGTGCCGGTGTGCCAACAACTAGCATTTGCCGAAACTCGGATTATCGTGAAAAGTGTTAAAGCTCGTTATTTGAGGCTGAAATCGAACAGGTTGATTCCTGAAATGAGCTCGGACGCGTGATTGAAAAACAGGGAGAAAAAGAAACAGGATCCGGTACGACCTTCCGAACGGCCGATATTGAAGTGTATAATACACGGTTTTTCGGGATTCCGGAGTCCCGGAACAAAATTATCCGAAAATCGCATAGAAAGTTCCTCGGGTCAGATAAAGCGGCCACGCAAAGTTTGAGCACCAAGGAAGACATTTAGGGATGCCGGTGTGCCACAAACCAAAGATTCGCCGAAACTCGGATTATCGTGAAAAATGTGTTAAAGGTCGTTATTTGAGGCTGAAATCGAACAGGTTGATTCCTGAAATGAGCTCAGACGCGTGATTTAAAAACAGGGAGAAAAAGAATCAGGGTCCGGTACAACCTTCCAAACGGCTGAAATTGAAGTGTATACATGGATTTTCGGGATTCCGGGGTCTCGGAACAAAATTCTCCGGAAATCACATAGAAAGTTCCTCGAGTCAGATAAAGCGGCCACGCAAAGTTTGAAGACCAACGGAAGACATTTGGCGGTGCCGGTGTGCCACAAACCAGTATTCGCCGAAACTCGGATTATCGTGAAAAATGTGTTAAAGCTCGTTATTTGAGGCTGAAATCGAACAGGTTGATTCCTGAAATGAGCCCGGACGCGTGATTGAAAAACAGGGAGAAAAAGAAACAGAATCCGGTACGACCTTCCGTACGGCTGAAATTGAAGTGTACAATACACAGTTTTTCGGGATTCCGGGGTCTCGGAACAAAATTCTCCGGAAATCACATAGAAAGTTCCTCGGGTCAGATAAAGTGTCCAGGCAAAGTTTGAGCACCAACGGAAGACATTTGGGGGTGCCGGTCTGCCACAAACCAATATTCGCCGAAACTCGGATTATAGTGAAAAATGTGTTAAAGCTCGTTATTTGAGGCTGAAATCGATCAGGTTGATTACTGAAATGAGCTCGGACGCGTGATTGAAAAACAGGGAGAAAAAGAAACAAGGTCTGGTACGACCTTCCGAACGGCTGAAATCGAAGTGTATAATACACGGTTTTTCGGGATTCCGGGGTCCCGGAACAAAATTCTCCAAAAATCGCATAGAAAGTTTCTCGGGTCAGATAAAGCGGCCACGCAAAGTTTGAGCACCAACGGAAGACATTTGGGGTGCCGGTGTGCCACAAACCAGCTTTCGCCGAAACTCGGATTATCGTGAAAAATGTGTTAAAGCTCGTTATTTAAGGCTGAAATCGAACAGGTTGATTCCTGAAATGAGCTGGGACGCGTGATTGAAAAACAGGGAGAAAAAGAAACAGAGTCTGGTACGACCTTCCGGACGGCTGAAATTGAAGTGTATAATACACGGTTTTTCGGGATTCCGGGGTCCTGGAACAAAATTCTCCATAAATCACATAGAAAGTTCCTCGGGTCAGATAAAGCGGCCACGCAAAGTTTGAGCACCAACGGAAGACATTTAGGGGTGCCGGTGTGCCATAAACCAACATTCGCCGAAACTCGGATCATCGTGAAAAATGTGTTAAAGCTCGTTATTTGAGGCTGAAATCGAACAAGTTGATTAATGAAATGAGCTCGGACGCGTGATTGAAAAACAGAGAGAAAAAGAAACAGGGTCCGGTACGACCTTCCGAACGGCTGAAATTGAAGTGTATAATACACGGTTTTTCGGGATTCCGGGGTCCCGGAACAAAATTCTCCGGAAATCACATAGAAAGTTCCTCGGGTCAGATAAAGCGGCCACGCAAAGTTTGAGCACCAACGGAAGACATTTAGGGGTGCCGGTGTGCCATAAACCAACATTCGCGGAAACTCGGATTATCGTGAAAAATGTGTTAAATCTCGTTATTTGAGACTGAAATCGAACAGGTTGATTAATGAAATGAGCTCGGACGCGTGATTGAAAAACAGGGAGAAAAAGAAACAGGGTCCGGTACGACCTTCCGAACGGCTGAAATTAAAGTGTGTATAATACACAGTTTTTCAGTATTCCGGGGTCGCGGAACAAAATTCTCCGGAAATCGCATAGAAAGTTTCTCAGGTCAGATAAAGCGGCCACGCAAAGTTTGAGCACCAACGGAAGACATTTGGGTGTGCCGATGTGCCACAAACCAGCATTCGCCGAAACTCGGATTATCGTGAAAAATGTGTTAAAACTCGTTATTTGAGGTTGAAATCGAACAGGTTGATTTCTGAAATGAGCTCGGACGCGTGATTGAAAAACAGGGGGAAAAAGAAACAGGGTCCGGTACGACCTTCCAAACGGTTGAAATTGAAGTGTATAATACACGGTTTTTCGGGTTTCCGGGGTCTCGGAACAAAATTCTCCGGAAATCACATAGAAAGTTCCTCGGGTCAGATAAAGCGGCCAAGCAAAGTTAGAGCACCAACGGAAGACATTTGGGGGGTGTCGGTGTGCCACAAACCAGCATTCGCCGAAACTCGGATTATCGTGAAAAATGTGTTAAAGCTCATTATTTGAGGCTGAAATCGAACAGGTTGATTAATGAAATGAGCTCGGACGCGTGATTGAAAAACAGGGAGAAAAAGAAACAGGGTCCGGTACGACCTTCCGAACGGCTGAAATTAAAGTGTGTATAATACACGGTTTTTCAGTATTCCGGGGTCCCGGAACAAAATTCTCCGGAAATCGCATAGAAAGTTCCTCAGGTCAGATAAAGCGGCCACGCAAAGTTTGAGCACCAACGGAAGACATTTGGGTGTGCCGATGTGCCACAAACCAGCATTCGCCGAAACTCGGATTATCGTGAAAAATGTGTTAAAGCTCGTTATTTGAGGCTGAAATCGAACAGGTTGATTCCTGAAATGAGCTCGGACGCGTGATTGAAAAACAGGGAGAAAAAGAAACAGGGTCCGGTACGACCTTCCGAACGGCCGAAATTGAAGTGTATATAATACACGGTTTTTCGGGATTCCAGGTTCCCGGAACAAAATTCTCCGGAAATCACATAAAAAGTTCCTCGGGTCAGATAAAGAGGCCACGCAAAGTTTGAGCACCAACGGAAGACATTTGGGTGTGCCGATGTGCAACAAACCAGCATTCGCCGAAACTCGGATTATCGTGAAAAATGTGTTAAAACTCGTTATTTGAGGTTGAAATCGAACAGGTTGATTTCTGAAATGAGCTCGGACGCGTGATTGAAAAACAGGGGGAAAAAGAAACAGGGTCCGGTACGACCTTCCAAACGGTTGAAATTGAAGTGTATAATACACGGTTTTTCGGGTTTCCGGAGCCCCGGAACAAAATTCTCCGGAAATCACATAGAAAGTTCCTCGGGTCAGATAAAGCGGCCACGCAAAGTTAGAGCACCAACGGAAGACATTTGGGGGGTGTCGGTGTGCCACAAACCAGCATTCGCCGTAACTCGGATTATCGTGAAAAATGTGTTAAAGCTCGTTATTTGAGGCTGAAATCGAATAGGTTGATTCCTGAAATGAGGTCGGACGCGTGATTGAAAAACAGGGAGAAAAAGAAACAGGGTTCGGCACGACCTTCCGAACGGCTGAAATTGAAGTGTATAATACACGGTTTTTCGGGATTCCGGGGTCCCGGTACAAAATTCTCCGGAAATCACATAGAAAGTTTCTCGGGTCAGATAAAGCGGCCACGCAAAGTTTGAGCACCAACGGAAGACATTTAGGGGTGCCGGTGTGCCATAAACTAGCATTCGCCGAAACTCGGATTATCGTGAAAAATGTGTTAAAGCTCATTATTTGAGGCTGAAATCGAACAGGTTGATTAATGAAATGAGCTCGGACGCGTGATTGAAAAACAGGGAGAAAAAGAAACAGGGTCCGGTACGACCTTCCGAACGGCTGAAATTAAAGTGTGTATAATACACGGTTTTTCAGTATTCCGGGGTCCCGGAACAAAATTCTCCGGAAATCGCATAGAAAGTTCCTCAGGTCAGATAAAGCGGCCACGCAAAGTTTGAGCACCAACGGAAGACATTTGGGTGTGCCGATGTGCCACAAACCAGCATTCGCCGAAACTCGGATTATCGTGAAAAATGTGTTAAAGCTCGTTATTTGAGGCTGAAATCGAACAGGTTGATTCCTGAAATGAGGTCGGACGCGTGATTGAAAAACAGGGAGAAAAAGAAACAGGGTCCGGTACGACCTTCCGAACGGCTGAAATTGAAGTGTGTATAATACACGGTTTTTCGGGATTCCAGGTTCCCGGAACAAAATTCTCTGGAAATCACATAAAAAGTTCCTCGGGTCAGATAAAGCGGCCACGCAAAGTTTGAGCACCAACGGAAGACATTTAGGGGTGCCGGTGTGCCATAAACCAGCATTCGCCGAAACTCGGATTATCGTGAAAAATGTGTTAAAGCTCGTTATTTGAGGTTGAAATCGAACTGGTTGATTCCTGAAATGAGCTCAGACGCGTGATTGAAAAACAGGGAGAAAAAGAAACAGGGTCCAGTACGACCTTCCAAACGGTTGAAAGTGAAGTGTATAATACACGGTTTTTCGGGATTCCAGGGTCCCGGAACAAAATTCTCCGGAAATCACATAGAAAGTTCCTCGGGTCAGATAAAGCGGCCACGCAAAGTTTGAGCACCAACGGAAGACATTTAGGGGTGCCGGTGTGCCATAAACCAGCATTCGCCGAAACTCGGATTATCGTGAAAAATGTGTTAAAGCTCGTTATTTGAGGCTGAAATCGAACAGGTTGATTAATGAAATGTAGGGGTGAGCAAAACCGGATATCCGATCCGGATTTCAAAACCGGATCGGATATCCGAATTTAAAATTATCTTTTTTCGTGATCCAGATCCGATCCGAATAATTCGGATATCCGAAAATCTGGAATCCGAAAATTCGGAAATCCAGATTTCGGAAACCGGTTTCGATCCGGATTCAAAATATAGAAAAAATCAAAAAATTCCAACAAGTCTGGTATGCCTGTACTCCTGTAGGCTGTATCAGTGAACATGGGCTATTGTAGACTCAAACTAAAGGCAATTTCGGTCCATTTTGTTCCCATAAATTACAAGTCTTGGCATAAATTACAAGTCTCGAATCTCGATCGCATAAATTACAAGTCTCGAATATCGATGGCATAAATTACAAGTCTTTATTACAAATTTCAAAACAAGTCTAGCAACCGCGTAAACTAAACAAAAAGTTTCAAAACAAGTCTAAAAACCAAATCGGGCAAACAATTTCCGCATGTTCATTCAACTATCATCAACTACGATCTCAGGTTGACCCAACACCAAGTCTTCCATTCCTGCCATTTTTAGATTAAAAAAACAAAATTAGAAAAGCTTGAAAGGTAGGAACACACAGATGTTGGCATGCTACAGAATAAAGTCCGCAAAATCATATAGCATAAGAGTGACTAGCAGCTTTATACTTGCCAAAAGCTACTTGATAAAGCTACTTGATAAGCTAATATAAACCTTTGAATAGTTGTGGTTTGTTACATGAAAAATTAAAGATGAAAGTTAATATAAACTAAGGTTGAATGAGTAACACTGTAACAGAACTCATGACCAAGTCACAAGCTGAATTCAAGATAGAAACCAAACCACAGGTAAGAGATCAGAGAATAAAAAATGGACTCACCTTCTTCAATTCTCTCCATGTCAAATAATGTGTCTTCAATGCAAAGTGGAGTACCGGAAGTACGGAGCCAATCTTGTGCGCATACAAGAGCCTCCACCATTCTTGGAGATAAACAGGTACGGAATGAATCAAGAACCCGACCCCCTGTGCTAAAAGCGGACTCTGAAGCCACCGAGGAGACCGGAATGGCAAGTACATCGCGAGCCATCATTGCAAGTACGGGATATCTTTTTTGGTTATCCTTCCACCATTGTAGGATGTTAAAAGATGATTCCCTACTTTCTCGAGGATCATCCAAGTACTTCTCCCATTCTGTTTTTCTCCCCACATTCTCATCACCCATTTCCATTTCAAACTCACTACTCAAAAGAGCACCAAAGTTAAAGGTATCATCTTGTTTTTTATCCTTTGGATGAACGCTAGTTCTGGTTGTGTTAGTGGAACTAGAAGAAGAGGCAGCAGCCTTTGATTGAGGAATAGAAGAAGAGTACTCCTCAAACAAGGTTTGGAAAAAGTATTTGATATTCAAGCTTAAAAGTTTACCATTGTCTGCACCAAATGCTTTCTTCACCATCCACTCCACACGAACCAACTTCCATCTTGGGTCAAGTATTAATGATATGAATAAAAGCAAATTTAAGTTCTCAATCTTACCCCAATACTTGTCATACTTCTCCTTCATTTTAGCTGCCATTTTTTTAATGTCATCATCTTTATGAGTGAGATGCTTAGAGAGCACCTCACCAACACCAAATATCACCTCAACATAAGAATTACTAGTGACATAAAGAGAACCCGACATTTTCAATGTGGCATCATAGAAAACTTTCAAAAAAGGTAACAAGGACGACACTTGTTTCCACTCATCAATCGTAACATCATCACCATGCTTGCTCATTTCATTTTGGAGAGTGGAGTCTTTCACATATAAAAGGCCAAATGCCTTCTTAAACTTTAAAGAAGACTCAAGCATCATGTAAGTGGAGTTCCATCTAGTCTCGACGTCTAAACATACACTACTTTTACTTGCTATTTTCTCCTCTAACACACATGCCTCAAATTTTTTTCTTCTAGCAGGTGAGGACCTTACATATTTACATAAAGCACGAATTTTGATAACTGCTTTTAAAAGTTCATGTAAGCCATATTTAACCACTAAGTTTAAAATATGGGCAGCACATCTCATATGTAAATACTTGCCTTGCATTAAATCACTTTCAGAATTATTGAACTTCCTCTTTAAATAATCAACAGCAACATCATTAGAGCTAGCATTGTCTACCGTCACAGTCAATATTTTTGTCAAATTCCATTCAGACAAACACTTTTCAACCGTTTGACCAATTATTTTTCCCGTATGACCAGAAACTTGACAAAAGTTAATGACTCTTTTATGCAAATTCCAATCACGATCAATGAAATGAGCAGTTAGACACATATAACTTAAATTCGATTTAAGTCCACAAATCGGTGGTAAGACACACCCTAGAAGACATAGTTCCAAAGAAATCATGCAACTTTCTCCTTTCCTCAATGAATAAATTGTAACAATCTTTAGCTACAGTAAATCGTGAAGGAATGGTAAATAGAGGATTCATGTCTTTGCAAAATCCTTTAAAACCATTTTTCTCCACAGTGAGAAACGGTAACTCATCCACAATTATCATCTTAGCAAGCGACTTTCTAGCTCTATCATAGTCATAGGCCCACAATGTTGGAACACTAACATTTTCGATGGAACCGTCTTCATTAACAATGGTCGTGGTCTCAAAATTAAGTAACTTTTGTTTGATATCAACGTTGGCAGGCACACTTGGACACTTTTTTAGATGGCCAGACATAGTACTAGTCCCATTATTTGATTTGCAATTTATAATATCATGACAATAAATACAACTTGCAGTTTCTCCATTACCAATTTTTTCAAAATGATCCCAGTAAGGAGAGCGATTTTTTCTAACCTTAACCAGCTGAGTTACAGTACTATGGGTGGGTGTTTTTGGTGGTTTACCTCTCCTTTTGGTCGTTGATGGTGGAGGATTCATTCTCGCCTTTTTAGTGGAAACATGCTCTTCACCAGCATCATCATCTTCAAGATCGATGAATCTCGCATCACTATTGTCATCATAACTTGATGCCATCTGCATAAAATGAAGAAAGAAACTTGAACTTAAGCACTCAGAAACTAATTTGTATGAATAGCTACTGGTATAGACACTAAACTTGCAATGAATGGTAATTGAAGAAGTAGTAGTAGTGCCAATACTGCCAAAGGACAAATTGCAGGAAGAAGCAAAAGGCAAAATCAACAACAATCGACGGCAGCAATCAGATACACAATCGAAATACACAATAAGTCAGATTAAACACAATCGAAAAACAAGAGAAATGAATTACCTTAGTGATGAACTTATGATTGATGATGAGCGATTGTCGATTTGAGTTGAGCGATTGATGATGAGATATTGAGATCTGAAAGAGAGTAGGAGAGGATAGAGATGGAGGCGTTGCTTTAGGGTTTGTAGTGTTTGTACTTTAGAAAATAGAAATGTGATAATGCTGAGTGTATTAGACTATTAGTGGTTCACTGGCTTTTTTTCATTTTTTACGTTTTTTTTTAAACCGGATCGGATCCGGATATCCGGTTTTAAGAAAATCACAATCCACATCCGATCCATTTTATTCGGAAAAAACCGGATCGGATATCCACTTTAAACGGTATCCATATATTCGGAATATTTTTTTCGGATTTCGGATCGGATTCGGAAAAAAAACCGGATCGGATTCTTTTTGCTCAGCCCTAATGAAATGAGCTCGGACGCGTGATTGAAAAACAGGGAGAAAAAGAAACAAGGTCCGGTACGACCTTCCGAACGGCTGAAATTAAAGTGTGTATAATACACAATTTTTAAGTATTCCGGGGTCGCGGAACAAAATTCTCCGGAAATCGTAAAGAAAGTTTCTCAGGTCAGATAAAGCGGCCACGCAAAGTTTGAGCACCAACGGAAGACATTTGGGTGTGCCGATGTGCCACAAACCAGCATTCGCCGAAACTCGGATTATCGTGAAAAATGTGTTAAAACTCGTTATTTGAGGTTGAAATCGAACAGGTTGATTCCTGAAATGAGCTCGGACGCGTGATTGAAAAACAGGGGGAAAAAGAAACAGGGTCCGGACGACCTTCCAAACAGTTGAAATTGAAGTGTATAATACACGGTTTTTCGGGATTCCGGAGTCCCGGAACAAAATTCTCCGGAAATCACATAGAAAGTTCCTCGGGTCAGATAAAGCGGCCACGCAAAGTTAGAGCACCAACGGAAGACATTTGGGGGGTGTCAGTGTGCCACAAACCAGCATTCGCCTAAACTCGGATTATCGTGAAAAATGTGTTAAAGCTCGTTATTTGAGGCTGAAATCGAACAGGTTGATTCCTGAAATGAGCTCGGACGCGTGATTGAAAAACAGGGAGAAAAAGAAACAGGGTTGGTACGACCTTCCGAACGGCTGAAATTGAAGTGTATAATACACGGTTTTTCGGGATTCCGGGGTCTCGGAACAAAATTCTCCGGAAATCACATAGAAAGTTCCTCGGGTCAGATAAAGCGGCCACGCAAAGTTTGAGCACCAACGGAAGACATTTAGGGGTGCCGGTGTGCCATAAACCAGCATTCGCCGAAACTCGGATTATCGTGAAAAATGTGTTAAAGCTCGTTATTTGAGGTGAAATCGAACAGGTTGATTAATGAAATGAGCTCGGACGCGTGATTGAAAAACAGGGAGAAAAAGAAACAGGTCCCAGACGACCTTCCGAATTTGAAATTAAAGTGTGTATAATACACAGTTTTTCAGTATTCCGGGGTCGCGGAACAAAATTCTCCGGAAATCGCATAGAAAGTTCCTCAGGTGAGATAAAGCGGCCACGCAAACTTTGAGCACCAACGGAGGACATTTGGGTGTGCCGATGTGCCACAAACCAGCATTCGCCGAAACTCGAATTATCGTGAAAAATGTGTTAAAACTCGTTATTTGAGGTGAAATCGAACAAAGTTGATTAATGAAATGAGCTCGGACGCGTGATTAAAAAGCGAGGAGAAAAAGAAACAGGTCCGATGATACGAAGTTCGAACGGTTTGAAATTAAAGTGTGTATAATACACGGTTTTTCAAGATTCGGTGTCCGGAACAAAATTCTCCGGAAATCGCATAGAAAGTTCCTCGGGTTAGATAAAGCGGCCACGCAAAGATTGAGCACCAACGGAAGACATTTGGGGGTGCCGATGTGCCACAAACCAAAGATTCGCCGAAAACTCGGATTATCGTGAAAAATGTGTTAAAACTCGTTATTTGAGGCTGAAATCGAACAGGTGATTCTGAAATGAGCTCGGACGCGTGATTGAAAACAGGGGGAAAAAGAAACGTGGTCGACGACCTTCCAAACGGTTGAAATTGAAGTGTATAATACACGATTTTTCGGGATTCCGGGGTCCTGGAACAAAATTCTCCGGAAATCACATAGAAAGATCATCGGGTCAGATAAAGCGGCCAGGCAAAGTTAGAGCACCAACGGAAGACATTTGGGGGGTGTCGGTGTGCCACAAACCAGCATTCGCCGAAACTCGGATTATCGTGAAAAATTTGTTAAAGCTCGTTATTTGAGGCTGAAATCGAACAGGTTGATTCCTGAAATGAGCTCGGACGCGTGATTGAAAAACAGGGAGAAAAAGAAACAGGGTTCGGTACGACCTTCCGAACGGCTGAAATTGAAGAGTATATAATACACGGTTTTTCGGGATTCCGGGGTCCCGGAATAAAATTCTCCGGAAATCACATAGAAAGTTCCTCGGGTCAGATAAAGCGGCCACGCAAAGTTTGAGCACCAACGGAAGACATTTAGGGGTGCCGGTGTGCCACAAACCAGCATTCGCCGAAACTCGGATTATCGTTAAAAATGTGTTAAAGCTCGTTATTTGAGGCTGAAATCGAAAAGGTTGATTCCTGAAATAAGCTCGGACGTGTGATTGAAAAACTGGGAGAAAAAGAAATAGGGTCCGGTACGACCTTCCGAACGGCTGAAATTGAAGTGTATAATACACGGTTTTTCGGGATTCCGGGGTCCCGGAACAAAATTTTCCGGAAATCGCATAGAAAGTTCCTCGGGTCAGATAAAGCGGCCACGCAAAGTTTGAGCACCAACGGAAGACATTTGGGGGTGTCGGTGTGCCACAAACCAGCATTCGCCGAAACTCGGATTATCGTGAAAAATGTGTTAAAGCTCGTTATTTGATGCTGAAATCGACTAGGTCGATTCATGAAATGAGCTCGGACGAGTGATTGAAAAACAGGGAGAAAAAGAAACAGGGCCCGGTACGACATTCCGAACGGCTGAAATTGAAGTGTATAATACACGGTTTTCGGGATTCGGGGTTCGGAACAAAATTCTCCGGAAATAGCATAGAAAGTTCCTCGGGTCAGATAAAGCGGCCACGGAAAGTTTTAGGATCAACGGAAGATATTTGGCGGTGCCGGCGTGCCACGAACCAGCATTCGCCGAAACTCGGATTATCGTGAAAAATTTGTTAAAGCTCGTTATTTGAGGCTGAAATCGAACAGGTTGATTCCTGAAATGAGCTCGGACGCGTGATTGAAAAACAGGGAGAAAAAGAAACAGGGTCCGTTACGACTTTCATAACGGCTGAAATTGAAGTGTATAATACACCTTTTTTCGGGATTCCGGGGTCTCGGAACAAAATTCTCCGGAAATTACATAGAAAGTTCCTCGGGTCAGATAAAGCGGCCACGCAAAGTTTGAGCACCAACGGAAGACATTTGGGGGTGTCGGTGTGCCACAAACCAGCATTCGCCGAAACTCGGATTATCGTGAAAAATGTGTTAAAGCTCGTTATTTGATGCTGAAATCGAACAGGTCGATTCATGAAATGAGCTCGGACGAGTGATTGAAAAACAGGGAGAAAAAGAAACAGGGCCCGGTACGACATTCCGAACGGCTGAAATTGAAGTGTATAATACACGGTTTTTCGGGATTCCGGGGTTCCGGAACAAAATTCTCCGGAAATAGCATAGAAAGTTCCTTGGGTCAGATAAAGCGGCCACGCAAAGTTTTAGGATCAACGGAAGACATTTGGCGGTGCCGGCGTGCCACAAACCAGCATTCACCGAAACTCGGATTATCGTGAAAAATCTGTTAAAGCTCGTTATTTGAGGCTAAAATCGAACAGGTTAATTCCTGAAATGAGCTCGGACGCGTGATTGAAAAACAGGGAGAAAAAGAAACAGGGCCCGGTACGACATTTCGAACGGCTGAAATTGAAGTGTATAATACACGGTTTTTCGGGATTCCGGAACAAAATTCTCCGGAAATAGCATAGAAAGTTCCTCAGGTCACATAAAGCGGCCACGCAAAGTTTGAGGATCAACGGAAGACATTTGGCGGTGCCGGCGTGCCACAAACCAGCATTCACCGAAACTCGGATTATCGTGAAAAATCTGTTAAAGCTCGTTATTTGAGGCTAAAATCGAACAGGTTAATTCCTGAAATGAGCTCGGACGCGTGATTGAAAAACAGGGAGAAAAAGAAACAGGGCCCGGTACGACATTTCGAACGGCTGAAATTGAAGTGTATAATACACGGTTTTTCGGGATTCCGGAACAAAATTCTCCGGAAATAGCATAGAAAGTTCCTCAGGTCACATAAAGCGGCCACGCAAAGTTTGAGGATCAACGGAAGACATTTGGCGTGTCGGCGTGCCACAAACCAAAGATTCGCCGAAACTCGGATTATCGTGAAAAATGTGTTAAAGCTCGTTATTTGAGGCTGAAATCGAACAGGTTAATTCCTGAAATGAGCTCGGACGCGTGATTTAAAAACAGGGAGAAAAAGAATCAGGGTCCGGTACGACCTTCCGAACGGCTGAAATTGAAGTGTATATAATACACGGATTTTCGGGATACCGGGGTCCCGGAACAAAATTCTCCGGAAATTGCAAAGAAAGTTCCTAGGGTCAGATTAAGCGGCCACGCAAAGTTAGAGCACCAACGGAAGACATTTGGGGGGTGTCAGTGTGCCACAAACCAGCATTCGCCGAAACTCGGATTATCGTGATAAATGTGTTAAAGCTCGTTATTTGAGGCTGAAATCGAACAGGTTGATTCTTGAAATGAGCTCGGACGCGTGATTGAAAAACAGGGAGAAAAAGAAACAGGGTTCGGTACGACCTTCCGAACGGCTGAAATTGAAGTGTATAATACACGGTTTTTCGGGATTCCGGGGTCTCGGAACAAAATTCTCCGGAAATCACATAGAAAGTTCCTCGGGTCAGATAAAGCGGCCACGCAAAGTTTGAGCACCAACGGAAGACATTTAGGGGTGCCGGTGTGCCATAAACCAAAGATTCGCGAAACTCGGATTATCGTGAAAAATGTGTTAAAGCTCGTTATTTGAGGTGAAATCGAACATGTTGATTAATGAAATGAGCTCGGACGCGTGTTTGAAAAACAGGGAGAAAAAGAAAGTGGTCCGGTACGACCTTCCGAACTATTTGAAATTAAAGTGTGTATAATACGTTTTTCAAGATTCGGGGTCGCGGAACAAAATTCTCCGGAAATCGCATAGAAAGTTCCTCAGGTGAGATAAAGCGGCCACGCAAACTTTGAGCACCAACGGAGGACATTTGGGTGTGCCGATGTGCCACAAACCAGCATTCGCCGAAACTCGGATTATCGTGAAAAATGTGTTAAAACTCGTTATTTGAGGTGGAAATCGAACAGGTTGATTAATGAAATGAGCTCGGACGCGTGATTAAAAAGCGAGGAGAAAAAGAAACAGTGGTCCAGACGACCTTCCGAACGGCTGAAATTAAAGTGTGTATAATACACGGTTTTTCAGTATTCCGGTGTCCCGGAACAAAATTCTCCGGAAATCGCATAGAAAGTTCCTCAGGTTAGATAAAGCGGCCACGCAAAGCTTGAGCACCAACGGAAGACATTTGGGTGTGCCGATGTGCCACAAACCAGCATTCGCCGAAACTCGGATTATCGTGAAAAATGTGTTAAAACTCGTTATTTGAGGTTGAAATCGAACAGGTTGATTCCTGAAATGAGCTCGGACGCGTGATTGAAAAACAGGGGGAAAAAGAAACAGGGTCCGGTACGACCTTCCAAACGGTTGAAATTGAAGTGTATAATACACGATTTTTCGGGATTAATGGTCCCGGAACAAAATTCTCCGGAAATCACATAGAAAGATCATCGGGTCAGATAAAGCGGCCACGCAAAGTTAGAGCACCAACGGAAGACATTTGGGGGGTGTCGGTGTGCCACAAACCAGCATTCGCCGAAACTCGGATTATCGTGAAAAATTTGTTAAAGCTCGTTATTTGAGGCTGAAATCGAACAGGTTGATTCCTGAAATGAGCTCGGACGCGTGATTGAAAAACAGGGAGAAAAAGAAACAGGGTTCGGTACGACCTTCCGAACGGCTGAAATTGAAGTGTATAATACACGGTTTTTCGGGATTCCGGGGTCCCGGAACAAAATTCTCCGGAAATCACATAGAAAGTTCCTCGGGTCAGATAAAGCGGCCACGCAAAGTTTGAGCACCAACGGAAGACATTTAGGGGTGCCGGTGTGCCATAAACCAGCATTCGCCGAAACTCGGATTATCGTGAAAAATGTGTTAAAGCTCGTTATTTGAGGCTGAAATCGAACATGTTGATTAATGAAATGAGCTCGGACGCGTGTTTGAAAAACAGGGAGAAAAAGAAACAGGGTCCGGTACGACCTTCCGAACGGCTGAAATTAAAGTGTGTATAATACACAGTTTTTCAGTATTCCGGGGTCGCGGAACAAAATTCTCCGGAAATCGCATAGAAAGTTCCTCAGGTGAGATAAAGCGGCCACGCAAACTTTGAGCACCAACGGAGGACATTTGGGTGTGCCGATGTGCCACAAACCAGCATTCGCCGAAACTCGGATTATCGTGAAAAATGTGTTAAAACTCGTTATTTGAGGCTGAAATCGAACAGGTTGATTAATGAAATGAGCTCGGACGCGTGATTAAAAAGCAGGGAGAAAAAGAAACAGGGTCCGGTACGACCTTCCGAACGGCTGAAATTAAAGTGTGTATAATACACGGTTTTTCAGTATTCCGGTGTCCCGGAACAAAATTCTCCGGAAATCGCATAGAAAGTTCCTCAGGTTAGATAAAGCGGCCACGCAAAGCTTGAGCACCAACGGAAGACATTTGGGTGTGCCGATGTGCCACAAACCAGCATTCGCCGAAACTCGGATTATCGTGAAAAATGTGTTAAAGCTTGTTATTTGAGGTTGAAATCGAACAGGTTGATTCCTGAAATGAGCTCGGACGCGTGATTGAAAAACAGGGAGAAAAAGAAACAGGGTCCGGTACGACCTTCCAAACGGCTGAAATTGAAGTGTATAATACACGATTTTTCGGGATTCCGGGGTCCGGAACAAAATTCTCCGAAAATCACATAGAAAGATCATCGGGTCAGATAAAGCGGCCACGCAAAGTTAGAGCACCAACGGAAGACATTTGGGGGGTGTCGGTGTGCCACAAACCAGCATTCGCCGAAACTCGGATTATCGTGAAAAATTTGTTAAAGCTCGTTATTTGAGGTGAAATCGAACAGGTTGATTCCAGAAATGAGCTCGGACGCGTGATTGAAAAAAAGGGAGAAAAAGAAACAGGGTTGATTGACGACCTTCCGAACGGCCGAAATTGAAGTGTATAATACACGGTTTTTCGGGATTACGGGTCCCGGAACAAAATTCTCCGGAAATCACATAGAAAGTTCCTCGGGTCGAATAAAGCGGCCACGCAAAGTTTGAGCACCAACGGAAGACATTTGGGGGTGCCGGTGTGCCACAAACCAAGATTCGCCGAAACTCGGATTATCGTGAAAAATGTGTTAAAGCTCGTTATTTGAAGTCGAAATCGAAAAGGTTGATTCTGAAATAAGCTCGGACGCGTGATTGAAAAACAGGAGAAAAAGAAACAGTGGTCCGTTACGACTTTCATAACGGTGAAATTGAAGTGTATAATACACCTTTTTTCGGGATTAGGGGTCTCGGAACAAAATTCTCCGGAAATTACATAGAAAGTTCCTCGGGTCAGATAAAGCGGCCACGCAGAGTTTGAGCACCAACGGAAGACATTTGGGGGTGCCGGTGTGCCACAAACCAAACCAAAGATTCGCCGAAACTCTGATTATCGTGAAAAATGTGTTAAAGCTCGTTATTTGATGTGAAATCGAACAGTCGATTCATGAAATGAGCTCGGACGAGTGATTGAAAAACAGGGAGAAAAAGAAACAGGGCCCGCACGACATTCGAACGGTGAAATTGAAGTGTATAATACACGGTTTTTCGGGATTCGGGGTTCCCGGAACAAAATTCTCCGGAAATAGCATAGAAAGTTCCTCGGGTCAGATAAAGCGGCCACGGAAAGTTTTAGGATCAACGGAAGACATTTGGCGGTCTTGGCGTGCCACGAACCAAAGATTCGCCGAAACTCGGATTATCGTGAAAAATTTGTTAAAGCTCGTTATTTGAGGCTGAAATCGAACAAAGTTGATTCTGAAATGAGCTCGGACGCGTGATTGAAAAACAGGGAGAAAAAGAAACAGTGGTCCGTTACGACTTTCATAACGGTGAAATTAAAGTATATAATACACCTTTTTTCGGGATTAGGGGTCTCGGAACAAAATTCTCCGGAAATTACATAGAAAGTTCCTCGGGTCGGATAAAGCGGCCACGCAAAGTTTGAGCACCAACGGAAGACATTTGGGGGTGTCGGTGTGCCACAAACCAGCATTCGCCGAAACTCGGATTATCGTGAAAAATGTGTTAAAGCTCGTTATTTGATCTTTGAAATCGAATGTGTCGATTCATGAAATGAGCTCGGACGAGTGATTGAAAAACAGGGAGAAAAAGAAACGGGCGCGGTACGACATTCCGAACGGTGAAATTGAAGTGTATAATACACGGTTTTTCGGGATTACGGGGTTCCGGAACAAAATTCTCCGGAAATCACATAGAAAGTTCCTCGGGTCGAGATAAAGTCGCCACGCAAAGTTTTAGGATCAACGGAAGACATTTGGCGGTGCCGGCGTGCCACAAACCAAAGATTCGCCGAAACTCGGATATCGTGAAAAATCTGTTAAAGCTCGTTATTTGAGGCTAAAATCGAACAGGTTAATTCCGAAATGAGCTCGGACGCGTGATTGAAAAACAGGGAGAAAAAGAAACGGGCCCGTACGACATTTCGAACGGTGAAATTGAAGTGTATAATACACGGTTTTCGGGATCGGGGTTCCGGAACAAAATTCTCCGGAAATAGCATAGAAAGTTCCTCAGGTCAGATAAAGCGGCCACGCAAAGTTTGAGGATCAACGGAAGACATTTGGCGGTGCCGGCGTGCCACAAACCAGCATTCGCCGAAACTCGGATTATCGTGAAAAATGTGTTAAAGCTCGTTATTTGAGGCTAAAATCGAACAGGTTAATTCTGAAATGAGCTCGGACGCGTGATTTAAAAACAGGGAGAAAAAGAATCGGGGTTGATACGACCTTCCGAACATTTGAAATTGAAGTGTATATAATACACGGATTTTCGGGATACCGGGGTCCCGGAACAAAATTCTCCGGAAATTGCAAAGAAAGTTCCTAGGGTCAGATTAAGCGGCCACGCAAAGTTTGGGCACTAACAGAAGACATTTGGGGGTGCCGGTGTGCCACAAACCAGCATTCGCCGAAACTCGGATTATCGTGAAAAATGTGTTATAGCTCGTTATTTCATGCTGAAATCGAACAGGTTTATTACTGAAATGAGCTCGGACGCGTGATTTAAAAACAGGGAGAGAAAGAATCAGGGTCCGGTACGACCTTCCGAACGGCTGAAATTGAAGTGTATATACACGGATTTTCGGGATTCCGGGGTCCCGGAACAAAATTCTCTGGAAATCGCATAGAAAGTTCCTCAGGTGAGATAAAGCGGCCACGCAAAGTTTGAGCACCAACGGAGGATATTTGGGGGTGCCGGTGTGCCACAAACCAGCATTCGCCGAAACTCGGATTATCGTGAAAAATGTGTTAAAGCTCGTTATTTGATGCTGAAATCGAACAGGTTGATTCCTTAAATGAGCTCGGACGCGTGATTGAAAAACTGGAAGAAAAAGAAACAGTGGTCCGACGACCTTCCGAACGGCTGAAATTGAAGTATATATAATACACGGTTTTTCGGGATTCCGGGGTCCCGGAACAAAATTCTCCGGAAATCACATAGAAAGTTCCTCGGGTCAGATAAAGCGGCCACGCAAAGTTAGAGCACCAACGGAAGACATTTGGGGGGTGTCGGTGTGCCACAAACCAAAGATTCGAAACTCGGATTATCGTGAAAAATTTGTTAAAGCTCGTTATTTGAGGCTGAAATCGAACAGGTTGATTCCTGAAATGAGCTCGGACGCGTGATTGAAAAACAGGGAGAAAAAGAAACAGGGTTCGGTACGACCTTCCGAACGGCTGAAATTGAAGAGTATAATACACGGTTTTTCGGGATTCCGAGGTCCCGGAACAAAATTCTCCGGAAATCACATAGAAAGTTCCTCGGGTCAGATAAAGCGGCCACGCAAAGTTTGAGCACCAACGGAAGACATTTAGGGGTGCCGGTGTGCCACAAACCAGCATTCGCCGAAACTCGGATTATCGTTAAAAATGTGTTAAAGCTCGTTATTTGAGGCTGAAATCGAAAAGGTTGATTCCTGAAATAAGCTCGGACGTGTGATTGAAAAACAGGGAGAAAAAGAAATAGGGTCCGGTACGACCTTCCGAACGGCTGAAATTGAAGTGTATAATACACGGTTTTTCGGGATTCCGGGGTCCCGGAACAAAATTCTCCGGAAATCGCATAGAAAGTTCTCGGGTCAGATAAAGCGGCCACGCAAAGTTTGAGCACCAACGGAAGACATTTGGGGGTGCCGGTGTGCCACAAACCAGCATTCGCCGAAACTCGGATTATCGTGAAAAATGTGTTAAAGCTCGTTATTTGATGCTGAAATCGACTAGGTCGATTCATGAAATGAGCTCGGACGAGTGATTGAAAAACAGGGAGAAAAAGAAACAGGGCCCGGTACGACATTCCGAACGGCTGAAATTGAAGTGTATAATACACGGTTTTTCGGGATTCCGGGGTTCCGGAACAAAATTCTCCGGAAATAGCATAGAAAGTTCCTCGGGTCAGATAAAGCGGCCACGGAAAGTTTTAGGATCAACGGAAGACATTTGGCGGTGCCGCGTACACGAACCAAAGATTCGCCGAAACTCGGATTATCGTGAAAAATTTGTTAAAGCTCGTTATTTGAGGCTGAAATCGAACAGGTTGATTCCTGAAATGAGCTCGGACGCGTGATTGAAAAACAGGGAGAAAAAGAAACAGGGTCCGTTACGACTTTCATAACGGCTGAAATTGAAGTGTATAATACACCTTTTTTCGGGATTCCGGGGTCTCGGAACAAAATTCTCCGGAAATTACATAGAAAGTTCCTCGGGTCAGATAAAGCGGCCACGCAAAGTTTGAGCACCAACGGAAGACATTTGGGGGTGTCGGTGTGCCACAAACCAGCATTCGCCGAAACTCGGATTATCGTGAAAAATGTGTTAAAGCTCGTTATTTGATGCTGAAATCGAACAGGTCGATTCATGAAATGAGCTCGGACGAGTAATTGAAAAACAGGGAGAAAAAGAAACAGGGCCCGGTACGACATTCCGAACGGCTGAAATTGAAGTGTATAATACACGGTTTTTCGGGATTCCGGGGTTCCGGAACAAAATTCTCCGGAAATAGCATAGAAAGTTCCTCGGGTCAGATAAAGCGGCCACGCAAAGTTTTAGGATCAACGGAAGACATTTGGCGGTCTTGCGTGCGTACCCACAAACCAAAGATTCACCGAAACTCGGATTATCGTGAAAAAAAATGTTAAAGCTCGTTATTTGAGGCTAAAATCGAACAGGTTAATTCCTGAAATGAGCTCGGACGAGTGATTGAAAAACAGGGAGAAAAAGAAACAGGGCCCGGTACGACATTTCGAACGGCTGAAATTGAAGTGTATAATACACGGTTTTTCGGGATTCCGGGATTCCGGAACAAAATTCTCCGGAAATAGCATAGAAAGTTCCTCAGGTCACATAAAGCGGCCACGCAAAGTTTGAGGATCAACGGAAGACATTTGGCGGTGCCGGCGTGCCACAAACCAGCATTCGCCGAAACTCGGATTATCGTGAAAAATGTGTTAAAGCTCGTTATTTGAGGCTAAAATCGAACAGGTTAATTCCTGAAATGAGCTCGGACGCGTGATTTAAAAATAGGGAAAAAAAGAATCAGGGTCCGGTACGACCTTCCGAACGGCTGAAATTGAAGTTTATATAATACACGGATTTTCGGGATACCGGGGTCCCGGAACAAAATTCTCCGGAAATTGCAAAGAAAGTTCCTAGGGTCAGATTAAGCGGCCACGCAAAGTTAGAGCACCAACGGAAGACATTTGGGGGGTGTCAGTGTGCCACAAACCAGCATTCGCCGAAACTCGGATTATCGTGATAAATGTGTTAAAGCTCGTTATTTGAGGCTGAAATCGAACAGGTTGATTCTTGAAATGAGCTCGGACGCGTGATTGAAAAACAGGGAGAAAAAGAAACAGGGTTCGGTACGACCTTCCGAACGGCTGAAATTGAAGTGTATAATACACGGTTTTTCGGGATTCCGGGGTCCCGGAACAAAATTCTCCGGAAATCACATAGAAAGTTCCTCGGGTCAGATAAAGCGGCCACGCAAAGTTTGAGCACCAACGGAAGACATTTAGGGGTGCCGGTGTGCCATAAACCAGCATTCGCCGAAACTCGGATTATCGTGAAAAATGTGTTAAAGCTCGTTATTTGAGGCTGAAATCGAACATGTTGATTAATGAAATGAGCTCGGACGCGTGATTGAAAAACAGGGAGAAAAAGAAACAGGTCCGGACGACCTTACGAACTATTTGAAATTAAAGTGTGTATAATACACAGTTTTTCAGTATTCCGGGGTCGCGGAACAAAATTCTCCGGAAATCGCATAGAAAGTTCCTCAGGTGAGATAAAGCGGCCACGCAAACTTTGAGCACCAACGGAGGACATTTGGGTGTGCCGATGTGCCACAAACCAGATTCGCCGAAACTCGGATTATCGTGAAAAATGTGTTAAAACTCGTTATTTGAGGCTGAAATCGAACAGGTTGATTAATGAAATGAGCTCGGACGCGTGATTAAAAAGCGAGGAGAAAAAGAAACAGGTCCGACGACCTTCCGAACTTGAAATTAAAGTGTGTATAATACACGGTTTTTCAGTATTCCGGTGTCCCGGAACAAAATTCTCCGGAAATCGCATAGAAAGTTCCTCAGGTTAGATAAAGCGTCCACGCAAAGCTTGAGCACCAACGGAAGACATTTGGGTGTGCCGATGTGCCACAAACCAGCATTCGCCGAAACTCGGATTATCGTGAAAAATGTGTTAAAACTCGTTATTTGAGGTTGAAATCGAACAGGCTGATTCCTGAAATGAGCTCGGACGCGTGATTGAAAAACAGGGCGAAAAAGAAACAGTGGTCCGACGACCTTCCAAACGGTTGAAATTGAAGTGTATAATACACGATTTTTCGGGATTCCCGGAACAAAATTCTCCGGAAATCACATAGAAAGATCATCGGGTCAGATAAAGCGGCCACGCAAAGTTAGAGCACCAACGGAAGACATTTGGGGGGTGTCGGTGTGCCACAAACCAGCATTCGCCGAAAGTCGGATTATCGTGAAAAATTTGTTAAAGCTCGTTATTTGAGGCTGAAATCGAACAGGTTGATTCCTGAAATGAGCTCGGACGCGTGATTGAAAAACAGGGAGAAAAAGAAACAGGGTTCGGTACGACCTTCCGAACGGCTGAAATTGAAGTGTACAATACACGGTTTTTCGGGATTCCGGGGTCCCGGAACAAAATTCTCCGGAAATCACATAGAAAGTTCCTCGGGTCAGATAAAGCGACCACGCAAAGTTTGAGCACCAACGGAAGACATTTAGGGGTGCCGGTGTGCCACAAACCAGCATTCGCCGAAACTCGGATTATCGTTAAAAATGTTTTAAAGCTCGTTATTTGAGGCTGAAATCGAAAAGGTTGATTCCTGAAATAAGCTCGGACGCGTGATTGAAAAACAGGAGAAAAAGAAAAGGTCCGTTACGACTTTCATAAACGGAAATTGAAGTGTATAATACACCTTTTTCGGGATTTAGGGGTCTCGGAACAAAATTCTCCGGAAATTACATAGAAAGTTCCTCGGGTCAGATAAAGCGGCCACGCAAAGTTTGAGCACCAACGGAAGACATTTGGGGGTGTCGGTGTGCCACAAACCAGCATTCGCCGAAACTCGGATTATCGTGAAAAATGTGTTAAAGCTCGTTATTTGATGCTGAAATCGAACAGGTCGATTCATGAAATGAGCTCGGACGAGTGATTGAAAAACAGGGAGAAAAAGAAACAGGGCCCGGTACGACATTCCGAACGGCTGAAATTGAAGTGTATAATACACGGTTTTTCGGGATTCCGGGGTTCCGGAACAAAATTCTCCGGAAATAGCATAGAAAGTTCCTCGGGTCAGATAAAGCGGCCACGGAAAGTTTTAGGATCAACGGAAGACATTTGGCGGTGCCGGCGTGCCACGAACCAGCATTCGCCGAAACTCGGATTATCGTGAAAAATTTGTTAAAGCTCGTTATTTGAGGCTGAAATCGAACAGGTTGATTCCTGAAATGAGCTCGGACGCGTGATTGAAAAACAGGGAGAAAAAGAAACAGGGTCCGTTACGACTTTCATAACGGCTGAAATTGAAGTATATAATACACCTTTTTTCGGGATTCCGGGGTCTCGGAACAAAATTCTCCGGAAATTACATAGAAAGTTCCTCGGGTCAGATAAAGCGGCCACGCAAAGTTTGAGCACCAACGGAAGACATTTGGGGGTGTCGGTGTGCCACAAACCAAAGATTCGCCGAAACTCCTCGGATTATCGTGAAAAATGTGTTAAAGCTCGTTATTTGATCTTTGAAATCGAACAGTCGATTCATGAAATGAGCTCGGACGAGTGATTGAAAAACAGGGAGAAAAAGAAACAGGGCGCGGTACGACATTCGAACGGTGAAATTGAAGTGTATAATACACGGTTTTTCGGGATTAGGGGTTCGGAACAAAATTCTCCGGAAATAGCATAGAAAGTTCCTCGGGTCGATAAAGCTCGCCACGCAAAGTTTTAGGATCAACGGAAGACATTTGGCGGTGCCGGCGTGCCACAAACCAAAGATTCGCGAAACTCGGATTATCGTGAAAAATCTGTTAAAGTTCGTTATTTGAGGCTAAAATCGAACAGGTTAATTCCTGAAATGAGCTCGGACGCGTGATTGAAAAACAGGAGAAAAAGAAACAGGGCCGTGACGACATTTGAACTATTTGAAATTGAAGTGTATAATACACGGTTTTTCGGGATTCAGGGGTTCCGGAACAAAATTCTCCGGAAATAGCATAGAAAGTTCCTCAGGTCACATAAAGCGGCCACGCAAAGTTTGAGGATCAACGGAAGACATTTGGCGGTCTTGGCGTGCCACAAACCAAAGATTCACCGAAACTCGGATTATCGTGAAAAATCTGTTAAAGCTCGTTATTTGAGGCTAAAATCGAACAGGTTAATTCCTGAAATGAGCTCGGACGAGTGATTGAAAAACAGGGAGAAAAAGAAACAGGGCCCGGTACGACATTTCGAACGGCTGAAATTGAAGTGTATAATACACGGTTTTTCGGGATTCCGGGATTCCGGAACAAAATTCTCCGGAAATAGCATAGAAAGTTCCTCAGGTCACATAAAGCGGCCACGCAAAGTTTGAGGATCAACGGAAGACATTTGGCGGTCTTGGCGTGCCACAAACCGAAGATTCGCCGAAACTCGGATTATCGTGAAAAATGTGTTAAAGCTCGTTATTTGAGGCTAAAATCGAACAGGTTAATTCCTGAAATGAGCTCGGACGCGTGATTTAAAAATAGGGAAAAAAAGAATCAGGGTCCGGTACGACCTTCCGAACGGCTGAAATTGAAGTTTATATAATACACGGATTTTCGGGATACCGGGGTCCCGGAACAAAATTCTCCGGAAATTGCAAAGAAAGTTCCTAGGGTCAGATTAAGCGGCCACGCAAAGTTAGAGCACCAACGGAAGACATTTGGGGGGTGTCAGTGTGCCACAAACCAGCATTCGCCGAAACTCGGATTATCGTGATAAATGTGTTAAAGCTCGTTATTTGAGGCTGAAATCGAACAGGTTGATTCTTGAAATGAGCTCGGACGCGTGATTGAAAAACAGGGAGAAAAAGAAACAGGGTTCGGTACGACCTTCCGAACGGCTGAAATTGAAGTGTATAATACACGGTTTTTCGGGATTCCGGGGTCTCGGAACAAAATTCTCCGGAAATCACATAGAAAGTTCCTCGGGTCAGATAAAGCGGCCACGCAAAGTTTGAGCACCAACGGAAGACATTTAGGGGTGCCGGTGTGCCATAAACCAGCATTCGCCGAAACTCGGATTATCGTGAAAAATGTGTTAAAGCTCGTTATTTGAGGCTGAAATCGAACATGTTGATTAATGAAATGAGCTCGGACGCGTGATTGAAAAACAGGGAGAAAAAGAAACAGGGTCCGGTACGACCTTCTGAACGGCTGAAATTAAAGTGTGTATAATACACAGTTTTTCAGTATTCCGGGGTCGCGGAACAAAATTCTCCGGAAATCGCATAGAAAGTTCCTCAGGTGAGATAAAGCGGCCACGCAAACTTTGAGCACCAACGGAGGACATTTGGGTGTGCCGATGTGCCACAAACCAGCATTCGCCGAAACTCGGATTATCGTGAAAAATGTGTTAAAACTCGTTATTTGAGGCTGAAATCGAACAGGTTGATTAATGAAATGAGCTCGGACGCGTGATTAAAAAGCAGGGAGAAAAAGAAACAGGGTCCGGTACGACCTTCCGAACGGCTGAAATTAAAGTGTGTATAATACACGGTTTTTCAGTATTCCGGTGTCCCGGAACAAAATTCTCCGGAAATCGCATAGAAAGTTCCTCAGGTTAGATAAAGCGTCCACGCAAAGCTTGAGCACCAACGGAAGACATTTGGGTGTGCCGATGTGCCACAAACCAGCATTCGCCGAAACTCGGATTATCGTGAAAAATGTGTTAAAACTCGTTATTTGAGGTTGAAATCGAACAGGCTGATTCCTGAAATGAGCTCGGACGCGTGATTGAAAAACAGGGGGAAAAAGAAACAGGGTCCGGTACGACCTTCCAAACGGTTGAAATTGAAGTGTATAATACACGATTTTTCGGGATTCCGGGGTCCCGGAACAAAATTCTCCGGAAATCACATAGAAAGATCATCGGGTCAGATAAAGCGGCCACGCAAAGTTAGAGCACCAACGGAAGACATTTGGGGGGTGTCGGTGTGCCACAAACCAGCATTCGCCGAAAGTCGGATTATCGTGAAAAATTTGTTAAAGCTCGTTATTTGAGGCTGAAATCGAACAGGTTGATTCCTGAAATGAGCTCGGACGCGTGATTGAAAAACAGGGAGAAAAAGAAACAGGGTTGATCGACCTTCCGAACGGCTGAAATTGAAGTGTACAATACACGGTTTTTCGGGATTCCGGGGTCCCGGAACAAAATTCTCCGGAAATCACATAGAAAGTTCCTCGGGTCAGATAAAGCGACCACGCAAAGTTTGAGCACCAACGGAAGACATTTAGGGGTGCCGGTGTGCCACAAACCAGCATTCGCCGAAACTCGGATTATCGTTAAAAATGTGTTAAAGCTCGTTATTTGAGGCTGAAATCGAAAAGGTTGATTCCTGAAATAAGCTCGGACGCGTGATTGAAAAACAGGGAGAAAAAGAAACAGGGTCCGTTACGACTTTCATAACGGCTGAAATTGAAGTGTATAATACACCTTTTTCGGGATTAGGGGTCTCGGAACAAAATTCTCCGGAAATTACATAGAAAGTTCCTCGGGTCAGATAAAGCGGCCACGCAAAGTTTGAGCACCAACGGAAGACATTTGGGGGTGTCGGTGTGCCACAAACCAGCATTCGCCGAAACTCGGATTATCGTGAAAAATGTGTTAAAGCTCGTTATTTGATCTTTGAAATCGAACAGTCGATTCATGAAATGAGCTCGGACGAGTGATTGAAAAACAGGGAGAAAAAAAAACAGGGCCCGTGACGACATTCGAACGGTGAAATTGAAGTGTATAATACACGGTTTTTGAGTCAGGGTTAGGAACAAAATTCTCCGGAAATAGCATAGAAAGTTCCTCGGGTCAGATAAAGCGGCCACGGAAAGTTTTAGGATCAACGGAAGACATTTGGCGGTGCCGGCGTGCCACGAACCAGCATTCGCCGAAACTCGGATTATCGTGAAAAATTTGTTAAAGCTCGTTATTTGAGGTGAAATCGAACAAAGTTGATTCGAAATGAGCTCGGACGCGTGATTGAAAAACAAGGAGAAAAAGAAACAGGGTCCGTTACGACTTTCATAACTAATTTGAAATTGAAGTATATAATACACCTTTTTCGGGATTAGGGGTCTCGGAACAAAATTCTCCGGAAATTACATAGAAAGTTCCTCGGGTCGGATAAAGCGGCCACGCAAAGTTTGAGCACCAACGGAAGACATTTGGGGGTGTCGGTGTGCCACAAACCAAAGATTCGCGAAACTCGGATTATCGTGAAAAATGTGTTAAAGCTCGTTATTTGATTTCTGAAATCGAACAGGTTGATTCATGAAATGAGCTCGGACGAGTGATTGAAAAACAGGGAGAAAAAGAAACGGGGGCGCGATACGACATTCCGAACGGGTGAAATTGAAGTGTATAATACACGGTTTTCGGGATTAGGGGTTAGGAACAAAATTCTCCGGAAATAGCATAGAAAGTTCTCGGGTCGATAAAGCGCCACGCAAAGTTTTAGGATCAACGGAAGACATTTGGCGGTCGGCGTACCCAAACCAAAGATTCGCGAAACTCGGATTATCGTGAAAAATCATTAAAGTTCGTTATTTGAGGCTAAAATCGAACAGGTTAATTCTGAAATGAGCTCGGACGCGTGATTGAAAAACAGGGAGAAAAAGAAACAGGCCCGCACGACATTTCGAACTTTGAAATTGAAGTGTATAATACACGGTTTTTCGGGATTAGGGGTTAGGAACAAAATTCTCCGGAAATAGCATAGAAAGTTCCTCAGGTCACATAAAGCGGCCACGCAAAGTTTGAGGATCAACGGAAGACATTTGGCGGTGCCGGCGTGCCACAAACCAAAGATTCACCGAAACTCGGATTATCGTGAAAAATCTGTTAAAGCTCGTTATTTGAGGCTAAAATCGAACAGGTTAATTCCTGAAATGAGCTCGGACGAGTGATTGAAAAACAGGGAGAAAAAGAAACAGGGCCCGGTACGACATTTCGAACGGCTGAAATTGAAGTGTATAATACACGGTTTTCGGGATTCGGGATTCCGGAACAAAATTCTCGGAAATAGCATAGAAAGTTCCTCGGTCACATAAAGCGGCCACGCAAAGTTTGAGGATCAACGGAAGACATTTGGCGGTCTTGGCGTGCCACAAACCAAAGATTCGCCGAAACTCGGATTATCGTGAAAAATGTGTTAAAGCTCGTTATTTGAGGCTAAAATCGAACAGGTTAATTCCTGAAATGAGCTCGGACGCGTGATTTAAAAATAGGGAGAAAAAGAATCAGGGTCCGGTACGACCTTCCGAACGTTTGAAATTGAAGTTTATATAATACACGGATTTTCGGGATACGGGGTCCGGAACAAAATTCTCGGAAATTGCAAAGAAAGTTCCTAGGGTCGATTAAGCGGCCACGCAGTTAGAGCACCAACGGAAGACATTTGGGGGTGTCGTGTGTGCCCAAACCAAAGATTCGCCGAAACTCGGATTATCGTGATAAATGTGTTAAAGCTCGTTATTTGAGGTTGAAATCGAACAGTTTGATTCCTGAAATGAGCTCGGACGCGTGATTGAAAAAAAAGGGAGAAAAAGAAACAGGGTTGGCACGACCTTCCGAACGGTGAAATTGAAGTGTATAATACACGGTTTTTCGGGATTACGGGGTCTCGGAACAAAATTCTCCGGAAATCACATAGAAAGTTCCTCGGGTCGATAAAGCGGCCACGCAAAGTTTGAGCACCAACGGAAGACATTTGGGGGTGCCGGTGTGCCATAAACCAAAGATTCGAAACTCGGATTATCGTGAAAAATGTGTTAAAGCTCGTTATTTGAGGTGAAATCGAACATGTTGATTAATGAAATGAGCTCGGACGCGTGATTGAAAAACAGGGAGAAAAAGAAACAGGTCCAGACGACCTTACGAACTACTGAAATTAAAGTGTGTATAATACACAGTTTTTCAGTATTCCGGGGTCGCGGAACAAAATTCTCCGGAAATCGCATAGAAAGTTCCTCAGGTGAGATAAAGCGGCCACGCAAAGTTTGAGCACCAACGGAGGACATTTGGGGGTGCCGATGTGCCACAAACCAAAATTCGCCGAAACTCGGATTATCGTGAAAAATGTGTTAAAACTCGTTATTTGAGGTGGAAATCGAACAGGTTGATTAATGAAATGAGCTCGGACGCGTGATTAAAAAGCGAGGAGAAAGAAAAAGAAACAGGTCCGCACGACCTTCCGAACGGTTGAAATTAAAGTGTGTATAATACACGGTTTTTCAAGATTCGGTGTCCGGAACAAAATTCTCCGGAAATCGCATAGAAAGTTCCTCGAGTCAGATAAAGCGGCCACGCAAAGCTTGAGCACCAACGGAAGACATTTGGGTGTGCCGATGTGCCACAAACCAGCATTCGCCGAAACTCGGATTATCGTGAAAAATGTGTTAAAACTCGTTATTTGAGGTTGAAATCGAACAGGCTGATTCCTGAAATGAGCTCGGACGCGTGATTGAAAAACAGGGGGAAAAAGAAACAGGGTCCGGTACGACCTTCCAAACGGTTGAAATTGAAGTGTATAATACACGATTTTTCGGGATTCCGGGGTCCCGGAACAAAATTCTCGGAAATCACATAGAAAGATCATCGGGTCGAGATAAAGCGGCCACGCAAAGTTAGAGCACCAACGGAAGACATTTGGGGGTGTCGGTGTGCCACAAACCAGCATTCGCCGAAAGTCGGATTATCGTGAAAAATGTGTTAAAGCTCGTTATTTGAGGCTGAAATCGAACAGGTTGATTCCTGAAATGAGCTCGGACGCGTGATTGAAAAACAGGAGAAAAAGAAACGGGGTTGATGCACGACCTTCCGAACGGTGAAATTGAAGTGTACAATACACGGTTTTTCGGGATTCCGGGGTCCCGGAACAAAATTCTCTGGAAATCACATAGAAAGTTCCTCGGGTCAGATAAAGCGACCACGCAAAGTTTGAGCACCAACGGAAGACATTTAGGGGTGCCGGTGTGCCACAAACCAGCATTCGCCGAAACTCGGATTATCGTTAAAAATGTTTTAAAGCTCGTTATTTGAGGCTGAAATCGAAAAGGTTGATTCCTGAAATAAGCTCGGACGCGTGATTGAAAAACAGGGAGAAAAAGAAACAGGGTCCGTTACGACTTTCATGCAAATTTGAAATTGAAGTGTATAATACACCTTTTTGGGATTAGGGGTCTCGGAACAAAATTCTCCGGAAATTACATAGAAAGTTCCTCGGGTCAGATAAAGCGGCCACGCAAAGTTTGAGCACCAACGGAAGACATTTGGGGGTGTCGGTGTGCCACAAACCAGCATTCGCCGAAACTCGGATTATCGTGAAAAATGTGTTAAAGCTCGTTATTTGATCTTTGAAATCGAACAGGTCGATTCATGAAATGAGCTCGGACGAGTGATTGAAAAACAGGGAGAAAAAGAAACAGGCCCGATGACGACATTCGAACGGCTGAAATTGAAGTGTATAATACACACGGTTTTGAGTCAGGGTTCCGGAACAAAATTCTCCGGAAATAGCATAGAAAGTTCCTCGGGTCAGATAAAGCGGCCACGGAAAGTTTTAGGATCAACGGAAGACATTTGGCGGTGCCGGCGTGCCACGAACCAGCATTCGCCGAAACTCGGATTATCGTGAAAAATTTGTTAAAGCTCGTTATTTGAGGCTGAAATCGAACAGGTTGATTCCTGAAATGAGCTCGGACGCGTGATTGAAAAACAAGGAGAAAAAGAAACAGGGTCCGTTACGACTTTCATAACGGCTGAAATTGAAGTATATAATACACCTTTTTTCGGGATTCCGGGGTCTCGGAACAAAATTCTCCGGAAATTACATAGAAAGTTCCTCGGGTCAGATAAAGCGGCCACGCAAAGTTTGAGCACCAACGGAAGACATTTGGGGGTGTCGGTGTGCCACAAACCAGCATTCGCCGAAACTCGGATTATCGTGAAAAATGTGTTAAAGCTCGTTATTTGATGCTGAAATCGAACAGGTCGATTCATGAAATGAGCTCGGACGAGTGATTGAAAAACAGGGAGAAAAAGAAACAGGGCGCGGTACGACATTCCGAACGGCTGAAATTGAAGTGTATAATACACGGTTTTCGGGATTAGGGGTTCGGAACAAAATTCTCCGGAAATAGCATAGAAAGTTCTCGGGTCGATAAAGCGCCACGCAAAGTTTTAGGATCAACGGAAGACATTTGGCGGTGCCGGCGTGCCACAAACCAAAGATTCGAAACTCGGATTATCGTGAAAAATCTGTTAAAGTTCGTTATTTGAGGCTAAAATCGAACAGGTTAATTCCTGAAATGAGCTCGGACGCGTGATTGAAAAACAGGGAGAAAAAGAAACAGGGCCCGGTACGACATTTCGAACGGCTGAAATTGAAGTGTATAATACACGGTTTTTCGGGATTCCGGGGTTCCGGAACAAAATTCTCCGGAAATAGCATAGAAAGTTCCTCAGGTCACATAAAGCGGCCACGCAAAGTTTGAGGATCAACGGAAGACATTTGGCGGTGCCGGCGTACCAAACCAAAGATTCGCGAAACTCGGATTATCGTGAAAAATGTGTTAAAGCTCGTTATTTGAGGCTAAAATCGAACAGGTTAATTCCTGAAATGAGCTCGGACGCGTGCTTTAAAAATAGGGAGAAAAAGAATCAGGGTTCGGTACGACCTTCCGAACGGCTGAAATTGAAGTGTATATAATACACGGATTTTCGGGATACCGGGGTCCCGGAACAAAATTCTCCGGAAATTGCAAAGAAAGTTCCTAGGGTCAGATTAAGCAGCCACGCAAAGTTTGGGCACTAACAGAAGACATTTGGGGGTGCCGGTGTGCCACAAACCAGCATTCGCCGAAACTCGGATTATCGTGAAAAATGTGTTATAGCTCGTTATTTCATGCTGAAATCGAACAGGTTTATTACTGAAATGAGCTCGGACGCGTGATTTAAAAACAGGGAGAAAAAGAATCAGGGTCCGGTACGACCTTCCAAACGGCTGAAATTGAAGTGTATATACACGGATTTTCGGGATTCCGGGGTCCCGGAACAAAATTCTCTGGAAATCGCATAGAAAGTTCCTCAGGTGAGATAAAGCGGCCACGCAAAGTTTGAGCACCAACGGAGGATATTTGGGGGTGCCGGTGTGCCACAAACCAGCATTCGCCGAAACTCGGATTATCATGAAAAATGTGTTAAAGCTCGTTATTTGAGGCTGAAATCGAACAGGTTGATTCCTTAAAAGAGCTCGGACGCGTGATTGAAAAACTGGGAGAAAAAGAAACAGGGTCCGGTACGACCTTCCGAACGGCTGAAATTGAAGTATATATAATACACGGTTTTTCGGGATTCCGGGGTCCCGGAACAAAATTCTCCGGAAATCACATAGAAAGTTCCTCGGGTCAGATAAAGCGGCCACGCAAACTTTGAGCACCAATGGAAGACATTTGGGGGTGCCGGTGTGCCACAAACAAGCATTCTCCAAAACTCGAATTATCGTGAAAAATGTGTTAAAGCTCGTTATTTGAGGCTTAAATCGAACAAGTTGATTCCTGAAATGAGCTCGGACGCGTGATTGAAAAACAGGGAGAAAAAGAAACAGGGTCCGGTACGACCTTCCGAACTATTTGAAATTGAAGTGTATAATACACGGTTTTTCGGGATTCCGGGGTCCCGGAACAAAATTCTCCGGAAATCACATAGAAAGTTCCTCGGGTCAGATAAAGCGGCCACGCAAAGTTTGAGCACCAACGGAAGACATTTAGGGGTGCCGGTGTGCCACAAACCAGCATTCGCCGAAACTCGGATTATCGTTAAAAATGTGTTAAAGCTCGTTATTTGAGGCTGAAATCGAAAAGGTTGATTCCTGAAATAAGCTCGGACGCGTGATTGAAAAACAGGGAGAAAAAGAAACAGGGTCCGTTACGACTTTCATAACGGCTGAAATTGAAGTGTATAATACACCTTTTTTCGGGATTCCGGGGTCTCGGAACAAAATTCTCCGGAAATTACATAGAAAGTTCCTCGGGTCAGATAAAGCGGCCACGCAAAGTTTGAGCACCAACGGAAGACATTTGGGGGTGTCGGTGTGCCACAAACCAGCATTCGCCGAAACTCGGATTATCGTGAAAAATGTGTTAAAGCTCGTTATTTGATGCTGAAATCGAACAGGTCGATTCATGAAATGAGCTCGGACGAGTGATTGAAAAACAGGGAGAAAAAGAAACAGGGCCCGGTACGACATTCCGAACGGCTGAAATTGAAGTGTATAATACACGGTTTTTCGGGATTCCGGGGTTCCGGAACAAAATTCTCCGGAAATAGCATAGAAAGTTCCTCGGGTCAGATAAAGCGGCCACGGAAAGTTTTAGGATCAACGGAAGACATTTGGCGGTGCCGGCGTGCCACGAACCAGCATTCGCCGAAACTCGGATTATCGTGAAAAATTTGTTAAAGCTCGTTATTTGAGGCTGAAATCGAACAGGTTGATTCCTGAAATGAGCTCGGACGCGTGATTGAAAAACAAGGAGAAAAAGAAACAGGGTCCGTTACGACTTTCATAACGGCTGAAATTGAAGTATATAATACACCTTTTTCGGGATTAGGGGTCTCGGAACAAAATTCTCCTGAAATTACATAGAAAGTTCCTCGGGTCAGATAAAGCGGCCACGCAAAGTTTGAGCACCAACGGAAGACATTTGGGGGTGTCGGTGTGCCACAAACCAGCATTCGCCGAAACTCGGATTATCGTGAAAAATGTGTTAAAGCTCGTTATTTGATGCTGAAATCGAACAGGTCGATTCATGAAATGAGCTCGGACGAGTGATTGAAAAACAGGGAGAAAAAGAAACAGGGCGCGGTACGACATTCCGAACGGCTGAAATTGAAGTGTATAATACACGGTTTTTCGGGATTCCGGGGTTCCGGAACAAAATTCTCCGGAAATAGCATAGAAAGTTCCTCGGGTCAGATAAAGCTGCCACGCAAAGTTTTAGGATCAACGGAAGACATTTGGCGGTGCCGGCGTGCCACAAACCAGCATTCGCCGAAACTCGGATTATCGTGAAAAATCTGTTAAAGCTCGTTATTTGAGGCTAAAATCGAACAGGTTAATTCCTGAAATGAGCTCGGACGCGTGATTGAAAAACAGGGAGAAAAAGAAACAGGGCCCGGTACGACATTTCGAACGGCTGAAATTGAAGTGTATAATACACGGTTTTTCGGGATTCCGGGGTTCCGGAACAAAATTCTCCGGAAATAGCATAGAAAGTTCCTGGGGTCAGATAAAGCGGCCACGCAAAGTTTGAGGATCAACGGAAGACATTTGGCGGTGCCGGCGTGCCACAAACCAGCATTCGCCGAAACTCGGATTATCGTGAAAAATGTGTTAAAGCTCGTTATTTGAGGCTAAAATCGAACAGGTTAATTCCTGAAATGAGCTCGGACGCGTGATTTAAAAATAGGGAGAAAAAGAATCAGGGTTGCACGACCTTCCGAACGGTGAAATTGAAGTGTATATAATACACGGTTTTTCGGGATTCCGGGGTCCGGAACAAAATTCTCGGAAATTGCAAAGAAAGTTCCTAGGGTCGATTAAGCGGCCACGCAAAGTTTGGGCACTAACAGAAGACATTTGGGGGTGCCGGTGTGCCACAAACCAGCATTCGCCGAAACTCGGATTATCGTGAAAAATGTGTTATAGCTCGTTATTTCATGCTGAAATCGAACAGGTTTATTACTGAAATGAGCTCGGACGCGTGATTTAAAAACAGGGAGAAAAAGAATCAGGGTCCGGTACGACCTTCCGAACGGCTGAAATTGAAGTGTATATACACGGATTTTCGGGATTCCGGGGTCCCGGAACAAAATTCTCTGGAAATCGCATAGAAAGTTCCTCAGGTGAGATAAAGCGGCCACGCAAAGTTTGAGCACCAACGGAGGATATTTGGGGGTGCCGGTGTGCCACAAACCAAAGATTCGCGAAACTCGGATTATCATGAAAAATGTGTTAAAGCTCGTTATTTGAGGCTGAAATCGAACAGGTTGATTCCTTAAATGAGCTCGGACGCGTGATTGAAAAACTGGGAGAAAAAGAAACAGGGTCCGGTACGACCTTCCGAACGGCTGAAATTGAAGTATATATAATACACGGTTTTTCGGGATTCCGGGGTCCCGGAACAAAATTCTCCGGAAATCACATAGAAAGTTCCTCGGGTCAGATAAAGCGGCCACGCAAACTTTGAGCACCAACGGAAGACATTTGGGGGTGCCGGTGTGCCACAAACAAGCATTCTCCAAAACTCGAATTATCGTGAAAAATGTGTTAAAGCTCGTTATTTGAGGCTTAAATCGAACAAGTTGATTCCTGAAATGAGCTCGGACGCGTGATTGAAAAACAGGGAGAAAAAGAAACAGGGTCCGGTACGACCTTCCAAACGGCTGAAATTGAAGTGTATAATACACGGTTTTTCAGTATTCCGGGGTCCGGGAACAAAATTCTCCGGAAATCACATAGAAAGTTCCTCTGGTCAGATAAAGCGGCCACGAAAAGTTTGAGCACCAACGGAAGACTCTTAGGGGTGCCGGTGTGCCACAAACCAGCATTCGCCGAAACTCGGATTATCTTGAAAAATGTGTTAAAGATCGTTATTTGAGGCTGAAATCGTAAAGGTTGATATATGAAATAAGCTCGGACGCGTGATTGAAAAATAGGGAGAAAAAGAAACAGAGTCCGGTACGACCTTCCGAACGGCTGAAATTGAAGTGTATAATACACGGTTTTTCGAGATTCCGGGGTCCCGGAACAAAATTCTCCGGAAATCGCATAGAAAATTCGTCGGGTATGATAAAGCGGCCACGCAAAGTTTGAGCACCAACGGAAGACATTTGGGTGTGCCGATGTGCCACAAACCAGCATTCGCCAAAACTCGGATTATCGTGAAAAATGTGTTAAAGCTCGTTATTTGAGGCTGAAATCGTAAAGGTTGATATATGAAATAAGCTCGGACGCGTGATTGAAAAATAGGGAGAAAAAGAAAAGCAGTCCCGACGACCTTCCGAACGGTGAAATTGAAGTGTATAATACACGGTTTTTCGAGATTCCGGGGTCCCGGAACAAAATTCTCCGGAAATCGCATAGAAAATTCCTCGGGTATGATAAAGCGGCCACGCAAAGTTTGAGCACCAACGGAAGACATTTGGGTGTGCCGATGTGCCACAAACCAGCATTCGCCGAAACTCGGATTATCGTGAAAAATGTGTTAAAACTCGTTATTTGAGGTTGAAATCGAACAGGTTGATTCCTGAAATGAGCTCAGACGCGTGATTGAAAAACAGGGGGAAAAAGAAACAGGGTCCGGTACGACCTTCCAAACGGCTGAAATTGAAGTGTATAATACACGGTTTTTTGGGATTCCGGGGTCCCGGAACAAAATTCTCCGGAAATCACATAGAAAGTTTATCGGGTCAGATAAAGCGGCCACGCAAAGTTAGAGCACCAACGAAAGACATTTGGGGGGTGTCGGTGTGCCACAAACCAGCATTCGCCGAAACTCGGATTATCGTTAAAAATGTGTTAAATCTCGTTATTTGAGGCTGAAATCGAAAAGGTTGATTCCTGAAATAAGCTCGGACGCATGATTGAAAAACAGGGAGAAAAAGAAACAGGGCCCGGTACGACCTTCCGAACGGCTGAAATTGAAGTGTATAATACACGGTTTTTCGGGATTCCGGGGTCCGGAACAAAATTCTCTGAAAATCGCATAGAATGTTCCTCGGGTCAGATAAAGCGGCCACGCAAATTTTGAGCACCAACGGAAGACATTTGGGGGTGCCGGTGTGCCACAAACCAGCATTCTCCGAAATTCGAATTATCGTGAAAAATGTGTTAAAGCTCGTTATTTGAGGCTTAAATCGAACAAGTTGATTCCTGAAATGAGCTCGGACGCGTGATTGAAAACCAGGGAGAAAAAGAAACAGGGTCCGGTACGACCTTCCGAACGGCTGAAATTAAAGTGTATAATACACGGTTTTTCAGTATTCCGGGGTCCCGGAACAAAATTCTCCGGAAATCGCATAGAAAGTTCCTCGGGTATGATAAAGCGGCCACGCAAAGTTTGAGCACCAACGGAAGACATTTGGGTGTGCCGATGTGCCACAAACCAAAGATTCGCGAAACTCGGATTATCGTGAAAAATGTGTTAAAACTCGTTATTTGAGGTTGAAATCGAACAGGTTGATTCTAAATGAGGTCGATCGCGTGATTGAAAAACAGGGGAAAAAGAAACAGTGGTCAGACGACCTTCCAAACGGTGAAATTGAAGTGTATAATACACGGTTTTTGGGATTCGGGGTCCCGGAACAAAATTCTCCGGAAATCACATAGAAAGTTTATCGGGTCAGATAAAGCGGCCACGCAAAGTTAGAGCACCAACGAAAGACAATTGGGGGGTGTCGGTGTGCCACAAACCAGCATTCGCCGAAACTCGGATTATCGTGAAAAATGTGTTAAAGCTCGTTATTTGAGGCTGAAATCGTAAAGGTTGATATATGAAATAAGCTCGGACGCGTGATTGAAAAATAGGGAGAAAAAGAAATGTGTCCCGCACGACGACCTTCCGAACATTTGAAATTGAAGTGTATAATACACGGTTTTTCGAGATTCCGGGGTCCCGGAACAAAATTCTCCGGAAATCGCATAGAAAATTCCTCGGGTATGATAAAGCGGCCACGCAAAGTTTGAGCACCAACGGAAGAAATTGGGGTGTGCCGATGTGCCACAAACCAGCATTCGCCGAAACTCGGATTATCGTGAAAAATGTGTTAAAACTCGTTATTTGAGGTTGAAATCGAACAGGTTGATTCCTGAAATGAGCTCAGACGCGTGATTGAAAAACAGGGGGAAAAAGAAACAGGGTCCGGTACGACCTTCCGAACGGCTGAAATTGAAGTGTATAATACACGGTTTTGGGATTCCGGGGTCCCGGAACAAAATTCTCCGGAAATCACATAGAAAGTTTATCGGGTCAGATAAAGCGGCCTTGCAAAGTTAGAGCACCAACGAAAGACATTTGGGGGGTGTCGGTGTGCCACAAACCAGCATTCGCCGAAACTCGGATTATCGTTAAAAATGTGTTAAAGCTCGTTATTTGAGGCTGAAATCGAAAAGGTTGATTCCTGAAATAAGCTCGGACGCATGATTGAAAAACAGGGAGAAAAAGAAACAGGGCCCGGTACGACCTTCCGAACGGCTGAAATTGAAGTGTATAATACACGGTTTTTCAGTATTCCGGGGTCCCGGAACAAAATTCTCCGGAAATCGCATAGAAAGTTCCTCGGGTATGATAAAGCGGCCACGCAAAGTTTGAGCACCAACGGAAGACATTTGGGTGTGCCGATGTGCCACAAACCAGCATTCGCCGAAACTCGGATTATCGTGAAAAATGTGTTAAAACTCGTTATTTGAGGTTGAAATCGAACATGTTGATTCCTGAAATGAGGTCAGTCGCGTGATTGAAAAACAGGGGGAAAAAGAAACAGGGTCCGGTACGACCTTCCAAACGGCTGAAATTGAAGTGTATAATACACGGTTTTTTGGGATTCCGGGGTCCCGGAACAAAATTCTCCGGAAATCACATAGAAAGTTTATCGGGTCAGATAAAGCGGCCACGCAAAGTTAGAGCACCAACGAAAGACAATTGGGGGGTGTCGGTGTGCCACAAACCAGCATTCGCCGAAACTCGGATTATCGTGAAAAATGTGTTAAAGCTCGTTATTTGAGGCTGAAATCGTAAAGGTTGATATATGAAATAAGCTCGGACGCGTGATTGAAAAATAGGGAGAAAAAGAAACAGAGTCCGGTACGACCTTCCGAACGGCTGAAATTGAAGTGTATAATACACGGTTTTTCGAGATTCCGGGGTCCCGGAACAAAATTCTCCGGAAATCGCATAGAAAATTCCTCGGGTATGATAAAGCGGCCACGCAAAGTTTGAGCACCAACGGAAGAAATTGGGGCGTGCCGATGTGCCACAAACCAGCATTCGCCGAAACTCGGATTATCGTGAAAAATGTGTTAAAACTCGTTATTTGAGGTTGAAATCGAACAGGTTGATTCCTGAAATGAGCTCAGACGCGTGATTGAAAAACAGGGGGAAAAAGAAACAGGGTCCGGTACGACCTTCCAAACGGCTGAAATTGAAGTGTATAATACACGGTTTTTTGGGATTCCGGGGTCCCGGAACAAAATTCTCCGGAAATCACATAGAAAGTTTATCGGGTCAGATAAAGCGGCCTTGCAAAGTTAGAGCACCAACAAAAGACATTTGGGGGGTGTCGGTGTGCCACAAACCAGCATTCGCCGAAACTCGGATTATCGTTAAAAATGTGTTAAAGCTCGTTATTTGAGGCTGAAATCGAAAAGGTTGATTCCTGAAATAAGCTCGGACGCATGATTGAAAAACAGGGAGAAAAAGAAACAGGGCCCGGTACGACCTTCCGAACGGCTGAAATTGAAGTGTATAATACACGGTTTTTCGGGATTCCGGGGTCCGGAACAAAATTCTCTGAAAATCGCATAGAATGTTCCTCGGGTCGATAAAGCGCCACGCAAATTTTGAGCACCAACGGAAGACATTTGGGGGTGCGGGTGTGCCCAAACCAACATTCTCGAAATTGAATTATCGTGAAAAATGTGTTAAAGCTCGTTATTTGAGGCTTAAATCGAACAAGTTGATTCCTGAAATGAGCTCGGACGCGTGATTGAAAAACAGGGAGAAAAAGAAACAGGGTCCGGTACGACCTTCCGAACGGCTGAAATTGAAGTGTATAATACACGGTTTTGAAGATTCGGGGTCCAGGAACAAATTTCTCCGGAAATCACATAGAAAGTTCCTCGGGTCGATAAAGCGGCCACGCAAAGTTTGAGCACCAACGGAAGACATTTGGGGGTGCGGTGTGCCACAAACCAAAGATTCTCCGAAATTCGAATTATCGTGAAAAATGTGTTAAATCTCGTTATTTGAGGCTTAAATCGAACAAGTTGATTCCTGAAATGAGCTCGGACGCGTGATTGAAAACCAGGGAGAAAAAGAAACAGGGTCCGGTACGACCTTCCGAACGGCTGAAATTAAAGTGTATAATACACGGTTTTCAAGATTCGGTCCCGGAACAAAATTCTCCGGAAATCGCATAGAAAGTTCCTCGGGTATGATAAAGCGGCCACGCAAAGTTTGAGCACCAACGGAAGACATTTGGGTGTGCCGATGTGCCACAAACCAGCATTCGCCGAAACTCGGATTATCGTGAAAAATGTGTTAAAACTCGTTATTTGAGGTTGAAATCGAACAGGTTGATTCCTGAAATGAGGTCAGTCGCGTGATTGAAAAACAGGGGGAAAAAGAAACAGGGTCCGGTACGACCTTCTAAACGGCTGAAATTGAAGTGTATAATACACGGTTTTTTGGGATTCCGGAACAAAATTCTCAGGAAATCACATAGAAAGTTTATCGGGTCAGATAAAGCGGCCACGCAAAGTTAGAGCACCAACGAAAGACAATTGGGGGGTGTCGGTGTGCCACAAACCAGCATTCGCCGAAACTCGGATTATCGTGAAAAATGTGTTAAAGCTCGTTATTTGAGGCTGAAATCGTAAAGGTTGATATATGAAATAAGCTCGGACGCGTGATTGAAAAATAGGGAGAAAAAGAAACAAGTGTCCCAGCACGACCTTCCGAACTTTGAAATTGAAGTGTATAATACACGGTTTTCGAGATTCCGGGTCCCGGAACAAAATTCTCCGGAAATCGCATAGAAAATTCCTCGGGTATGATAAAGCGGCCACGCAAAGTTTGAGCACCAACGGAAGAAATTGGGGTGTGCCGATGTGCCACAAACCAAAGATTCGCGAAACTCGGATTATCGTGAAAAATGTGTTAAAACTCGTTATTTGAGGTTGAAATCGAACAGGTTGATTCTGAAATGAGCTCGGACGCGTGATTGAAAAACAGGGCGAAAAAGAAACAGTGGTCGAGACGACCTTCCAAACGGCCAATTTGAAATTGAAGTGTATAATACACGGTTTTGGGATTCGGGGTCCCGAACAAAATTCTCCGGAAATCACATAGAAAGTTTATCGGGTCAGATAAAGCGGCCTTGCAAAGTTAGAGCACCAACGAAAGACATTTGGGGGGTGTCGGTGTGCCACAAACCAGATTCGCGAAACTCGGATTATCGTTAAAAATGTGTTAAAGCTCGTTATTTGAGGCTGAAATCGAAAAGGTTGATTCTTGAAATAAGCTCGGACGCGTGATTGAAAAACAGGGAGAAAAAGAAACAGGGCGATGACGACCTTCCGAACGGCTGAAATTGAAGTGTATAATACACGGTTTCAAGATTCGGGGTCCCGGAACAAAATTCTCCGGAAATCGCATAGAAAGTTCCTCGGGTATGATAAAGCGGCCACGCAAAGTTTGAGCACCAACGGAAGACATTTGGGTGTGCCGATGTACAAACCAAAGATTCGCGAAACTCGGATTATCGTGAAAAATGTGTTAAAACTCGTTATTTGAGGCTGAAATCGAACATGTTGATTCTGAAATGAGGTCGATCGCGTGATTGAAAAACAGGGGGAAAAAGAAACAGTGGTCGACGACCTTCCAAACGGTGAAATTGAAGTGTATAATACACGGTTTTGGGATTCGGGTCCCGGAACAAAATTCTCGGAAATCACATAGAAAGTTTATCGGGTCGATAAAGCGGCCACGCAGTTAGAGCACCAACGAAAGACAATTGGGGGTGTCGGTGTGCCACAAACCAAAGATTCGCCGAAACTCGGATTATCGTGAAAAATGTGTTAAAGCTCGTTATTTGGCTGAAATCGTAAAGGTTGATATATGAAATAAGCTCGGACGCGTGATTGAAAAATAGGGAGAAAAAGAAAAGAGTCCCGCACGACCTTCCGAACGGCTGAAATTGAAGTGTATAATACACGGTTTTTCGAGATTCCGGGGTCCCGGAACAAAATTCTCCGGAAATCGCATAGAAAATTCCTCGGGTATGATAAAGCGGCCACGCAAAGTTTGAGCACCAACGGAAGAAATTGGGGCGTGCCGATGTGCCACAAACCAGCATTCGTCGAAACTCGGATTATCGTGAAAAATGTGTTAAAACTCGTTATTTGAGGTTGAAATCGAACAGGTTGATTCCTGAAATGAGCTCGGACGCGTGATTGAAAAACGGGGGAAAAAGAAACAGTGGTCCGTGACGACCTTCCAAACATTTGAAATTGAAGTGTATAATACACGGTTTTTTGGGATTCCGGGGTCCCGGAACAAAATTCTCCGGAAATCACATAGAAAGTTTATCGGGTCAGATAAAGCGGCCTTGCAAAGTTAGAGCACCAACAAAAGACATTTGGGGGGTGTCGGTGTGCCACAAACCAGCATTCGCCGATATTCGGATTATCGTTAAAAATGTGTTAAAGCTCGTTATTTGAGGCTGAAATCGAAAAGGTTGATTCCTGAAATAAGCTCGGACGCATGATTGAAAAACAGGGAGAAAAAGAAACAGGGCCGATGACGACCTTCCGAACAATTTGAAATTGAAGTGTATAATACACGGTTTTTCGGGATTCCGGGGTCCGGAACAAAATTCTCTGAAAATCGCATAGAATGTTCCTCGGGTCAGATAAAGCGGCCACGCAAATTTTGAGCACCAACGGAAGACATTTGGGGGTGCCGGTGTGCCACAAACCAGCATTCTCCGAAATTCGAATTATCGTGAAAAATGTGTTAAAGCTCGTTATTTGAGGCTTAAATCGAACAAGTTGATTCCTGAAATGAGCTCGGACGTGTGATTGAAAAACAGGGAGAAAAAGAAACAGGGTCCGGTACGACCTTCCGAACGGCTGAAATTGAAGTGTATAATACACGGTTTTTCAGTATTCCGGGGTCCAGGAACAAAATTCTCCGGAAATCACATAGAAAGTTCCTCGGGTCAGATAAAGCGGCCACGCAAAGTTTGAGCACCAACGGAAGACATTTAGGGGTGCCGGTGTGCCACAAACCAGCATTTGCCGAAACTCAGATTATCGTGAGAAATGTGTTAAATCTCGTTATTTGAGGCTGAAATCGAACAGGTTGATTAATGAAATGAGCTCGGATGGTGATTGAATAACAGGGAGAAAAAAAACAGGGTCTGGTACGACCTTCCGAACGGCTGAAATTAAAGTGTATAATACACGGTTTTTCAGTATTCCGGGTCCCAGAACAAAATTCTCCGGAAATCGCCTAGAAAGTTCCTCGGGTCAGATAAAGCGGCCACGCAAAGTTTGAGCACCAACGGAAGACATTTGGGGGTGCAGGTGTGCCACAAACCAGCATTCGCCGAAACTCGGATTATCGTGAAAGATGTGTTAAAGCTCGTTATTTGAGGCTGAAATCGTAAAGGTTGATTCATGAAATAAGCTCGGACGCCTGATTGAAAAACAGGGAGAAAAAGAAACAGAGTCCGGTACGACCTTCCGAACGGCGGAAATTGAAGTGTATAATACACGGTTTTTCGGGATTCCGGGGTCCCGGAACAAAATTCTCCGGAAATCGCATAGAAAGTTCCTCGGGTATGATAAAGCGGCCACGCAAAGTTTGAGCACCAACGGAAGACATTTGAGTGTGCCGATGTGCCACAAACCAGCATTCGCCGAAACTCGGATTATCGTGAAAAATGTGTTAAAACTCGTTATTTGAGGTTGAAATCGAACAGGTTGATTCCTGAAATGAGCTCGGACTCGTGATTGAAAAACATAGGGAAAAAGAAACAGGGTCCGGTACGACATTCCAAACGGCTGAAATTGAAGTGTATAATACACGGTTTTTTGGGATTCCGGGGTTCCGGAACAAAATTCTCCGGAAATCACATAGAAAGTTTCTCGGGTCAGATAAAGCGGCCACGCAAAGTTAGAGCACCAACGGAAGACATTTGGGGGGCGTCGGTGTGCCACAAACAAGCATTCGCCGAAACTCGGATTATCGTGAAAAATGTTTTAAAGCTCGTTATTTGAGGCTGAAATCGAACAGGTTGATTCCTGAAATGAGCTCGGATGCGTGATTGAAAAACAGGAAGAAAAAGAAATGGTGGTCCGACGACCTTCCGAACGGTGAAATTGAAGTGTATAATACACGGTTTTTCGGGATTCCGGGGTCCTGGAACAAAATTCTCTGGAAATCACATAGAAAGTTACTCGGGTCGGATAAAGCGGCCACGCAAAGTTTGAGCACCAACGGAAGACATTTGGGGTGCCGGTCGACACAAACCAAAGATTCGCCGAAACTCGGATTATAGTGAAAAATGTGTTAAAGCTCGTTATTTGAGGCTGAAATCGATCAGGTTGATTACTGAAATGAGCTCGGACGCGTAATTGAAAAACAGGGAGAAAAAGAAACAGGGTCCGGTACGACGTTCCGAACGGCTGAAATTGAAGTGTATAATACACGGTTTTTCGGGATTTCGGGGTCCCGGAACAAAATTCTCAAGAAATCTCATAGAAAGTTCCTCGGGTCAGATACAACGGCCACGCAAAGTTTGAGCACCAAAGGAAGACATTTGGGGGTGCCGGTGTGCCACAAACCAGCATTCTCCGAAACTCGAATTTTCGTGAAAAATGTGTTAAAGCTCGTTATTTAAGGCTGAAATCGAACAAGTTGATACCTGAAATGAGCTCGGACGCGTGATTGAAAAACAGGGAGAAAAAGAGACAGGGTCCGGTACGACCTTCCGAACGGCTGAAATTGAAGTGTATAATACACGGTTTTTCAGTATTCAGGGGTCCGGGAACAAAATTCTCCGGAAATCACATAGAAAGTTCCTCTGGTCAGATAAAGCGGCCACGAAAAGTTTGAGCACCAACGGAAGACTCTTAGGGGTGCCGGTGTGCCACAAACCAGCATTCGCCGAAACTCGGATTATCGTGAGAAATGTGTTAAATCTCGTTATTTGAGGCTGAAATCGAACAGGTTGATTATTGAAATGAGTTCGGACGCGTGATTGAAAAACAGGGAGAAAAAGAAACAGGGTCCGGTACGACCTTCCGAACGGCTGAAATTAAAGTGTATAATACACGGTTTTTCGGGATTACGGGGTCCCGGAAAAAAATTCTCCGGAAATCGCATAGAAAGTTCCTCGGGTATGATAAAGCGGCCACGCAAAGTTTGAGCACCAACGGAAGACATTTGGGTGTGCCGATGTGCCACAAACCAGCATTCGCCGAAACTCGGATTATCGTGAAAAATGTGTTAAAACTCGTTATTTGAGGTTGAAATCGAACAGGTTGATTCCTGAAATGAGCTCAGACGCGTGATTGAAAAACAGGGGGAAAAAGAAACAGTGGTCCGACGACCTTCCAAACGGTGAAATTGAAGTGTATAATACACGGTTTTTTGGGATTCCGGGGTCCCGGAACAAAATTCTCCGGAAATCACATAGAAAGTTTATCGGGTCAGATAAAGCGGCCACGCAAAGTTAGAGCACCAACGAAAGACATTTGGGGGGTGTCGGTGTGCCACAAACCAGCATTCGCCGAAACTCGAATTATCGTGAAAAATGTGTTAAAGCTCGTTATTTGAGGCTGAAATCGTAAAGGTTGATAAATGAAATAAGCTCGGACGCGTGATTGAAAAATAGGGAGAAAAAGAAACAGAGTCCGGTACGACCTTCCGAACGGCTGAAATTGAAGTGTATAATACACGGTTTTTCGAGATTCCGGGGTCCCGGAACAAAATTCTCCGGAAATCGCATAGAAAATTCCTCGGGTATGATAAAGCGGCCACGCAAAGTTTGAGCACCAACGGAAGACATTTGGGTGTGCCGATGTGCCACAAACTAGCATTCGCCGAAACTCGGATTATCGTGAAAAATGTGTTAAAACTCGTTATTCGAGGTTGAAATCGAACAGGTTGATTCCTGAAATGAGCTCAGACGCGTGATTGAAAAACAGGGGGAAAAAGAAACAGGGTCCGGTACGACCTTCCAAACGGCTGAAATTGAAGTGTATAATACACGGTTTTTTGGGATTCCGGGGTCCCGGAACAAAATTCTCCGGAAATCACATAGAAAGTTTATCGGGTCAGATAAAGCGGCCACGCAAAGTTAGAGCACCAACGAAAGACATTTGGGGGGTGTCGGTGTGCCACAAACCAGCATTCGCCGAAACTCGGATTATCGTTAAAAATGTGTTAAAGCTCGTTATTTGAGGCTGAAATCGAAAAGGTTGATTCCTGAAATAAGCTCGGACGCGTGATTGAAAAACAGGGAGAAAAAGAAACAGGGCCCGGTACGACCTTCCGAACGGCTGAAATTGAAGTGTATAATACACGGTTTTTCGGGATTCCGGGGTCCGGAACAAAATTCTCTGAAAATCGCATAGAATGTTCCTCGGGTCAGATAAAGCGGCCACGCAAATTTTGAGCACCAACGGAAGACATTTGGGGGTGCCGGTGTGCCACAAACCAGCATTCGCCGAAACTCGGATTATCGTGAAAAATGTGTTAAAGCTCGTTATTTGAGGCTGAAATCGAACAGATTGATTCATGAAATTAGCTCGGACAAATGATTGAAAAATAGGGCGAAAAAGAATCAGGGTCCGGTACGACCTTCTGAACGGCTGAAATTGAAGTGCATAAATACACGATTTTTCGGGATTCCGGGATCCCGGAACAAAATTATCCGGAAATCGCATAGAAAGTTCCTCGGGTCAGATAAAGCGGCCACACAAAGTTTGAGGACCAACGAAAGACATTTGGGGGTGTCGGTGTGCCACAAACCAGCATTCGCCGAAACTCGGATTATCGTGAAAAATGTGTTAAAGCTCGTTATTTGAGGCTGAAATCGAAAAGATTGATTCATGAAATGAGCTCAGACGCGTGATTGAAAAACAGGGAGAAAAAGAAAAAGGGTCCGGTACGACCTTCCGAACGGCTGAAATTAAAGTGTATAATATACGATTTTCGGGATTCCGGGGTCCCGGAACAAAATTCTCCGGAAATCGCATAAAAAGTTCTTCGGGTCAGATAAAGCGGCCACGCAAAGTTTGAGCAGCAACGGAAGACATTTGGGTGTGCCGATGTGCCACAAACCAGCATTCGCCGAAACTCGGATTATCGTGAAAAATGTGTTAAAACTCGTTATTTGAGGTTGAAATCGAACAGGTTGATTCCTGAAATGAGCTCGGACGCGTGATTGAAAAACAGGGAGAAAAAGAAACAGTGGTCCGCACGACCTTCCGAACGGTGAAATTGAAGTGTATAAATACACGGTTTTCAAGATTCGGTCCGGAACAAAATTCTCCGGAAATCACATAGAAAGTTCCTCGGTAAGATAAAGCGGCCACGCAAAGTTTGAGCACCAACGGAAGACATTTGGGGGTGCGGTGTGCCACAAACCAAAGATTCGCCGAAACTCGGATTATCGTGAGAAATGTGTTAAATCTCGTTATTTGAGGCTGAAATCGAACAGGTTGATTATTGAAATGAGTTCGGACGCGTGATTGAAAAAGAGAGAGAAAAAGAAACAGGGTCCGTTACGACTTTCATAACGGCTGAAATTGAAGTGTATAATACACCTTTTTTCGGGATTCCGGGGTCTCGGAACAAAATTCTCCGGAAATTACATAGAAAGTTCCTCGGGTCAGATAAAGCGGCCATGCAAAGTTTGAGCACCAACGGAAGATATTTGGGGGTGTCGGTGTGCCACAACCAGCATTCGCCGAAACTCGGATTATCGTGAAAAATGTGTTAAAGCTCGTTATTTGATGCTAAAATCGAACAGGTTAATTTCCTGAAATGAGCTCGGTCGCGTGATTGAAAAACAGGGAGAAAAAGAAACAGGGCCCGGTACGACATTCCGAACGGCTGAAATTGAAGTGTATAATACACGGTTTTTCGGGATTCCGGGGTTCCGGAAAAATTCTCCGGAAATAGCATAGAAAGTTCCTCAGGTCACATAAAGCGGCCACGCAAAGTTTGAGGATCAACGGAAGACATTTGGCGGTGCCGGCGTGCCACAAACCAGCATTCGCCGAAACTCGGATTATCGTGAAAAATGTGTTAAATCTCGTTATTTGAGGCTAAAATCGAACAGGTTAATTCCTGAAATGAGCTCGGACGCGTGATTTAAAAATAGGGAGAAAAAGAATCAGGGTCCGGTACGACCTTCCGAACGGCTGAAATTGAAGTGTATATAATACACGGATTTTCGGGATACCGGGGTCCCGGAACAAAATTCTCCGGAAATTGCAAAGAAAGTTCCTAGGGTCAGATTAAGCGGCCACGCAAAGTTTGGGCACTAACAGAAGACATTTGGGGGTGCCGGTGTGCCACAAACCAGCATTCGCCGAAACTCGGATTATCGTGAAAAATGTGTTATAGCTCGTTATTTCAGTCTGAAATCGAACAGGTTTATTACTGAAATGAGCTCGGACGCGTGATTTAAAAACAGGGAGAAAAAGAATCAGGGTCCGGTACGACCTTCCGAACGACTGAAATTGAAGTGCATATACACGGATTTTCGGGATTCCGGGGTCCCGGAACAAAATTCTCTGGAAATCGCATAGAAAGTTCCTCAGGTGAGATAAAGCGGCCACGCAAAGTTTGAGCACCAACGGAGGACATTTGGGGGTGCCGGTGTGCCACAAACCACAATTCGCCGAAACTCGGATTATCGTGAAAAATGTGTTAAAGCTCGTTATTTGAGGCTGAAATCGAACAGGTTGATTCCTTAAATGAGCTCGGACGCGTGATTGAAAAACTGGGAGAAAAAGAAACAGGGTCCGGTACGACCTTCCGAACGGCTGAAATTGAAGTATATAACACGGTTTTTCGGGATTCCGGGGTCCCGGAACAAAATTCTCCGGAAATCACATAGAAAGTTCCTCGGGTCAGATAAAGCGGCCACGCAAAGTTAGAGCACCAACGGAAGACATTTGTGGGTGTCGGTGTGCCACAAACCGGCATTCGCCGAAACTCGGATTATCGTGAAAAACGTGTTAAAGCTCGTTATTTGAGGCCGAAATCGAACAGGTTGATTCCTGAAATGAGTTTGGACGCGTGATTGAAAAACAGGGAGAAAAAGAAACAGGGTCCTGTACGACCTTCCGAACGGCTGAAATTGAAGTGTATAATACACGGTTTTTCGGGATTCCGGGGTCCTGGTACAAAATTCTCCGGAAATCACATATAAAGTTACTCGGGTCAGATAAAGTGGCCACGCAAAGTTTGAGCACCAACGGAAGACATTTGGGGGTGCCGGTGTGCCACAAACCAGCATTCGCCGAAACTCGGATTATAGTGAAAAATGTGTTAAAGCTCGTTATTTGAGGCTGAAATCGATCAGGTTGATTACTGAAATGAGCTCGGACGCGTAATTGAAAAACAGGAGAAAAAGAAATGGTCCGGTCCCAGACGACCTTCCGAACGGTGAAATTGAAGTGTATAATACACGGTTTTCGGGATTCCGGGTCCCGGAACAAAATTCTCCTGAAATCACATAGAAAGTTCCTCGGGTCGGATAAAGCGGCCACGCAAAGTTTGAGCACCAACGGAAGACATTTGGGGGTGCGGTGTGCCAAAAAAGATTCTCCCAAACTCGAATTATCGTGAAAAATGTGTTAAAGCTCGTTATTTGAGGCTTAAATCGAACAAGTTGATTCCTGAAATGAGCTCGGACGCGTGATTGAAAAACAGGGAGAAAAAGAAACAGGGTCCGGTACGACCTTCCGAACGGCTGAAATTGAAGTGTATAATACACGGTTTTTCAGGATTCCGGGGTCCCGGAACAAAATTCTCCGGAAATCACATAGAAAGTTCCTTGGGTCAGATAAAGCGGCCACGCAAAGTGTGAGCACCAACGGAAGACATTTAGGGGTGCCGGTGTGCCACAAACCAGCATTTGCCGAAACTCGGATTATCGTGAGAAATGTGTTAAATCTCGTTATTTGAGGCTGAAATCGAACAGGTTGATTAATGAAATGAGCTCGGACGCGTGATTGAAAAACAGGGAGAAAAATAAACAGGGTCTGGTACGACCTTCCGAACGGCTGAAATTAAAGTGTATAAATACACGGTTTTTCAGTATTCCGGGGTCCCGGAACAAAATTCTCCGGAAATCGCATAGAAAGTTCCTCGGGTCAGATAAAGCGGCCACGCAAAGTTTGAGCACCAACGGAAGACATTTGGGGGTGCCGGTGTGCCACAAACCAGCATTCGCCGAAACTCGGATTATCGTGAAAGATGTGTTAAAGCTCGTTATTTGAGGCTGAAATTGTAAAGGTTGATTCATTAAATAAGCTCGGACGCGTGATTGAAAAACTGGGAGAAAAAGAAATAGAGTCCGGTACGACCTTCCGAACGGCTGAAATTGAAGTGTATATAATACACGGTTTTTCGGAATTCCAGGGTCCCGGAAAAAAATTCTCCGAAAATCGCATAGAAAGTTCCTCGGGTTTGATAAAGCGGCCACGCAAAGTTTGAGCACCAACGGAAGACATTTGGGTGTGCCGATGTGCCACAAACCAGCATTCGCCGAAACTCGGATTAACGTGAAAAATGTGTTAAAACTCGTTATTTGAGGTTGAAATCGAACAGGTTGATTCCTGAAATGAGCTCGGACGCGTGATTGAAAAATATGGGGAAAAAGAAACAGGGTCCGGTACGACCTTCCAAACGGCTGAAATTGAAGTGTATAATACACGGTTTTTTGGGATTCCGGGGTCCCGGAACAAAATTCTTCGGAAATCACATAGAAAGTTTCTCGGGTTAGATAAAGCGGCCACGCAAAGTTAGAGCACCAACGGAAGACATTTGGGGGGTGTCGGTGTGCCACAAACCAGCATTCGCCGAAACTCGGATTATTGTGAAAAATGTGTTAAAGCTCGTTATTTGAGGCTAAAATCGAACAGGTTGATTCCTGAAATGAGCTCGGACGCGTGATTGAAAAACAGGGAGAAAAAGAAACAGGGTCCGGTACGACCTTCCGAACGGCTGAAATTGAAGTGTATAATACATGGTTTTTCGGGATTCCGGGGTCCTGGTACAAAATTCTCCGAAAATCACATAGAAAGTTACTCGGGTCAGATAAAGTGGCCACGCAAAGTTTGAGCACCAACGGAAGACATTTGGGGGTGCCGGTGTGCCACAAACCAGCATTCGCCGAAACTCGGATTATAGTGAAAAATGTGTTAAAGCTCGTTATTTGAGGTGAAATCGATCAAAGTTGATTCTTGAAATGAGCTCGGACGCGTAATTGAAAAACAGGGAGAAAAAGAAAGTGGTCCAGACGACCTTCCGAACGGCTGAAATTGAAGTGTATAATACACGGTTTTTCGGGATTCCGGGGTCCCGGAACAAAATTCTAAGGAAATCACATAGAAAGTTCCTCGGGTCAGATAAAGCGGCCACGCAAACTTTGAGCACCAACGGAAGACATTTGGGGGTGCCGGTGTGCCACAAACCAGCATTCTCCGAAACTCGAATTATCGTGAAAAATGTGTTAAAGCTCCTTATTTGAGGCTTAAATCGAACAAGTTGATTCCTGAAATGAGCTCGGACGCGTGATTGAAAAACAGGGAGAAAAAGAAACAGGGTCCGGTACGACCTTCCGAACGGCTGAAATTGAAGTGTATAATACACGGTTTTTCAGTATTCCGGGGTCCAGGAACAAAATTCTCCGGAAATCACATAGAAAGTTCCTCGGGTCAGATAAAGCGGCCACGCAAAGTTTGAGCACCAACGGAAGACATTTAGGGGTGCCGGTGTGCCACAAACCAGCATTTGCCGAAACTCGGATTATCGTGAGAAATGTGTTAAATCTCGTTATTTGAGGCTGAAATCGAACAGGTTGATTAATGAAATGAGCTCGGACGCGTGATTGAAAAACAGGGAATAAAAGAAACAGGGTCTAGTACGACCTTCCGAACGGCTGAAATTAAAGTGTATAATACACGGTTTTTCAGTATTCCGGGGTCCCGGAACAAAATTCTCCGGAAATCGCATAGAAAGTTCCTCGGGTCAGATAAAGCGGCCACGCAAAGTTTGAGCACCAACGGAAGACATTTGGGGGTGCCGGTGTGCCACAAACCAGCATTCGTCGAAACTCGGATTATCGTGAAAGATGTGTTAAAGCTCGTTATTTGAGGCTGAAATTGTAAAGGTTGATTCATTAAATAAGCTCGGACGCGTGATTGAAAAACTGGGAGAAAAAGAAACAGAGTCCGGTACGACCTTCCGAACGGCTGAAATTGAAGTGTATAATACACGGTTTTTCGGGATTCTAGGGTCCCGGAAAAAAATTCTCCGAAAATCGCATAGAAAGTTCCTCGGGTATGATAAAGCGGCCACGCAAAGTTTGAGCACCAACGGTAGACATTTGGGTGTGCCGATGTGCCACAAACCAGCATTCGCCGAAACTCGGATTATCGTGAAAAATGTGTTAAAACTCGTTATTTGAGGTTGAAATCGAACAGGTTGATTCCTGAAATAAGCTCGGACGCGTGATTGAAAAATATGGGGAAAAAGAAACAGGGTCCGGTACGACCTTCCAAACGGCTGAAATTGAAGTGTATAATACACGGTTTTTTGGGATTCCGGGGTCCCGGAACAAAATTCTCCGGAAATCACATAGAAAGTTTCTCGGGTCAGATAAAGCGGCCACGCAAAGTTAGAGCACCAACGGAAGACATTTGGGGGGTGTCGGTGTGCCACAAACCAAAGATTCACGAAACTCGGATTATTGTGAAAAATGTGTTAAAGCTCGTTATTTGAGGGTGAAATCGAACAAAGTTGATTCTGAAATGAGCTCGGACGCGTGATTGAAAAACAGGGAGAAAAAGAAACAGGGTCCGGTACGACCTTCCGAACGGCTGAAATTGAAGTGTATAATACACGGTTTTTCGGGATTCCAGGGTCCTGGTACAAAATTCTCCGGAAATCACATAGAAAGTTACTCGGGTCAGATAAAGTGGCCACGCAAAGTTTGAGCACCAACGGAAGACATTTGGGGGTGCGGTGTGCCACAAACCAAAGATTCGCCGAAACTCGGATTATAGTGAAAAATGTGTTAAAGCTCGTTATTTGAGGTTGAAATCGATCGGGTTGATTATGAAATGAGCTCGGACGCGTAATTGAAAAACAGGAGAAAAAGAAACAGTGGTCGACGACCTTCCGAACGGTGAAATTGAAGTGTATAATACACGGTTTTCGGGATTAGGGGTCCCGGAACAAAATTCTAAGGAAATCACATAGAAAGTTCCTCGGGTCAGATAAAGCGGCCACGCAAACTTTGAGCACCAACGGAAGACATTTGGGGGTGCCGGTGTGCCACAAACAAGCATTCTCCGAAACTCGAATTATCGTGAAAAATGTGTTAAAGCTCCTTATTTGAGGCTTAAATCGAACAAGTTGATTCCTGAAATGAGCTCGGACGCGTGATTGAAAAACAGGGAGAAAAAGAAACAGTGGTCCGATTTACGACCTTCCGAACGGCCGAAATTGAAGTGTATAATACACGGTTTTTCAAGATTCCGGTCCAGGAACAAAATTCTCGGAAATCACATAGAAAGTTCCTCGGGTCGATAAAGCGGCCACGCAAAGTTTGAGCACCAACGGAAGACATTTAGGGGTGCCGGTGTGCCACAAACCAGCATTTGCCGAAACTCGGATTATCGTGAGAAATGTGTTAAATCTCGTTATTTGAGGCTGAAATCGAACAGGTTGATTAATGAAATGAGCTCGGACGCGTGATTGAAAAACAGGGTGAAAAAGAAACAGGGTCTGGTACGACCTTCCGAACGGCTGAAATTAAAGTGTATAATACACGGTTTTTCAGTATTCCGGGGTCCCGGAACAAAATTCTCCGGAAATCGCATAGAAAGTTCCTCGGGTCAGATAAAGCGGCCACGCAAAGTTTGAGCACCAACGGAAGACATTTGGGGGTGCCGGTGTGCCACAAACCAGCATTCGTCGAAACTCGGATTATCGTGAAAGATGTGTTAAAGCTCGTTATTTGAGGCTGAAATTGTAAAGGTTGATTCATTAAATAAGCTCGGACGCGTGATTGAAAAACTGGGAGAAAAAGAAACAAAGTCCCAGACGACCTTCCGAACTATTTGAAATTGAAGTGTATAATACACGGTTTTTCGGGATTCTAGGTCCCGGAACAAAATTCTCCGAAAATCGCATAGAAAGTTCCTCGGGTATGATAAAGCGGCCACGCAAAGTTTGAGCACCAACGGTAGACATTTGGGTGTGCCGATGTGCCACAAACCAAAGATTCGCCGAAACTCGGATTATCGTGAAAAATGTGTTAAAACTCGTTATTTGAGGTTGAAATCGAACAAAGTTGATTCTCGAAATAAGCTCGGACGCGTGATTGAAAAATATGGGGAAAAAGAAACAGGTCCGCAGACGACCTTCCAAACGGTGAAATTGAAGTGTATAATACACGGTTTTTGGGATTCCGGGGTCCCGGAACAAAATTCTCCGGAAATCACATAGAAAGTTTCTCGGGTCGGATAAAGCGGCCACGCAAAGTTTGAGCACCAACGGAAGACATTTGGGGGTGTCGGTGTGCCACAAACCAAAGATTCGCCGAAACTCGGATTATTGTGAAAAATGTGTTAAAGCTCGTTATTTGAGGTTGAAATCGAACAAATTGATTCCTGAAATGAGCTCGGACGCGTGATTGAAAAACAGGAGAAAAAGAAACAGTGGTCCCGACGACCTTCCGAACAATTTGAAATTGAAGTGTATAATACACGGTTTTTCGGGATTCCAGGGTCCTGGTACAAAATTCTCCGGAAATCACATAGAAAGTTACTCGGGTCAGATAAAGTGGCCACGCAAAGTTTGAGCACCAACGGAAGACATTTGGGGGTGCCGGTGTGCCACAAACCAGCATTCGCCGAAACTCGGATTATAGTGAAAAATGTGTTAAAGCTCGTTATTTGAGGCTGAAATCGATCAGGTTGATTACTGAAATGAGCTCGGACGCGTAATTGAAAAACAGGGAGAAAAAGAAACAGGGTCCGGTACGACCTTCCGAACGGCTGAAATTGAAGTGTATAATACACGGTTTTTCGGGATTCCGGGGTCCCGGAACAAAATTCTAAGGAAATCACATAGAAAGTTCCTCGGGTCAGATAAAGCGGCCACGCAAACTTTGAGCACCAACGGAAGACATTTGGGGGTGCCGGTGTGCCACAAACAAGCATTCTCCGAAACTCGAATTATCGTGAAAAATGTGTTAAAGCTCCTTATTTGAGGCTTAAATCGAACAAGTTGATTCCTGAAATGAGCTCGGACGCGTGATTGAAAAACAGGGAGAAAAAGAAACAGGGTCCGGTACGACCTTCCGAACGGTGAAATTGAAGTGTATAATACACGGTTTTTCAAGATTAGGGGTCCAGGAACAAAATTCTCCGGAAATCACATAGAAAGTTCCTCGGGTCAGATAAAGCGGCCACGCAAAGTTTGAGCACCAACGGAAGACATTTAGGGGTGCCGGTGTGCCACAAACCAGCATTTGCCGAAACTCGGATTATCGTGAGAAATGTGTTAAATCTCGTTATTTGAGGCTGAAATCGAACAGGTTGATTAATGAAATGAGCTCGGACGCGTGATTGAAAAACAGGGTGAAAAAGAAACAGGTCTCATTACGACCTTCCGAACGGTGAAATTAAAGTGTATAATACACGGTTTTTCAAGATTCGGGGTCCCGGAACAAAATTCTCCGGAAATCGCATAGAAAGTTCCTGGGGTCGATAAAGCGGCCACGCAAAGTTTGAGCACCAACGGAAGACATTTGGGGGTGCCGGTGTGCCACAAACCAGCATTCGTCGAAACTCGGATTATCGTGAAAGATGTGTTAAAGCTCGTTATTTGAGGCTGAAATTGTAAAGGTTGATTCATTAAATAAGCTCGGACGCGTGATTGAAAAACTGGGAGAAAAAGAAACAGAGTCCGGTACGACCTTCCGAACGGCTGAAATTGAAGTGTATAATACACGGTTTTTCGGGATTCTAGGGTCCGGAAAAAATTCTCCGAAAATCGCATAGAAAGTTCCTCGGGTATGATAAAGCGGCCACGCAAAGTTTGAGCACCAACGGTAGACATTTGGGTGTGCCGATGTGCCACAAACCAGCATTCGCCGAAACTCGGATTATCGTGAAAAATGTGTTAAAACTCGTTATTTGAGGTTGAAATCGAACAGTTGATTCTGAAATAAGCTCGGACGCGTGATTGAAAAATATGGGGAAAAAGAAACAGGTCCGATTTACGACCTTCCAAACGGTGAAATTGAAGTGTATAATACACGGTTTTTGGGATTCGGGGTCCCGGAACAAAATTCTCGGAAATCACATAGAAAGTTCCTCGGGTCAGATAAAGCGGCCACGCAAAGTTAGAGCACCAACGGAAGACATTTGGGGGTGTCGGTGTACCCCACAAACAAGCATTCGAAACTCGGATTATCGTGAAAAATGTGTTAAAGCTCGTTATTTGAGGTGAAATCGAACAAAGTTGATTCTGAAATGAGCTCGGACGCGTGATTGAAAAACAGGGAGAAAAAGAAACAGGGTCCGGTACGACCTTCCGAACGGCTGAAATTGAAGTGTATAATACACGGTTTTTCGGGATTCCGGGGTCCTGGAACAAAATTCTCTTGAAATCACATAGAAAGTTACTCGGGTCAGGTAAAGTGGCCACGCAAAGTTTGAGCACCAACGGAAGACATTTGGGGGTGCCGGTGTGCCCAAACCAAAGATTCGCCGAAACTCGGATTATAGTGAAAAATGTGTTAAAGCTCGTTATTTGAGGCTGAAATCGATCAGGTTGATTACTGAAATGAGCTCGGACGCGTAATTGAAAAACAGGGAGAAAAAGAAACAGGGTCCGAGTACGACCTTCCGAACGGCTGAAATTGAAGTGTATAATACACGGTTTTTCGGGATTCCGGGGTCCCGGAACAAAATTCTCAAGAAATCTCATAGAAAGTTCCTCGGGTCAGATACAGCGGCCACACAAAGTTTGAGCACCAAAGGAAGACATTTGGGGGTGCCGGTGTGCCACAAACCAGCATTCTCCGAAACTCGAATTTTCGTGAAAAATGTGTTAAAGCTCGTTATTTGAGGCTGAAATCGAACAAGTTGATTCCTGAAATAAGCTAGGACGCGTGATTGAAAAACAGGGAGAAAAAGAAACAGGGTCCGGTACGACCTTCCGAACGGCTGAAATTGAAGTGTATAATACACGGTTTTCAAGATTCGGGGTCCGGGAACAAAATTCTCGGAAATCACATAGAAAGTTCCTCTGGTCGATAAAGCGGCCACGCAAAGTTTGAGCACCAACGGAAGACATTTAGGGGTGCCGGTGTGCCACAAACCAAAGATTCGCCGAAACTCGGATTATCGTGAGAAATGTGTTAAATCTCGTTATTTGAGGCTGAAATCGAACAAAGTTGATTATTGAAATGAGTTCGGACGCGTGATTGAAAAAAACAGGAGAAAAAGAAACAGGGTCCGGTACGACCTTCCGAACGGCTGAAATTAAAGTGTATAATACACGGTTTTTCAGTATTCCGGGGTCCCGGAACAAAATTCTCCGGAAATCGCATAGAAAGTTCCTCGGGTCAGATAAAGGGGCCACGCAAAGTTTGAGCACCAACGGAAGACATTTGGGGGTGCCGGTGTGCCACAAACCAGCATTCGCCGAAACTCGGATTATCGTGAAAAATGTGTTAAAGCTCGTTATTTGAGGCTGAATTCGTAAAGGTTGATATATGAAATAAGCTCGGACGCGTGATTGAAAAATAGGGAGAAAAAGAAACAGAGTCCGGTACGACCTTCCGAACGGCTGAAATTGAAGTGTATAATACACGGTTTTTCGGGATTCCGGGGTCCTGGAACAAAATTCTCCGGAAATCGCATAGAAAATTCCTCGGGTATGATAAAGCGGTCACGCAAAGTTTGAGCACCAACGGAAGACATTTGGGTGTGCCGATGTGCCACAAACCAGCATTCGCCGAAACTCGGATTATCGTGAAAAATGTGTTAAAATTCGTTATTTGAGGTTGAAATCGAACAGGTTGATTCCTGAAATGAGCTCAGACGCGTGATTGAAAAACAGGGGGAAAAAGAAAAAGGGTCCGGTACGACCTTCCAAACGGCTGAAATTGAAGTGTATAATACACGGTTTTTTGGGATTCCGGGGTCCCGGAACAAAATTCTCCGGAAATCACATAGAAAGTTTCTCGGGTCAGATAAAGCGGCCACGAAAAGTTAGAGCACCAACGGAAGACATTTGGGGGGTGTCGGTGTGCCACAAACCAGCATTCGCCGAAACTCGGATTATCGTGAAAAATGTGTTAGAGCTCGTTATTTGAGGCTGAAATCGAACAGGTTGATTCCTGAAATGAGCTCGGACGCGTGATTGAAAAACAGGGAGAAAAAGAAACAGGTCCGGTACGACCTTCCGAACGGCTGAAATTGAAGTGTATAATACACGGTTTTTCGGGATTCCGGGGTCCCGGAACAAAATTCTCCAGAAATCACATTGAAAGTTCCTCGGGTCAGATAAAGCGGCCACGCAAAGTTTGAGCACCAACGGAAGACATTTAGGGGTGCCGGTGTGCCACAAACCAGCATTCGCCGAAACTCGGATTATCGTGAGAAATGTGTTAAAGCTCGTTATTTGAGTTTGAAATTGAACAGCTTGATTAATGAAATGAGTTCGGACGCGTGATTGAAAAACAGGGAGAAAAAGAAACAGGGTCCGGTACGACCTTCCGAACTATTTGAAATTGAAGTGTATAATACACGGTTTTTCAGTATTCCGGAGTCCCGGAACAAAATTCTCCGGAAATCGCATAGAAAGTTCCTCGGGTCAGATAAAGCGGCCACGCAAAGTTTGAGCACCAACGTAAGAAATTTGGGGGTATCGGTGTGCCACAAACCAGCATTCGCCGAAACTCGGATTATCGTGAAAATGTGTTAAAGCTCGTTATTTGAGGCTGAAATCGAACAGGTTGATTCATGAAATGAGCTCGGATGCGTGATTGAAAAACATGGAGAAAAAGAAACATGGCCCGGTACGACCTTCCGAACGGCTGAAATTAAAGTGTATAATACACGGTTTTTCGGGATTCTGGGGTCCCGGGAAAAAATTCTGCGGAAATAGCATAGAAAGTTCCTCGGGTCAGATAAAGCGGTCATGCAAAGATTGAGCACCAACGGAAGACATTTGGGTGTGCCGGTGTGCCACAAACCAGCATTCACCGAAACTCGGATTATCGTTAAAAATGTGTTAAAGCTCGTTATTTGAGGCTGAAATCGAAAAGGTTGATTCCTGAAATAAGCTCGGACGCGTGATTGAAAAACAGGGAGAAAAAGAAACAGGGCCCGGTACGACCTTCCGAACGGCTGAAATTGAAGTGTATAATACACGGTTTTTCGGGATTCCGGGGTCCGGAACAAAATTCTCTGAAAATCACATAGAATGTTCCTCGGACAGATAAAGCGGCCACGCAAATTTTGAGCACCAACGGAAGACATTTGGGGGTGCCGGTGTGCCACAAACCAGCATTCGCCGAAACTCGGATTATCGTGAAAAATGTGTTAAAGCTCGTTATTTGAGGCTGAAATCGAACAGGTTGATTCATGAAATTAGCTCGGACGCGTGATTGAAAAACAGGGAGAAAAAGAATCAGGGTCCGGTACGACCTTCCGAACGGCTGAAATTGAAGTGCATAAATACACGATTTTTCGGGATTCCGGGATCCCGGAACAAAATTATCCGGAAATCGCATAGAAAGTTCCTCGGGTCAGATAAAGCGGCCACGCAAAGTTTGAGGACCAACGAAAGACATTTGGGGGTGTCGGTGTGCCACAAACCAGCATTCGCCGAAACTCGGATTATCGTGAAAAATGTGTTAAAACTCGTTATTTGATGTTGAAATCGAACAGGTTGATTCCTGAAATGAGCTCGGACGCGTGATTGAAAAACAGGGAGAAAAAGAAACAGTGGTCCGCACGACCTTCCGAACGGTGAAATTGAAGTGTATAATACACGGTTTTTCAAGATTCCGGTCGGGAACAAAATTCTCCGGAAATCACATAGAAAGTTCCTCTGGTCAGATAAAGCGGCCACGCAAAGTTTGAGCACCAACGGAAGACATTTAGGGGTGCCGGTGTGCCACAAACCAGCATTCGCCGAAACTCGGATTATCGTGAAAAATGTGTTAAATCTCGTTATTTGAGGTGAAATCGAACAAGGTTGATTATTGAAATGAGTTCGGACGCGTGATTGAAAAACAGGGAGAAAAAGAAACAGTGGTCCAGACGACCTTCCGAACTATTTGAAATTAAAGTGTATAATACACGGTTTTTCAAGATTCGGTCCCGGAACAAAATTCTCCGGAAATCGCATAGAAAGTTCCTTGGGTCAGATAAAGGGGCCACGCAAAGTTTGAGCACCAACGGAAGACATTTGGGGGTGCCGGTGTGCCACAAACCAGCATTCGCCGAAACTCGGATTATCGTGAGAAATGTGTTAAATCTCGTTATTTGAGGCTGAAATCGAACAGGTTGATTATTGAAATGAGTTCGGACGCGTGATTGAAAAACAGGGAGAAAAAGAAACAGGGTTCGGTACGACCTTTCGAACGGCTGAAATTGAAGTGTATAATACACGGTTTTTCAGTATTCCGGGTTTCAGGAACAAAATTCTCCTGAAATCACATAGAAAGTTCCTCGGGTCAGATAAAGCGGCCACGCAAAGTTTGAGCACCAACGGAAGACATTTAGGGGTGCCGGTGTGCCACAAACCAAAATTCGCCGAAACTCGGATTATCGTGAAAAATGTGTTAAAGCTCGTTATTTGAGGTAGAAATCGAACAGGTTGATTATTGAAATGAGTTCGGACGCGTGATTGAAAAACAGGGAGAAAAAGAAACAGGGTCCGGTACGACCTTTCGAACGGCTGAAATTGAAGTGTATAATACACGGTTTTTCAGTATTCCGGGGTCCAGGAACAAAATTCTCCTGAAATCACATAGAAAGTTCCTCGGGTCAGATAAAGCGGCCACGCAAAGTTTGAGCACCAACGGAAGACATTTAGGGGTGCCGGTGTGCCACAAACCAGCATTTGCCGAAACTCGGATTATCGTGAGAAATGTGTTAAATCTCGTTATTTGAGGCTGCAATCGTAAAGCTTGATTCATGAAATAAGCTCGGACGCCTGATTGAAAAACAGGGAGAAAAAGAAACAGAGTCCGGTACGACCTTCCGAACGGGTGAAATTGAAGTGTATAATACACGGTTTTTCGGGATTCCGGGGTCCCTGAACAAAATTCTCCGGAAATCGCATAGAAAGATCCTCAGGTATGATAAAGCGGCCACGCAAAGTTTGAGCACCAACGGAAGACATTTGGGTGTGCCGATGAGCCACAAACCAGCATTCGCCGAAACTCGGATTATCGTGAAAAATGTGTTAAAACTCGTTATTTGAGGTTGAAATCGAACAGGTTGATTCCTGAAATGAGCTCGGACGCGTGATTGAAAAACATAGGGAAAAAGAAACAGGTCCCAGACGACCTTCCAAACTTGAAATTGAAGTATATAATACACGGTTTTTGGGATTAGGGGTTCGGAAAAAATTCTCCGGAAATCACATAGAAAGTTTCTCGGGTCGGATAAAGCGGCCACGCAAAGTTAGAGCACCAACGGAAGACATTTGGGGGGTGTCGGTGTGCCACAAACCAGCATTCACGAAACTCGGATTATCGTGAAAAATGTGTTAAAGCTCGTTATTTGAGGCTGAAATCGAACAGGTTGATTCCTGAAATGAGCTCGGACGCGTGATTGAAAAACAGGGAGAAAAAGAAACAGGGTCCGGTACGACCTTCCGAACGGCTGAAATTGAAGTGTATAATACACGGTTTTTCGGGATTCCGGGGTCCTGGAACAAAATTCTCTTGAAATCACATAGAAAGTTACTCGGGTCAGGTAAAGTGGCCACGCAAAGTTTGAGCACCAACGGAAGACATTTGGGGGTGCCGGTGTGCCACAAACCAGCATTCGCCGAAACTCGGATTATAGTGAAAAATGTGTTAAAGCTCGTTATTTGAGGCTGAAATCGATCAGGTTGATTACTGAAATGAGCTCGGACGCGTAATTGAAAAACAGGGAGAAAAAGAAACAGGGTCCGAGTACGACCTTCCGAACGGCTGAAATTGAAGTGTATAATACACGGTTTTTCGGGATTCCGGGGTCCCGGAACAAAATTCTCAAGAAATCTCATAGAAAGTTCCTCGGGTCAGATACAGCGGCCACGCAAAGTTTGAGCACCAAAGGAAGACATTTGGGGGTGCCGGTGTGCCACAAACCAGCATTCTCCGAAACTCGAATTTTCGTGAAAAATGTGTTAAAGCTCGTTATTTGAGGCTGAAATCGAACAAGTTGATTCCTGAAATAAGCTAGGACGCGTGATTGAAAAACAGGGAGAAAAAGAAACAGGGTCCGGTACGACCTTCCGAACGGCTGAAATTGAAGTGTATAATACACGGTTTTTCAGTATTCCGGGGTCCGGGAACAAAATTCTCCGGAAATCACATAGAAAGTTCCTCTGGTCAGATAAAGCGGCCACGCAAAGTTTGAGCACCAACGGAAGACATTTAGGGGTGCCGGTGTGCCACAAACCAGCATTCGCCGAAACTCGGATTATCGTGAGAAATGTGTTAAATCTCGTTATTTGAGGCTGAAATCGAACAGGTTGATTATTGAAATGAGTTCGGACGCGTGATTGAAAAACAGGGAGAAAAAGAAACAGTGGTCCTAGACGACCTTCCGAACGGTTTGAAATTAAAGTGTATAATACACGGTTTTCAAGATTCGGTCCCGGAACAAAATTCTCCGGAAATCGCATAGAAAGTTCCTCGGGTCAGATAAAGGGGCCACGCAAAGTTTGAGCACCAACGGAAGACATTTGGGGGTGCCGGTGTGCCACAAACCAGCATTCGCCGAAACTCGGATTATCGTGAAAAATGTGTTAAAGCTCGTTATTTGAGGCTGAAATCGTAAAGGTTGATATATGAAATAAGCTCGGACGCGTGATTGAAAAATAGGGAGAAAAAGAAAAGAGTCGGTGACGACCTTCCGAACGGCTGAAATTGAAGTGTATAATACACGGTTTTTCGGGATTCCGGGGTCCCGGAACAAAATTCTCCGGAAATCGCATAGAAAATTCCTCGGGTATGATAAAGCGGTCACGCAAAGTTTGAGCACCAACGGAAGACATTTGGGTGTGCCGATGAGCCACAAACCAGCATTCGCCGAAACTCGGATTATCGTGAAAAATGTGTTAAAACTCGTTATTTGAGGTTGAAATCGAACAGGTTGATTCCTGAAATGAGCTCGGACGCGTGATTGAAAAACATAGGGAAAAAGAAACAGGGTCCGGTACGACCTTCCAAACGGCTGAAATTGAAGTATATAATACACGGTTTTTTGGGATTCCGGGGTTCCGGAACAAAATTCTCCGGAAATCACATAGAAAGTTTCTCGGGTCAGATAAAGCGGCCACGCAAAGTTAGAGCACCAACGGAAGACATTTGGGGGGTGTCGGTGTGCCACAAACAAGCATTCGCCGAAACTCGGATTATCGTGAAAAATGTGTTAAAGCTCGTTATTTGAGGCTGAAATCGAACAGGTTGATTCCTGAAATGAGCTCGGACGCGTGATTGAAAAACAGGGAGAAAAAGAAACAGTGGTCCCAGACGACCTTCCGAACGGCTGAAATTGAAGTGTATAATACACGGTTTTTCGGGATTCCGGGGTCCTGGAACAAAATTCTCTTGAAATCACATAGAAAGTTACTCGGGTCAGGTAAAGTGGCCACGCAAAGTTTGAGCACCAACGGAAGACATTTGGGGGTGCCGGTGTGCCACAAACCAGCATTCGCCGAAACTCGGATTATAGTGAAAAATGTGTTAAAGCTCGTTATTTGAGGCTGAAATCGATCAGGTTGATTACTGAAATGAGCTCGGACGCGTAATTGAAAAACAGGGAGAAAAAGAAACAGGGTCCGAGTACGACCTTCCGAACTATTTGAAATTGAAGTGTATAATACACGGTTTTTCGGGATTCCGGGGTCCCGGAACAAAATTCTCAAGAAATCTCATAGAAAGTTCCTCGGGTCAGATACAGCGGCCACGCAAAGTTTGAGCACCAAAGGAAGACATTTGGGGGTGCCGGTGTGCCACAAACCAGCATTCTCCGAAACTCGAATTTTCGTGAAAAATGTGTTAAAGCTCGTTATTTGAGGCTGAAATCGAACAAGTTGATTCCTGAAATAAGCTAGGACGCGTGATTGAAAATCAGGGAGAAAAAGAAACAGGGTCCGGTACGACCTTCCGAACGGCTGAAATTGAAGTGTATAATACACGGTTTTTCAAAGCTGGGTCCGGAACAAAATTCTCCGGAAATCACATAGAAAGTTCCTCTGGTCAGATAAAGCGGCCACGCAAAGTTTGAGCACCAACGGAAGACATTTAGGGGTGCCGGTGTGCCACAAACCAGCATTCGCCGAAACTCGGATTATCGTGAGAAATGTGTTAAATCTCGTTATTTGAGGCTGAAATCGAACAGGTTGATTATTGAAATGAGTTCGGACGCGTGATTGAAAAACAGGGAGAAAAAGAAACAGGGTCCGGTACGACCTTCCGAACGGCTGAAATTAAAGTGTATAATACACGGTTTTTCATTATTCCGGGGTCCCGGAACAAAATTCTCCGGAAATCGCATAGAAAGTTCCTCGGGTCAGATAAAGGGGCCACGCAAAGTTTGAGCACCAACGGAAGACATTTGGGGGTGCCGGTGTGCCACAAACCAGCATTCGCCGAAACTCGGATTATCGTGAAAAATGTGTTAAAGCTCGTTATTTGAGGCTGAAATCGTAAAGGTTGATATATGAAATAAGCTCGGACGCGTGATTGAAAAATAGGGAGAAAAAGAAACAGAGTCCGGTACGACCTTCCGAACGGCTGAAATTGAAGTGTATAATACACGGTTTTTCGGGATTCCGGGGTCCCGGAACAAAATTCTCCGGAAATCGCATAGAAAATTCCTCGGGTATGATAAAGCGGTCACGCAAAGTTTGAGCACCAACGGAAGACATTTGGGTGTGCCGATGTGCCACAAACCAGCATTCGCCGAAACTCGGATTATCGTGAAAAATGTGTTAGAGCTCGTTATTTGAGGTGAAATCGAACAAAGTTGATTCTCGAAATGAGCTCGGACGCGTGATTGAAAAACAGGAAGAAAAAGAAACAGTGGTCCAGACGACCTTCCGAACGGCCGAAATTGAAGTGTATAATACACGGTTTTCGGGATTCCAGGGTCCCGGAACAAAATTCTCCGAAATCACATAGAAAGTTCCTCGGGTCGATAAAGCGGCCACGCAAAGTTTGAGCACCAACGGAAGACATTTGGGGGTGCGGGTGTGCCGCAAACCAAAGATTCGAAACTCGGATTATCGTGAGAAATGTGTTAAAGCTCGTTATTTGAGTTTGAAATTGAACAGGTTGATTAATGAAATGAGTTCGGACGCGTGATTGAAAAACAGGGAGAAAAAGAAACAGTGGTCCGACGACCTTCCGAACTCTGAAATTGAAGTGTATAATACACGGTTTTCAAGATTCGAGTCCCGAACAAAATTCTCCGGAAATCGCATAGAAAGTTCCTCGGGTCAAATAAAGCGGCCACGCAAAGTTTGAGCACCAACGTAAGACATTTGGGGGTATCGGTGTGCCACAAACCAGCATTCGCCGAAACTCGGATTATCGTGAAAATGTGTTAAAGCTCGTTATTTGAGGTTGAAATCGAACAGTTGATTCATGAAATGAGCTCGGATGCGTGATTGAAAAACATGGAGAAAAAGAAACATGGCCGGCACGACCTTCCGAACGGCTGAAATTAAGTGTATAATACACGGTTTTTCGGGATTCCGGGGTCCCGGGAAAAATTCTGCGGAAATAGCATAGAAAGTTCTCGGGTCGATAAAGCGGTCATGCAAAGATTGAGCACCAACGGAAGACATTTGGGTGTGCCGGTGTGCCACAAACCAGCATTCACCGAAACTCGGATTATCGTTAAAAATGTGTTAAAGCTCGTTATTTGAGGCTGAAATCGAAAAGGTTGATTCTTGAAATAAGCTCGGACGCGTGATTGAAAAACAGGGAGAAAAAGAAACAGGGCCCGGTACGACCTTCCGAACGGCTGAAATTGAAGTGTATAATACACGGTTTTTCGGGATTCCGGGGTCCGGAACAAAATTCTCTGAAAATCACATAGAATGTTCCTCGGACAGATAAAGCGGCCACGCAAATTTTGAGAACCAACGGAAGACATTTGGGGGTGCCGGTGTGCCACAAACCAGCATTCGCCGAAACTCGGATTATCGTGAAAAATGTGTTAAAGCTCGTTATTTGAGGCTGAAATCGAACAGGTTGATTCATGAAATTAGCTCGGACGCGTGATTGATAAACAGGGAGAAAAAGAATCAGGGTCCGGTACGACCTTCCGAACGGCTGAAATTGAAGTGCATAAATACACGATTTTTCGGGATTCCGGGATCCCGGAACAAAATTATCCGGAAATCGCATAGAAAGTTCCTCGGGTCAGATAAAGCGGCCACGCAAAGTTTGAGGACCAACGAAAGACATTTGGGGGTGTCGGTGTGCCACAAACCAGCATTCGCCGAAACTCGGATTATCGTGAAAAATGTGTTAAAACTCGTTATTTGATGTTGAAATCGAACAGGTTGATTCCTGAAATGAGCTCGGACGCGTGATTGAAAAACAGGGAGAAAAAGAAACAGGGTCCGGTACGACCTTCCGAACGGCTGAAATTGAAGTGTATAATACACGGTTTTTCAGTATTCCGGGGTCCGGGAACAAAATTCTCCGGAAATCACATAGAAAGTTCCTCTGGTCAGATAAAGCGGCCACGCAAAGTTTGAGCACCAACGGAAGACATTTAGGGGTGCCGGTGTGCCACAAACCAGCATTCGCCGAAACTCGGATTATCGTGAAAAATGTGTTAAATCTCGTTATTTGAGGCTGAAATCGAACAGGTTGATTATTGAAATGAGTTCGGACGCGTGATTGAAAATCAGGGAGAAAAAGAAACAGGGTCCGGTACGACCTTCCGAACGGCTGAAATTAAAGTGTATAATACACGGTTTTTCAGTATTCCGGGGTCCCGGAACAAAATTCTCCGGAAATCGCAAAGAAAATTCCTCGGGTCAGATAAAGCGGCCACGCAAAGTTTGAGCACCAACGGAAGACATTTGGGGGTGCCGGTGTGCCACAAACCAGCATTCTCCGAAACTCGGATTATCGTGAAAGATGTGTTAAAGCTCGTTATTTGAGGCTGAAATCGTAAAGGTTGATTCATTAAATAATTTCGGACGCCTGATTGAAAAACAGGGAGAAAAAGAAACAGAGTCCGGTACGACCTTCCGAACGGCTGAAATTGAAGTGTATAATACACGGTTTTTCGGGATTCCGGGGTCCCGGAACAAAATTCTCCGGAAATCGCATAGAAAGTTCCTCGGGTATGATAAAGCGGCCACGCAAAGTTTGAGCACTAACGGAAGACATTTGGGTGTGCCGATGTGCCACAAACCAGCATTCGCCGAAACTCGGATTATCGTGAAAAATGTGTTAAAACTCGTTATTTGAGGTTGAAATCGAACAGGTTGATTCCTGAAATGAGCTCGGACGCGTGATTGAAAAACATAGGGAAAAAAAAACAGGGTCCGGTACGACCTTCCAAACGGCTGAAATTGAAGTGTATAATACACGGTTTTTTGGGATTCCGGGGTTTCGGAACAAAATTCTCCGGAAATCACATAGAAAGTTTCTCGGGTCAGATAAAGCGGCCACGCAAAGTTAGAGCACCAACGGAAGACATTTGGGGGGTGTCGGTGTGCCACAAACAAGCATTTGCCGAAACTCGGATTATCGTGAAAAATGTGTTAAAGCTCGTTATTTGAGGCTGAAATCGAACAGGTTGATTCCTGAAATGAGCTCGGACGCGTGATTGAAAAACAGGGAGAAAAAGAAACAGGGTCCGGTACGACCTTCCGAACGCCTTAAATTGAAGTGTATAATACACGGTTTTTCGGGATTCCGGGGTACGGAACAAAATTCTCAAGAAATCTCATAGAAAGTTACTCGGGTCAGGTAAAGTGGCCACGCAAAGTTTGAGCACCAACGGAAGACATTTGGGGGTGCCGGTGTGCCACAAACCAGCATTCGCCGAAACTCGGATTATCGTGAAAAATGTGTTAAAGCTCGTTATTTGAGGCTGAAATCGAATAGGTTGATTCCTGAAATGAGCTCGGACGCGTGATTGAAAAACAGGAGAAAAAGAAACAGTGGTCCCAGCACGACCTTCCGAACGGCTGAAATTGAAGTGTATAATACACGGTTTTTCGGGATTCCGGGGTCCTGGAACAAAATTCTCTGGAAATCACATAGAAAGTTACTCGGGTCAGGTAAAGTGGCCACGCAAAGTTTGAGCACCAACGGAAGACATTTGGGGGTGCCGGTGTGCCACAAACCAGCATTCGCCGAAACTCGGATTATAGTGAAAAATGTGTTAAAGCTCGTTATTTGAGGTTGAAATCGATCGGGTTGATTATCGAAATGAGCTCGGACGCGTAATTGAAAAACAGGAGAAAAAGAAACAGTGGTCCAGACGACCTTCCGAACGGCTGAAATTGAAGTGTATAATACACGGTTTTTCGGGATTCCGGGGTACGGAACAAAATTCTCAAGAAATCTCATAGAAAGTTCCTCGGGTCAGATACAGCGGCCACGCAAAGTTTGAGCACCAAAGGAAGACCTTTGGGGGTGCCGGTGTGCCACAAACCAGCATTCTCCGAAACTCGAATTTTCGTGAAAAATGTGTTAAAGCTCGTTATTTGAGGCTGAAATCGAACTAGTTAATTCCTGAAATGAGCTCGGACGCGTGATTGAAAAACAGGGAGAAAAAGAAACAGGTCGACGACCTTCCGAACGGTGAAATTGAAGTGTATAATACACGGTTTTCAAGATTCGGGTCCGGAACAAAATTCTCCGGAAATCACATAGAAAGTTCCCATTTGGTCGATAAAGCGGCCACGCAAAGTTTGAGCACCAACGGAAGACATTTAGGGGTGCCGGTGTGCCACAAACCAAAGATTCGCGAAACTCGGATTATCGTGAGAAATGTGTTAAATCTCGTTATTTAAGGCTGAAATCGAACAGGTTGATTATTGAAATGAGTTCGGACGCGTGATTGAAAAAACAGGAGAAAAAGAAACAGTGGTCCAGACGACCTTCCGAACGGCCGAAATTAAAGTGTATAATACACGGTTTTCAAGATTACGGGGTCCCGGAACAAAATTCTCGGAAATCGCATAGAAAGTTCCTCGGGTCAGATAAAGGGGCCACGCAAAGTTTGAGCACCAACGGAAGACATTTGGGGGTGCCGGTGTGCCACAAACCAGCATTCGCCGAAACTCGGATTATCGTGAAAAATGTGTTAAAGCTCGTTATTTGAGGCTGAAATCGTAAAGGTTGATTCATGAAATAAGCTCGGACGCGTGATTGAAAAACAGGGAGAAAAAGAAACAGAGTCCGGTACGACCTTCCGAACGGCTGAAATTGAAGTGTATAATACACGGTTTTTCGGGATTCCGGGGTCCCGGAACAAAATTCTCCGGAAATCGCATAGAAAATTCCTCGGGTATGATAAAGCGGCCACGCAAAGTTTGAGCACCAACGGAAGACATTTGGGTGTGCCGATGTGCCACAAACCAGCATTCGCCGAAACTCGGATTATCGTGAAAAATGTGTTAAAACTCGTTATTTGAGGTTGAAATCGAACAGGTTGATTCCTGAAATGAGCTCGGACGCGTGATTGAAAAAAGGGGGAAAAAGAAACAGGGTCCGGTACGACCTTCCAAACGGCTGAAATTGAAGTGTATAATACACGGTTTTTCGGGATTCCGGGGTACGGAACAAAATTCTCCGGAAATCGCATAGAATGTTCCTCGGGTCAGATAAAGCGGCCACGCAAAGTTTGAGCACCAACGGAAGACATTTGGGTGTGCCGATGTGCCACAAACCAGCATTCGCCGAAACTCGGATTATCGTGAAAAATGTGTTAAAACTCGTTATTTGAGGTTGAAATCGAACAGGTTGATTCCTGAAATGAGCTCAGACGCGTGATTGAAAAACAGGGGGAAAAAGAAACAGGGTCCGGTACGACCTTCCAAACGGCTGAAATTGAAGTGTATATTACACGGTTTTGGGATTAGGGGTCCGGAACAAAATTCTCCGGAAATCACATAGAAAGTTTCTCGGGTCAGATAAAGCGGCCACGCAAAGTTAGAGCACCAACGGAAGACATTTGGGGGGTGTCGGTGTGCCACAAACCAGCATTCGCCGAAACTCGGATTATCGTGAAAAATGTGTTAGAGCTCGTTATTTGAGGCTGAAATCGAACAGGTTGATTTCTGAAATGAGCTCGGACTCGTGATTGAAAAACAGGGAGAAAAAGAAACAGGGTCCGGTACGACCTTCCGAACGGCTGAAATTGAAGTGTAATACACGGTTTTTCGGGATTCCGGGGTCCCGGAACAAAATTCTCCGGAAATCACATAGAAAGTTCCTCGGGTCAGATAAAGCGGCCACGCAAAGTTTGAGCACCAACGGAAGACATTTAGGGGTGCCGGTGTGCCACAAACCAGCATTCGCCGAAACTCGGATTATCGTGATAAATGTGTTAAAGCTCGTTATTTGAGTTTGAAATTGAACAGGTTGATTAATGAAATGAGTTCGGACGCGTGATTGAAAAACAGGGAGAAAAAGAAACAGGGTCCGGTACGACCTTCCGAACGGCTGAAATTGAAGTGTATAATACACGGTTTTTCAGTATTCCGGAGTCCCGGAACAAAATTCTCCGGAAATCGCATAGAAAGTTCCTCGGGTCAGATAAAGCGGCCACGCAAAGTTTGAGCACCAACGTAAGAAATTTGGGGGTATCGGTGTGCCACAAACCAGCATTCGCCGAAACTCGGATTATCGTGAAAATGTGTTAAAGCTCGTTATTTGAGGCTGAAATCGAACAGGTTGATTCATGAAATGAGCTCGGATGCGTGATTGAAAAACATGGAGAAAAAGAAACATGGCCCGCATACGACCTTCCGAACAATTTGAAATTAAAGTGTATAATACACGGTTTTTCGGGATTCCGGGGTCCCGGGAAAAATTTCGCGGAAATAGCATAGAAAGTTCCTCGGGTCGATAAAGCGGTCATGCAAAGATTGAGCACCAACGGAAGACATTTGGGTGTGCCGGTGTGCCACAAACCAAAGATTCGCCGAAACTCGGATTATCGTTAAAAATGTGTTAAAGCTCGTTATTTGAGGTTGAAATCGAAAAGGTTGATTCTTGAAATAAGCTCGGACGCGTGATTGAAAAACAGGGAGAAAAAGAAACGGGGCCGCACGACCTTCCGAACTATTTGAAATTGAAGTGTATAATACACGGTTTTTCGGGATTCCGGGGTCCGGAACAAAATTCTCTGAAAATCGCATAGAATGTTCCTTGGGTCAGATAAAGCGGCCACGCAAATTTTGAGCACCAACGGAAGACATTTGGGGGTGCCGGTGTGCCACAAACCAGCATTCGCCGAAACTCGGATTATCGTGAAAAATGTGTTTAAGCTCGTTATTTGAGGCTGAAATCGAACAGGTTGATTCATGAAATTAGCTCGGACGCGTGATTGAAAAACAGGGAGAAAAAGAATCAGGGTCCGGTACGACCTTCCGAACGGCTGAAATTGAAGTGCATAAATACACGATTTTTCGGGATTCCGGGATCCCGGAACAAAATTCTCCGGAAATCGCATAGAAAGTTCCTCGGGTCAGATAAAGCGGCCACGCAAAGTTTGAGCACCAACGAAAGACATTTGGGGGTGTCGGTGTGCCACAAACCAGCATTCGCCGAAACTCGGATTATCGTGAAAAATGTGTTAAAGCTCGTTATTTGAGGCTGAAATCGAACAGATTGATTCCTGAAATGAGCTCGGACGCGTGATTGAAAAACAGGGAGAAAAAGAAAAAGGGTCCAGTACGACCTTCCGAACGGCTGAAATTGAAGTGTATAATACACGGTTTTCGGGATTCGGTCCGGAACAAAATTCTCGCGGAAATCGCATAGAAAGTTCTTGGTCGATAAAGCGGCCACGCAAAGTTTGAGCAAGAACGGTAGACATTTGGGTGTGCCGATGTGCCACAAACCAAAGATTCGCGAAACTCGGATTATCGTGAAAAATGTGTTAAAACTCGTTATTTGAGGTTGAAATCGAACAGGTTGATTCCTGAAATGAGCTCGGACGCGTGATTGAAAAACATGGGGAAAAAGAAACAGGGTCCGGTACGACCTTCCAAACGGCTGAAATTGAAGTGTGTAATACACGGTTTTTCGGGATTCCGGGGTACGGAACAAAATTCTCAAGAAATCTCATAGAAAGTTCCTCGGGTCAGATACAGCGGCCACGCAAAGTTTGAGCACCAAAGGAAGACATTTGGGGGTGCCGGTGTGCCACAAACCAGCATTCTCCGAAACTCGAATTTTCGTGAAAAATGTGTTAAAGCTCGTTATTTGAGGCTGAAATCGAACAAGTTAATTCCAGAAATGAGCTCGGACGCGTGATTGAAAAACAGGGAGAAAAAGAAAAAGGGTCCGGTACGACCTTCCGAACGGCTGAAATTGAAGTGTATATAATACACGGTTTTTCGGGATTCCGGGGTCCTGGAACAAAATTCTCTGGAAATCACATAGAAAGTTACTCAGGTGAGGTAGAGTGGCCACGCAAAGTTTGAGCACCAACGGAAGACATTTGGGGGTGCCGTTGTGCCACAAACCAGCATTCGCCGAAACTCGAATTATAGTGAAAAATGTGTTAAAGCTCGTTATTTGAGGCTGAAATCGATCAGGTTGATTACTGAAATGAGCTCGGACGCGTAATTGAAAAACAGGGAGAAAAAGAAACAGGGTCCGGTACGACCTTCCGAACGGCTGAAATTGAAGTGTATAATACACGGTTTTTCGGGATTCCGGGGTCCCGGAACAAAATTCTCAAGAAATCACAAAGAAAGTTCCTCGGGTCAGATAAAGCGGCCACGCAAAGTTTGAGCACCAAAGGAAGACATTTGGGAGTGCCGGTGTGCCACAAACCAGCATTCTCCGAAACTCGAATTATCGTGAAAAATGTGTTAAAACTCGTTATTTGAGGCTGAAATCGAACAAGTTGATTCCTGAAATGAGCTTGGACGCGTGATTGAAAAACAGGGAGAAAAAGAAACAGGGTCCGGTACGACCTTCCGAACGGCTGAAATTGTAGTGTATAATACACGGTTTTTCAGTATTCCGGGGTCCGGGAATAAAATTCTCCGGAAATCACATAGAAAGTTCCTCGAGTCAGATAAAGCGGCCACGCAAAGTTTGAGCACCAACGGAAGACATTTAGGGGTGCCGGTGTGCCACAAACCAGCATTCGCCGAAACTCGGATTATCGTGAAAAATGTGTTAAAACTCGTTATTTGAGGTTGAAATCGAACAGGTTGATTCCTGAAATGAGCTCGGACGCGTGATTGAAAAACATGGGGAAAAAGAAACAGGGTCCGGTACGACCTTCCAAACGGCTGAAATTGAAGTGTATAATACACGGTTTTTTGGGATTCCGGGGTCCCGGAACAAAATTCTCCGGAAATCACATAGATAGTTTCTCGGGTCAGATAAAGCGACCACGCAAAGTTAGAGCACCAACGGAAGACATTTGGGGGTGTCGGTGTGCCACAAACCAGCGTTCACCGAAACTCGGATTATCGTGAAAAATGTGTTAAAGCTCGTTATTTGAGGCTGAAATCGAACAGGTTGATTCCTGAAATGAGCTCGGACGCGTGATTGAAAAACAGGGAGAAAAAGAAACAGGGTCCGGTACGACCTTCCGAACGGCTGAAATTGAAGTGTATAATACACGGTTTTTCGGGATTCCGGGGTCCTGGAACAAAATTCTCTGGAAATCACATAGAAAGTTACTCAGGTCAGGTAGAGTGGCCACGCAAAGTTTGAGCACCAACGAAAGACATTTGGGGGTGCCGGTGTGCCACAAACCAGCATTCGCCGAAACTCGGATTATAGTGAAAAATGTGTTAAAGCTCGTTATTTGAGGCTGAAATCGATCAGGTTGATTACTGAAATGAGCTCGGACGCGTAATTGAAAAACAGGGAGAAAAAGAAACAGGGTTCGGTACGACCTTCCGAACGGCTGAAATTGAAGTGTATAATACACGGTTTTTCGGGATTCCGGGGTCCCGGGACAAAATTCTCAAGAAATCGCATAGAAAGTTCCTCGGGTCAGATAAAGCGGCCACGCAAAGTTTGAGCACCAAAGGAAGACATTTGGGAGTGCCGGTGTGCCACAAACCAGCATTCTCCGAAACTCGAATTATCGTGAAAAATGTGTTAAAGCTCGTTATTTGAGGCTGAAATCGAACAAGTTGATTCCTGAAATGAGCTCGGACGCGTGATTGAAAAACAGGGAGAAAAAGAAACAGGGTCCGGTACGACCTTCCGAACGGCCGAAATTGTAGTGTATAATACACGGTTTTCAAGATTCGGGTCCGGAATAAAATTCTCCGGAAATCACATAGAAAGTTCCTCGGGTCAGATAAAGCGGCCACGCAAAGTTTGAGCACCAACGGAAGACATTTAGAGGTGCCGGTGTGCCACAAACCAGCATTCGCCGAAACTCGGATTATCGTGAAAATGTGTTAAATCTCGTTATTTGAGGCTGAAATCGAACAGGTTGATTATTGAAATGAGTTCGGACGCGTGATTGAAAACAGGGAGAAAAAGAAACAGCGTCCGGTACGACCTTCCGAACGGCTGAAATTAAAGTGTATAATACATGGTTTTTCAAGATTAAAGGGGTCCCGGAACAAAATTCTCGGAAATCGCATAGAAAGTTCCTCGGGTCAGATAAAGCGGCCACGCAAAGTTTGAGCACCAACGGAAGACATTTGGGGGTGCCGGTGTGCCACAAACCAGCATTCGCCGAAACTCGGATTATCGTGAAAAATGTGTTAAAGCTCGTTATTTGAGTTTGAAATTGAACAGGTTGATTAATAAAATGAGTTCGGACGCGTGATTGAAAAACAGGGAGAAAAAGAAACAGGGTTCGGTACGACCTTCCGAACGGCTGAAATTAAAGTGTATAATACATGGTTTTTCAGTATTCCGGGGTCCCGGAACAAAATTCTCCGGAAATCGCATAGAAAGTTCCTCGGGTCAGATAAAGCGGCCACGCAAAGTTTGAGCACCAACGGAAGACATTTGGGGGTGCCGGTGTGCCACAAACCAAAGATTCGCGAAACTCGGATTATCGTGAAAAATGTGTTAAAGCTCGTTATTTGAGTTTGAAATTGAACAGGTTGATTAATAAAATGAGTTCGGACGCGTGATTGAAAAACAGGGAGAAAAAGAAACAGGGTTCGGTACGACATTCGAACTATTTGAAATTGAAGTGTATAATACACGGTTTTTCAGTATTCCGGAGTCCCGGAACAAAATTCTCCGGAAATCGCATAGAAAGTTCCTCGGGTCAGATAAAGCGGCCACGCAAAGTTTGAGCACCAACGGAAGAAATTTGGGGGAATCGGTGTGCCACAAACCAGCATTCGCCGAAACTCGGATTATCGTGAAAATGTGTTAAAGCTCGTTATTTGAGGCTGAAATCGAACAGGTTAATTCATGAAATGAGCTCGGATGCGTGATTGAAAAACAGGGAGAAAAAGAAACATGGCCCGGTACGACCTTCCGAACGGCTGAAATTGAAGTGCATAAATACACGATTTTTCGGGATTCCGGGATCCCGGAACAAAATTCTCCGGAAATCGCATAGAAAGTTCCTCGGGTCAGATAAAGCGGCCACGCAAAGTTTGAGCACCAACGAAAGACATTTGGGGGTGTCGGTGTGCCACAAACCAGCATTCGCCGAAACTCGGATTATCGTGAAAAATGTGTTAAAGCTCGTTATTTGAGGCTGAAATCGAAAAGATTGATTCATGAAATGAGCTCGGACGCGTGATTGAAAAACAGGGAGAAAAAGAAAAAGGGTCCGGTACGACCTTCCGAACGGCTGAAATTAAAGTGTATAATATACGGTTTTTCGGGATTCCGGGGTCCCGGAACAAAATTCTCCGGAAATCGCATAGAAAGTATTTCGGGTCAGATAAAGCGGCCACGCAAAGTTTGAGCAGCAACGGAAGACATTTATGTGTGCCGATGTGCCACAAACCAGCATTCGCCGAAACTCGGATTATCGTGAAAAATGTGTTAAAACTCGTTATTTGAGGTTGAAATCGAACAGGCTGATTTCTGAAATGAGCTCGGACGCGTGATTGAAAAACATGGGGAAAAAGAAACAGGTCGTGACGACCTTCCAAACTACTGAAATTGAAGTGTATAATACACGGTTTTTTGGGATTCCGGGGTCCCGGAACAAAATTCTCCGGAAATCACATAGAAAGTTTCTCGGGTCAGATAAAGCGGCCACACAAAGTTAGAGCACCAACGGAAGACATTTGGGGGGTGTCGGTGTGCCACAAACCAGCATTCACCGAAACTCGGATTATCGTGAAAAATTTGTTAAAGCTCGTTATTTGAGGCTGAAATCGAACAGGTTGATTCCTGAAATGAGCTCGGACGCGTGATTGAAAAACAGAGAGAAAAAGAAACAGGTCAGCACGACCTTCCGAACGGCCGAAATTGAAGTGTATAATACACGGTTTTTCGGGATTCCGGGGTCCTGGAACAAAATTCTCTGGAAATCACATAGAAAGTTACTCAGGTCAGATAGAGTGGCCACGCAAAGTTTGAGCACCAACGGAAGACATTTGGGGGTGGCGGTGTGCCACAAACCAGCATTCGCCGAAACTCGGATTATAGTGAAAAATGTGTTAAAGCTCGTTATTTGAGGCTGAAATCGATCAGGTTGATTACTGAAATGAGCTCGGACGCGTAATTGAAAAACAGGGAGAAAAAGAAACAGTGGTCCGGACGACCTTATTTAACGGTGAAATTGAAGTGTATAATACACGGTTTCGGGATTAGGGGTCCCGGAACAAAATTCTCAAGAAATCACATAGAAAGTTCCTCGGGTCAGATAAAGCGGCCACGCAAAGTTTGAGCACCAAAGGAAGACATTTGGGAGTGCCGGTGTGCCACAAACCAGCATTCTCCGAAACTCGAATTATCGTGAAAAATGTATTAAAGCTCGTTATTTGAGGCTGAAATCGAACAAGTTGATTCCAGAAATGAGCTCGGACGCGTGATTGAAAAACAGGGAGAAAAAGAAACAGGGTCCGGTACGACCTTCCGAACGGCTGAAATTGAAGTGTATAATACACGGTTTCAAGATTCGGGTCCGGGAACAAAATTCTCCGGAAATCACATAGAAAGTTCCTCGGGTCAGATAAAGCGGCCATGCAAAGTTTGAGCACCAACGGAAGACATTTAGGGGTGCCGGTGTGCCACAAACCAGCATTCGCCGAAACTCGGATTATCGTGAAAAATGTGTTAAAGCTCGTTATTTGAGGCTGAAATCGAACAGGTTGATTATTGAAATGAGTTCGGACGCGTGATTCAAAAACAGGGAGAAAAAAAACAGGGTCCGGTACGACCTTCCGAACGGCTGAAATTAAAGTGTATAATAAATGGTTTTTCAGTATTCCGGGGTTCCGGAACAAAATTCTCCGGAAATCGCATAGAAAGTTCCTCGGGTCAGATAAAGCGGCCACGCAAAGTTTGAGCACCAACGGAAGACATTTGGGGTGCGGTGTGCCACAAACCAGCATTCGCCGAAACTCGGATTATAGTGAAAAATGTGTTAAAGCTCGTTATTTGAGTTTGAAATTGAACAGGTTGATTAATGAAATGAGTTCGGACGCGTGATTGAAAAACAGGGAGAAAAAGAAACGGGGTTGGTCTGCACGACCTTCCGAACGGTGAAATTGAAGTGTATAATACACGGTTTTCAAGATTCGGAGTCCCGGAACAAAATTCTCCGGAAATCGCATAGAAAGTTCCTCGGGTCAGATAAAGCGGCCACGCAAAGTTTGAGCACCAACGGAAGACATTTGGGGGTGCCGGTGTGCCACAAACCAGCATTCGCGGAAACTCGGATTATCGTGAAAAATGTGTTAAAGCTCGTTATTTGAGTTTGAAATTGAACAGGTTGATTAATGAAATGAGTTCGGACGCGTGATTGAAAAACAGGGAGAAAACGAAACGGGGTTGATGACGACCTTCCGAACGGCCGAAATTGAAGTGTATAATACACGATTTTTCAAGATTCGGTCCGGGAATAAAATTCTCCGGAAATCACATAGAAAGTTCCTCGGGTCAGATAAAGCGGCCAAGCAAAGTTTGAGCACCAACAGAAGACATTTAGGGGTGCCGGTGTGCAAAAAACCAGCATTCGCCGAAACTCGGATTATCGTGAGAAATGTGTTAAATCTCGTTATTTGAGGCTGAAATCGAACAGGTTGATTATTGAAATGAGTTCGGACGCGTGATTGAAAAACAGGGAGAAAAAGAAACAGTGGTCCGAGACGACCTTCCGAACGAATTTGAAATTGAAGTGTATAATACACGGTTTTTCAGTATTCCGGAGTCCCGGAACAAAATTCTCCGGAAATCGCATAGAAAGTTCCTCGGGTCAGATAAACCGGCCACGCAAAGTTTGAGCACCAACGGAAGACATTTGGGGGTGCCGGTGTGCCACAAACCAGCATTCGCCGAAACTTGGATTATCGTGAAAAATGTGTTAAAGCTCGTTATTTGAGTTTGAAATTGAACAGGTTGATTAATGAAATGAGTTCGGACGCGTGATTGAAAAACGGGGAGAAAACGAAACAGGGTTCGGTACGACCTTCCGAACGGCTGAAATTGAAGTGTATAATACACGGTTTTTCAGTATTCCGGGGTCCGGGAATAAAATTCTCCGGAAATCACATAGAAAGTTCCTCGGGTCAGATAAAGCGGCCACGCAAAGTTTGAGCACCAACGGAAGACATTTGGGGGTGCGGTGTGCCACAAACCAAAGATTCGCGAAACTCGGATTATCGTGAGAAATGTGTTAAATCTCGTTATTTGAGGCTGAAATCAAACAGGTTGATTATTGAAATGAGTTCGGACGCGTGATTGAAAAACAAGGAGAAAAAGAAACAGGGTCCAGTACGACCTTCCGAACGGCTGAAATTAAAGTGTATAATACACGGTTTTTCAGTATTCCGGGGTCCCGGAACAAAATTCTCCGGAAATCGCATAGAAAGTTCCTCGGGTCAGATAAAGCGGCCACGCAAAGTTTGAGCACCAACGGAAGACATTTGGGGTGCGGTGTGCCACAAACCAGCATTCGCCGAAACTCGGATTATAGTGAAAAATGTGTTAAAGCTCGTTATTTGAGTTTGAAATTGAACAGGTTGATTAATGAAATGAGTTCGGACGCGTGATTGAAAAACAGGGAGAAAAAGAAACAGGGTTCGGTACGACCTTCCGAACGGCTGAAATTGAAGTGTATAATACACGGTTTTTCAGTATTCCGGAGTCCCGGAACAAAATTCTCCGGAAATCGCATAGAAAGTTCCTCGGGTCAGATAAAGCGGCCACGCAAAGTTTGAGCACCAACGGAAGACATTTGGGGGTGCCGGTGTGCCACAAACCAAAGATTCGCGAAACTCGGATTATCGTGAAAAATGTGTTAAAGCTCGTTATTTGAGTTTGAAATTGAACAGGTTGATTAATGAAATGAGTTCGGACGCGTGATTGAAAAACAGGGAGAAAACGAAACAGGGTTCGGTACGACCTTCCGAACGGCTGAAATTGAAGTGTATAATACACGGTTTTTCAGTATTCCGGGGTCCGGGAATAAAATTCTCCGGAAATCACATAGAAAGTTCCTCGGGTCAGATAAAGCGGCCAAGCAAAGTTTGAGCACCAACAGAAGACATTTAGGGATGCCGGTGTGCCAAAAACCAGCATTCGCCGAAACTCGGATTATCGTGAGAAATGTGTTAAATCTCGTTATTTGAGGCTGAAATCGAACAGGTTGATTATTGAAATGAGTTCGGACGCGTGATTGAAAAACAGGGAGAAAAAGAAACAGGGTCCGGTACGACCTTCCGAACGGCTGAAATTGAAGTGTATAATACACGGTTTTTCAGTATTCCGGAATCCCGGAACAAAATTCTCCGGAAATCGCATAGAAAGTTCCTCGGGTCAGATAAAGCGGCCACGCAAAGTTTGAGCACCAACGGAAGACATTTGGGGGTGCCGGTGTGCCACAAACCAGCATTCGCCGAAACTCGGATTATCGTGAAAAATGTGTTAAAGCTCGTTATTTGAGTTTGAAATTGAACAGGTTGATTAATGAAATGAGTTCGTACGCGTGATTGAAAAACAGGGAGAAAACGAAACAGGGTTCGGTACGACCTTCCGAACGGCTTAAATTGAAGTGTATAATACACGGTTTTCAAGATTCGGTCCGGAATAAAATTCTTCGGAAATCACATAGAAAGTTCCTCGGGTCGATAAAGCGGCCACGCAAAGTTTGAGCACCAACGGAAGACATTTGGGAGTGCCGGTGTGCCACAAACCAAAGATTCGCGAAACTCGGATTATCGTGAAAAATGTGTTAAAGCTCGTTATTTGAGTTTGAAATTGAACAGGTTGATTAATGAAATGAGTTCGGACGCGTGATTGAAAAACAGGGAGAAAAAGAAACGGGGTTGAGACGACCTTCCGAACGGCCGAAATTGAAGTGTATAATACACGTTTTTTTCAAGATTCGAGTCCCGGAACAAAATTCTCCGGAAATCGCATAGAAAGTTCCTCGGGTCAGATAAAGCGGCCACGCAAAGTTTGAGCACCAACGGAAGACATTTGGGGGTGCGGTGTGCCACAAACCAAAGATTCGGAAACTCTGATTATCGTGAAAAATGTGTTAAAGTTCGTTATTTGAGTTTGAAATTGAACAAAGTTGATTAATGAAATGAGTTCGGACGCGTGATTGAAAAACAGGGAGAAAACGAAACAGGGTTTGATACGACCTTCCGAACAGTGAAATTGAAGTGTATAATACACGGTTTTTCAGTATTCCGGGGTCCGGGAATAAAATTCTCCGGAAATCACATAGAAAGTTCCTCGGGTCAGATAAAGCGGCCAAGCAAAGTTTGAGCACCAACAGAAGACATTTAGGGATGCCGGTGTGCCAAAAACCAGCATTCGCCGAAACTCGGATTATCGTGAGAAATGTGTTAAATCTCGTTATTTGAGGTCGAAATCGAACAAGGTTGATTATTGAAATGAGTTCGGACGCGTGATTGAAAAACAGGGAGAAAAAGAAACAGTGGTCCGGACGACCTTCCGAACGGCAATTTGAAATTGAAGTGTATAATACACGGTTTTCAAGATTCGGAATCCGGAACAAAATTCTCCGGAAATCGCATAGAAAGTTCCTCGGGTCGATAAAGCGGCCACGCAAAGTTTGAGCACCAACGGAAGACATTTGGGGGTGCCGGTGTGCCACAAACCAGCATTCGCCGAAACTCGGATTATCGTGAAAAATGTGTTAAAGCTCGCTATTTGAGTTCGAAATTGAACAGGTTGATTAATGAAATGAGTTCGTACGCGTGATTGAAAAACAGGGAGAAAACGAAACAGGGTTCGGTACGACCTTCCGAACGGCTTAAATTGAAGTGTATAATACACGGTTTTTCAGTATTCCGGGGTCCGGGAATAAAATTCTCCGGAAATCACATAGAAAGTTCCTCGGGTCAGATAAAGCGGCCACGTAAAGTTTGAGCACCAACGGAAGACATTTAGGGGTGCCGGTGTGCCACAAACTAGCATTCGCCGAAACTCGGATTATCGTGAGAAATGTGTTAAATCTCGTTATTTGAGGCTGAAATCGAACAGGTTGATTCATGAAATGAGCTCGGATGCGTGATTGAAAAACAGGGAGAAAAAGAAACATGGCCCGGTACGACCTTCCGAACGGCTGAAATTAAAGTGTATAATACACGGTTTTTCGGGATTCTGGGGTCCCGGAACAAAATTCTGCGGAAATAGCATAGAAAGTTCCTCAGGTCAGATAAAGCGGTCATGCAAAGATTGAGCACCAACGGAAGACATTTGGGTGTGTCGGTGTGCCACAAACCAGCATTCGCCGAAACTCGGATTATCGTTAAAAATGTGTTAAAGCTCGTTATTTGAGGCTGAAATCGAAAAGGTTGATTCCTGAAATAAGCTCGGACGCGTGATTGAAAAACAAAGAGAAAAAGAAACAGGGCCCGGTACGACCTTCCGAACGGCTGAAATTGAAGTGTATAATACACGGTTTTTCGGGATTCCGGGGTCCGGAACAAAATTCTCTGAAAATCGCATAGAATGTTCCTCGGGTCATATAAAGCGGCCACGCAAATTTTGAGCACCAACGGAAGACATTTGGGGGTGCCGGTGTGCCACAAACCAGCATTCGCCGAAACTCGGATTATCGTGAAAAATGTGTTAAAGCTCGTTATTTGAGGCTGAAATCGAACAGGTTGATTCATGAAATTAGCTCGGACGCGTGATTGAAAAACAGGGAGAAAAAGAAACAGGTCCGGTACGACCTTCCGAACGGCTGAAATTGAAGTGTATAATACACGGTTTTTCAGTATTCCGGGGTCCGGGAATAAAATTCTCCGGAAATCACATAGAAAGTTCCTCGGGTCAGATAAAGCGGCCACGTAAAGTTTGAGCACCAACGGAAGACATTTAGGGGTGCCGGTGTGCCACAAACTAGCATTCGCCGAAACTCGGATTATCGTGAGAAATGTGTTAAATCTCGTTATTTGAGGCTGAAATCGAACAGGTTGATTCATGAAATGAGCTCGGATGCGTGATTGAAAAACAGGGAGAAAAAGAAACATGGCCCGGTACGACCTTCCGAACGGCTGAAATTAAAGTGTATAATACACGGTTTTTCGGGATTCTGGGGTCCCGGAACAAAATTCTGCGGAAATAGCATAGAAAGTTCCTCAGGTCAGATAAAGCGGTCATGCAAAGATTGAGCACCAACGGAAGACATTTGGGTGTGTCGGTGTGCCACAAACCAGCATTCGCCGAAACTCGGATTATCGTTAAAAATGTGTTAAAGCTCGTTATTTGAGGCTGAAATCGAAAAGGTTGATTCCTGAAATAAGCTCGGACGCGTGATTGAAAAACAAAGAGAAAAAGAAACAGGGCCCCAGCACGACCTTCCGAACGGTGAAATTGAAGTGTATAATACACGGTTTTTCGGGATTCCGGGGTCCGGAACAAAATTCTCTGAAAATCGCATAGAATGTTCCTCGGGTCATATAAAGCGGCCACGCAAATTTTGAGCACCAACGGAAGACATTTGGGGGTGCCGGTGTGCCACAAACCAGCATTCGCCGAAACTCGGATTATCGTGAAAAATGTGTTAAAGCTCGTTATTTGAGGCTGAAATCGAACAGGTTGATTCATGAAATTAGCTCGGACGCGTGATTGAAAAACAGGGAGAAAAAGAAACAGGTCCGGTACGACCTTCCGAACGACTGAAATTGAAGTGCATAAATACACGATTTTTCGGGATTCCGGGATCCCGGAACAAAATTCTCCGGAAATCGCATAGAAAGTTCCTCGGGTCAGATAAAGCGGCCACGCAAAGTTTGAGCACCAACGAAAGACATTTGGGGGTGTCAGTGTGCCACAAACCAGCATTCGCCGAAACTCGGATTATCGTGAAAAATGTGTTAAAGCTCGTTATTTGAGGTTGAAATCGAAAAGATTGATTCATGAAATGAGCTCGGACGCGTGATTGAAAAACAGGGAGAAAAAGAAAAAGGGTCCGGTACGACCTTCCGAACGGCTGAAATTAAAGTGAATAATATACGGTTTTTCGGGATTCCGGGGTCCCGGAACAAAATTCTCTGGAAATCGCATAGAAAGTTCTTCGGGTCAGATAAAGCGGCCACGCAAAGTTTGAGCAGCAACGGAAGACATTTGGGTGTGCCGATGTGCCACAAACCAACATTCGCCGAAACTCGGATTATCGTGAAAAATGTGTTAAAACTCGTTATTTGAGGTTGAAATCGAACAGGTTGATTCCTGAAATGAGCTCGGACGCGTGATTGAAAAACATGGGGAAAAAGAAACAGGGTCCGGTACGACTTTCCAAACGGCTGAAATTGAAGTGTATAATACACGGTTTTTTGGGATTCCGGGGTCCCGGAACAAAATTCTCCGGAAATCACATAGAAAGTTTCTCGGGTCAGATAAAGCGGCCACGCAAAGTTTGAGCACCAACGGAAGACATTTGGGGGTGTCGGTGTGCCACAAACCAGCATTCGCCGAAACTCGGATTATCGTGAAAAATGTGTTAAAGCTCGTTATTTGAGGCTGAAATCGAACAGGTTGATTCCTGAAATGAGCTCGGACGCGTGATTGAAAAACAGGGAGAAAAAGAAACAGGGTCCGGTACGACCTTCCGAACGGCTGAAATTGAAGTGTATAATACACGGTTTTTCGGGATTCCGGGGTCCTGGAACAAAATTCTCTAGAAATCACATAGAAAGTTCCTCGGGTCAGATAAAGCGGCCACGCAAAGTTTGAGCACCAACGGAAGACATTTAAGGGTGCCGGTGTGCCACAAACCAGCATTCGCCGAAACTCGGATTATCGTGAGAAATGTGTTAAATCTCGTTATTTGAGGCTGAAATCGAACAGGTTGATTATTGAAATGAGTTCGGACGCGTGATTGAAAAACAGGGAGAAAAAGAAACAGGGTCCGGTACGACCTTCCGAACGGCTGAAATTAAAGTGTATAATACATGGTTTTTCAGTATTCCGGGGTCCCGGAACAAAATTCTCCGGAAATCGCATAGAAAATTCCTTGGCTCAGATAAAGCGGCCACGCAAAGTTTGAGCACCAACGGAAGACATTTGGGGGTGCCGGTGTGCCACAAACCAGCATTCGCCGAAACTCGGATTATCGTGAAAAATGTGTTAAAGCTCGTTATTTGAGTTTGAAATTGAACAGGTTGATTAATGAAATGAGTTCGGACGCGTGATTGAAAAACAGGGAGAAAACGAAACAGGGTTCGGTACGACCTTCTGAACGGCTGAAATTGAAGTGTATAATACACGGTTTTTCAGTATTCCGGAGTCCCGGAACAAAATTCTCCGGAAATCGCATAGAAACTTCCTCGGGTCAGATAAAGCGGTCATGCAAAGATTGAGCACCAACGGAAGACATTTGGGTGTGCCGGTGTGCCACAAACCAGCATTCGCCGAAACTCGGATTATCGTTAAAAATGTGTTAAAGCTCGTTATTTGAGGCTGAAATCGAAAAGGTTGATTCCTGAAATAAGCTCGGACGCGTGATTGAAAAACAGGGAGAAAAAGAAACAGGGCCCGGTACGACCTTCCGAACGGCTGAAATTGAAGTGTATTATACACGGTTTTTCGGGATTCCGGGGTCCGGAACAAAATTCTCTGAAAATCGCATAGAATGTTCCTCGGGTCAGATAAAGTGGCCACACAAATTTTGAGCACCAACGGAAGACATTTGGGGGTGCCGGTGTGCCACAAAGTCGGATTATCGTGAAAAATGTGTTAAAGCTCGTTATTTGAGTTTGAAATTGAACAGGTTGATTAATGAAATGAGTTCGGACGCGTGATTGAAAAATAGGGAGAAAACGAAACAGGGTTCGGTACGACCTTCGAACGGCTGAAATTGAAGTGTATAATACACGGTTTTTCAGTATTCCGGGGTCCGGGAATAAAATTCTCCGGAAATCACATAGAAAGTTCCTCGGGTCAGATAAAGCGGCCACGCAAAGTTTGAGCACCAACAGAAGACATTTAGGGGTGCCGGTGTGCCACAAACCAGCATTCGCCGAAACTCGGATTATCGTGAGAAATGTGTTAAATCTCGTTATTTGAGGCTGAAATCGAACAGGTTGATTACTGAAATGAGCTCGGACGCGTGATTGAAAAACAGGAAGAAAAAGAAATAGGGTCCCAGACGACCTTCCGAACGGTGAAATTGAAGTGTATAATACACGGTTTTTCAGTATTCGAGTCCCGGAACAAAATTCTCCGGAAATCGCATAGAAAGTTCCTCGGGTCAGATAAAGCGGCCACGCAAAGTTTGAGCACCAACGGAAGACATTTGGGGGTGCCGGTGTGCCACAAACCAAAGATTCGAAACTCGGATTATCGTGAAAAATGTGTTAAAGCTCGTTATTTGAGTTTGAAATTGAACAGGTTGATTAATGAAATGAGTTCGAACGCGTGATTGAAAAACAGGGAGAAAACGAAACAGTTTTCGGTACGACCTTTCGAACGGCTGAAATTGAAGTGTATAATACACGGTTTTTCAGTATTCCGGGGTCCGGGAATAAAATTCTCCGGAAATCACATAGAAAGTTCCTCGGGTCAGATAAAGCGGCCACGCAAAGTTTGAGCACCAACGGAAGACATTTAGGGGTGCCGGTGTGCCACAAACCAGCATTCGCCGAAACTCGGATTATCGTGAGAAATGTGTTAAATCTCGTTATTTGAGGCTGAAATCAAACAAGTTGATTATTGAAATGAGTTCGGACGCGTGATTGAAAAACAGAGAGAAAAAGAAACAGGGTCCAGTACGACCTTCCGAACGGCTGAAATTAAAGTGTATAATACACGGTTTTTCAGTATTCCGGGGTCCCGGAACAAAATTCTCCGGAAATCGCATAGAAAGTTCCTCGGGTCAGATAAAGAAGCCACGCAAAGTTTGAGCACCAACGGAAGACATTTGGGGGTGCCGGTGTGCCACAAACCAGCATTCGCCGAAACTCGGATTATCGTGAAAAATGTGTTAAAGCTCGTTATTTGAGTTTGAAATTGAACAGGTTGATTAATGAAATGAGTTCGGACGCGTGATTGAAAAACAGGGAGAAAACGAAACAGGGTTCGGTACGACCTTCTGAACGGCTGAAATTGAAGTGTATAATACACGGTTTTTCAGTATTCCGGAGTCCCGGAACAAAATTCTCCGGAAATCGCATAGAAAGTTCCTCGGGTCAGATAAAGCGGTCATGCAAAGATTGAGCACCAACGGAAGACATTTGGGTGTGCCGGTGTGCCACAAACCAGCATTCGCCGAAACTCGGATTATCGTTAAAAATGTGTTAAAGCTCGTTATTTGAGGCTGAAATCGAAAAGGTTGATTCCTGAAATAAGCTCGGACGCGTGATTGAAAAACAGGAAGAAAAAGAAACAGGGGCCGCACGACCTTCCGAACGGTGAAATTGAAGTGTATTATACACGGTTTTCGGGATCCGGTCCGGAACAAAATTCTCTGAAAATCGCATAGAATGTTCCTCGGGTCAGATAAAGTGGCCACACAAATTTTGAGCACCAACGGAAGACATTTGGGGGTGCCGGTGTGCCACAAACCAGCATTCGCCGAAACTCGGATTATCGTGAAAAATGTGTTAAAGCTCGTTATTTGAGTTTGAAATTGAACAGGTTGATTAATGAAATGAGTTCGGACGCGTGATTGAAAAATAGGGAGAAAACGAAAACAGGGTTGGACGACCTTGAACGGCTGAAATTGAAGTGTATAATACACGGTTTTTCAGTATTCCGGGGTCCGGGAATAAAATTCTCCGGAAATCACATAGAAAGTTCCTCGGGTCAGATAAAGCGGCCAAGCAAAGTTTGAGCACCAACAGAAGACATTTAGGGGTGCCGGTGTGCCACAAACCAGCATTCGCCGAAACTCGGATTATCGTGAGAAATGTGTTAAATCTCGTTATTTGAGGCTGAAATCGAACAGGTTGATTATTGAAATGAGTTCGGACGCGTGATTGAAAAACAGGGAGAAAAAGAAATAGGGTCCGGTACGACCTTCCGAACGGCTGAAATTGAAGTGTATAATACACGGTTTTTCAGTATTCCGGAGTCCCGGAACAAAATTCTCCGGAAATCGCATAGAAAGTTCCTCGGGTCAGATAAAGCGGCCACGCAAAGTTTGAGCACCAACGGAAGACATTTGGGGGTGCCGGTGTGCCACAAACCAGCATTCGCCGAAACTCGGATTATCGTGAAAAATGTGTTAAAGCTCGTTATTTGAGTTTGAAATTGAACAGGTTGATTAATGAAATGAGTTCTAGCGCGTGATTGAAAAACAGGGAGAAAACGAAACAGGTTTCGGTACGACCTTTCGAACGGCTGAAATTGAAGTGTATAATACACGGTTTTTCAGTATTCCGGGGTCCGGGAATAAAATTCTCCGGAAATCACATAGAAAGTTCCTCGGGTCAGATAAAGCGGCCACGCAAAGTTTGAGCACCAACGGAAGACATTTAGGGGTGCCGGTGTGCCACAAACCAGCATTCGCCGAAACTCGGATTATCGTGAGAAATGTGTTAAATCTCGTTATTTGAGGCTGAAATCAAACAAGTTGATTATTGAAATGAGTTCGGACGCGTGATTGAAAAACAGAGAGAAAAAGAAACAGGGTCCAGTACGACCTTCCGAACGGCTGAAATTAAAGTGTATAATACACGGTTTTTCAGTATTCCGGGGTCCCGGAACAAAATTCTCCGGAAATCGCATAGAAAGTTCCTCGGGTCAGATAAAGAAGCCACGCAAAGTTTGAGCACCAACGGAAGACATTTGGGGGTGCCGGTGTGCCACAAACCAGCATTCGCCGAAACTCGGATTATCGTGAAAAATGTGTTAAAGCTCGTTATTTGAGTTTGAAATTGAACAGGTTGATTAATGAAATGAGTTCGGACGCGTGATTGAAAAACAGGGAGAAAAAGAAACAGGGTTCGATACGACCTTCCGAACGGCTGAAATTGAAGTGTATAATACACGGTTTTTCAGTATTCCGGAGTCCCGGAACAAAATTCTCCGGAAATCGCATAGAAAGTTCCTCGGGTCAGATAAAGCGGCCACGCAAAGTTTGAGCACCAACGGAAGAAATTTGGGGTTATCGGTGTGCCACAAACCAGCATTCGCCGAAACTCGGATTATCGTGAAAATGTGTTAAAGCTCGTTATTTGAGGCTGAAATCGAACAGGTTGATTCATGAAATGAGCTCGGATGCGTGATTGAAAAACAGGGAGAAAAAGAAACATGGCCCGGTACGACCTTCCGAACGGCTGAAATTAAAGTGTATAATACACGGTTTTTCGGGATTCTGGGGTCCCGGAACAAAATTCAGCGGAAATAGCATAGAAAGTTCCTTAGGTTAGATAAAGCGGTCATGCAAAGATTGAGCACCAACGGAAGACATTTTGGTGTGCCGGTGTGCCACAAACCAGCATTCGCCGAAACTCGGATTATCGTTAAAAATGTGTTAAAGCTCGTTATTTGAGGCTGAAATCGAAAAGGTTGATTCCTGAAATAAGCTCGGACGCGTGATTGAAAAACAGGAAGAAAAAGAAACAGGCCCAGTGCACGACCTTCCGAACTACTGAAATTGAAGTGTATAATACACGGTTTTTCAAGATTCGAGTCCGGAACAAAATTCTCCAGAAATCGCATAGAAAGTTCCTCGGGTCAGATAAAGAGGCCACGCAAAGTTTGAGCACCAACGGAAGACATTTGGGGGTGCCGGTGTGCCACAAACCAGCATTCGCCGAAACTCGGATTATCGTGAAAAATGTGTTAAAGCTCGTAATTTGAGTTTGAAATTGAACAGGTTGATTAATGAAATGAGATCGGACGCGTGATTGAAAAACAGGGAGAAAACGAAACAGGGTTCGGTACGACCTTCCGAACGGCTGAAATTGAAGTGTATAATACACGGTTTTTCAGTATTCCGGGGTCCGGGAATAAAATTCTCCGGAAATCACATAGAAAGTTTCTCGGGTCAGATAAAGCGGCCACGCAAAGTTTGAGCACCAACGAAAGACATTTAGGGGTGCCGGTGTGCCACAAACCAGCATTCGCCGAAACTCGGATTATCGTGAGAAATGTGTTAAATCTCGTTATTTGAGGCTGAAACCGAACAGGTTGATTATTGAAATGAGTTCGGACGCGTGATTGAAAAACAGGGAGAAAAAGAAACAGGTCCGCTACGACCTTCCGAAGTGAAATTAAAGTATATAATACACGGTTTTTCAGTATTCCGGAGTCCCAGAACAAAATTCTCCGGAAATCGCATAGAAAGATCCTCGGGTCAGATAAAGCGGCCACGCAAAGTTTGAGCACCAACGGAAGACATTTGGGGGTGCCGGTGTGCCACAAACCAGCATTCGCCGAAACTCGGATTATCGTGAAAAATGTGTTAAAGCTCGTTATTTGAGTTTGAAATTGAACAGGTTGATTAATGAAATGATTTCGGACGCGTGATTGAAAAACAGGGAGAAAAAGAAACAGGGTTCGGTACGACCTTCCGAACGGCTGAAATTAAAGTGTATAATACACGGTTTTTCGGGATTCCGGGATCCCGGAAAAAAATTCTCCAGAAATCACATAGAAAGTTCCTCGGGTCAGATAAATCGCCACGCAAAGTTTGAGCACCAACGGAAGACATTTAGGGGTGCCGGTGTGCCACAAACCAGCATTCGCCGAAACTCGGATTATCGTGAGAAATGTGTTAAATCTCGTTATTTGAGGCTGAAATCAAACAAGTTGATTATTGAAATGAGTTCGGACGCGTGATTGAAAAACAGAGAGAAAAAGAAACAGGGTCCAGTACGACCTTCCGAACGGCTGAAATTAAAGTGTATAATACACGGTTTTTCAGTATTCCGGGGTCCCGGAACAAAATTCTCCGGAAATCGCATAGAAAGTTCCTCGGGTCAGATAAAGAAGCCACGCAAAGTTTGAGCACCAACGGAAGACATTTGGGGGTGCCGGTGTGCCACAAACCAGCATTCGCCGAAACTCGGATTATCGTGAAAAATGTGTTAAAACTCGTTATTTGAGGTTGAAATCGAACAGGTTGATTCCTGAAATGAGCTCGGACGCGTGATTGAAAAACATGGGGAAAAAGAAACAGGGTCCGGTACGACTTTCCAAACGGCTGAAATTGAAGTGTATAATACACGGTTTTTGGGATTCGGGGTGAACAAAATTCTCCGGAAATCACATAGAAAGTTTCTCGGGTCAGATAAAGCGGCCACGCAAAGTTAGAGCACCAACGGAAGACATTTGGGGGGTGTCGGTGTGCCACAAACCAGCATTCACCGAAACTCGGATTATCGTGAAAAATGTGTTAAAGCTCGTTATTTGAGGTGAAATCGAACAAAGTTGATTCTGAAATGAGCTCGGACGCGTGATTGAAAAACAGGGAGAAAAAGAAACAGGGTCCGGTACGACCTTCCGAACGGCTGAAATTGAAGTGTATAATACACGGTTTTTCGGGATTCCGAGGTCCTGGAACAAAATTCTCTGGAAATCACATAGAAAGTTACTCAGGTCAGATAGAGTGGCCACGCAAAGTTTGAGCACCAACGGAAGACATTTGGGGGTGCCGGTGTGCCACAAACCAGCATTCGCCGAAACTCGGATTATAGTGAAAAATGTGTTAAAGCTCGTTATTTGAGGTGAAATCGATCAGTTGATTCTTGAAATGAGCTCGGACGCGTAATTGAAAAACAGGGAGAAAAAGAAACAGTGGTCCGCACGACCTTCCGAACTATTTGAAATTGAACTGTATAATACACGGTTTTTCGGGATTCCGGGTTCCCGGAACAAAATTCTCAAGAAATCACATAGAAAGTTTCTCGGGTCAGATAAAGCGGCCACGCAAAGTTTGAGCACCAAAGGAAGACATTTGGGAGTGCCGGTGTGCCACAAACCAGCATTCGCCGAAACTCGGATTATCGTGAAAAATGTGTTAAAGCTCGTTATTTGAGGCTGAAATCGAACAGGTTGATTCATGAAATGAGCTCGGACGCGTGATTGAAAAACAGGGAGAAAAAGAAACATGGCCCGGTACGACCTTCCGAACGGCTGAAATTAAAGTGTATAATACACGGTTTTTCGGGATTCTGGGGTCCCGGAACAAAATTCTGCGGAAATAGCATAGAAAGTTCCTCAGGTCAGATAAAGCGGTCATGCAAAGATTGAGCACCAACGGAAGACATTTGGGTGTGCCGGTGTGCCACAAACCATCATTCGCCGAAACTCGGATTATCGTTAAAAATGTGTTAAACCTCGTTATTTAAGGCTGAAATCGAAAAGGTTGATTCCTGAAATAAGCTCGGACGCGTGATTGAAAAACAGGGAGAAAAAGAAACAGGGCCCGGTATGACCTTCCGAACGGCTGAAATTGAAGTGTATAATACACGGTTTTTCGGGATTCCGGGGTCCGGAACAAAATTCTCTGAAAATCGCATAGAATGTTTCTCGGGTCAGATAAAGCGGCCACGCAAATTTTGAGCACCAACGGAAGACATTTGGGTGTGCCGGTGTGCCACAAACCATCATTCGCCGAAACTCGGATTATCGTTAAAAATGTGTTAAACCTCGTTATTTAAGGCTGAAATCGAAAAGGTTGATTCCTGAAATAAGCTCGGACGCGTGATTGAAAAACAGGGGAGAAAAAGAAACAGGCCCGGCACGACCTTCCGAACGGCGAAATTGAAGTGTATTATACACGGTTTTCGGGATTCCGGTCGGAACAAAATTCTCTGAAAATCGCATAGAATGTTCCTCGGGTCAGATAAAGCGGCCACACAAATTTTGAGCACCAACGGAAGACATTTGGGGGTGCCGGTGTGCCACAAACCAGCATTCGCCGAAACTCGGATTATCGTGAAAAATTTGTTAAAGCTCGTTATTTGAGGCTGAAATCGAACAGGTTGATTCATGAAATTAGCTCGGACGCGTGATTGAAAAACAGGGAGAAAAAGAAACAGGGTCCGGTACGACCTTCCGAACGGCTGAAATTGAAGTGCATAAATACACGATTTTTCGGGATTCCGGGATCGCGGAACAAAATTCTCCGGAAATTGCATAGAAAGTTCCTCGGGTCAGATAAAGCGGCCACGTAAAGTTTGAGCACCAACGAAAGACATTTGGGGGTGTCGGTGTGCCACAAACCAGCATTCGCCGAAACTCGGATTATCGTGAAAAATGTGTTAAAGCTCGTTATTTGAGGCTGAAATCGAAAAGATTGATTCATGAAATAAGCTCGGACGCGTGATTGAAAAACAGGGAGAAAAAGAAACAGGGTATGGTACGACCTTCCGAACGGCTGAAATTAATAATACACGGTTTTTCTGGATTCCGGGGTCCCGGAACAAAATTCTCCGGAAATCGCATAGAAAGTTCCTCGGGTCAGATAAAGCGGCCACGCAAAGTTTGAGCACCAACGGAAGACATTTGGGGGTGCCGGTGTGCCACAAACCAGCATTCGCCGAAACTCGGATTATCGTGAAAAATGTGTTAAAGCTCGTTATTTGAGGCTGAAATCGAAAAGGTTGATTCATGAAATAAGCTCGGACGCGTGATTGAAAAACAGGAAGAAAAAGAAACAGGCCCGCATACGACCTTCCGAACTATTTGAAATTGAAGTGTATTATACACGGTTTTTCGGGATTCCGGTGTCCGGAACAAAATTCTCTGAAAATCGCATAGAATGTTTCTCGGGTCAGATAAAGCGGCCACACAAATTTTGAGCACCAACGGAAGACATTTGGGGGTGCCGGTGTGCCACAAACCAGCATTCGCCGAAACTCGGATTATCGTGAAAAATGTGTTAAAGCTCGTTATTTGAGGCTGAAATCGAACAGGTTGATTCCTGAAATGAGCTCGGACGCGTGATTGAAAAACAGGGAGAAAAAGAAACAGTGTCCGGTACGACCTTCCGAACGGCTGAAATTGAAGTGTATAATACACGGTTTTTCGGGATTCCGGGGTCCCGGAACAAAATTCTCCGGAAATCACATAGAAAGTTCCTCGGGTCAGATAAATCGGCCACGCAAAGTTTGAGCACCAACGGAAGACATTTGGGGTGTCGGTGTTCCACAAACCAAAGATTCGCCGAAACTCGGATTATCGTGAAAAATGTGTTAAAGCTCGTTATTTGAGGCTGAAATCGAAAAGATTGATTCATGAAATAAGCTCGGACGCGTGATTGAAAAACAGGGAGAAAAAGAAACAGGGTCTGGTACGACCTTCCGAACGGCTGAAATTAATAATACACGGCTTTTCTGGATTCCGGGGTCTCGGAACAAAATTCTCCGGAAATCGCATAGAAAGTTCCTCGGGTCAGATAAAGCGGCCACGCAAAGTTTGAGCACCAACGGAAGACATTTAGGGGTGCCGGTGTGCCACAAACCAGCATTCGCCGAAACTCGGATTATCGTGAAAAATGTGTTAAAGCTCGTTATTTGAGGCTGAAATCGAACAGGTTGATTAATGAAATGAACTCGGACGCGTGATTGAAAAACAAGGAGAAAAAGAAACAGGGTCCGGTACGACCTTCCGAACGGCTGAAATTGAAGGGTAATACACGGTTTTTCAGGATTCCGGGGTCCGGAACCAAATTCTCCGTAAATCGCATAGAAAGTTCCTCGGGCCAGATAAAGCGGCCACGCAAAGTTTGAGCACCAACGGAAGACATTTGGGGGTGTCGGTGTGCCGTAAACCAGCATTCGCCGAAACTCGGATTATCGTGAAAAATGTGTTAAAGCTCGTTATTTGAGGCTGAAATCGAACAGGTTGATTCCTGAAATGAGCTCGGACGCGTGATTGAAAATCAGGGAGAAAAGGAAACAGGGTCCGGTACGACCTTCCGAAATGCTGAAATTGAAGTGTATATACACGGTTTTTCGGGATTCCGGGGTCCCGGATCAAAATTCTCCGGAAATCACATAGAAAGTTCCTCGGGTCAGATAAAGCGGCCACCCAAAGTTTGAGCACCAACGGAACACATTTGGGGATGCCGGTGTGCCACAAACCAGCATTCGCCGAAACTCGGATTATCGTGAAAAATGTGTTAAAGCTCGTTATTTGAGGCTGAAATCGAACAGGTTGATTCCTGAAATGAGCTCGGACGCGTGATTGAAAAACAAAGAGAAAAAGAAACAGGGTCCGGTAAAACCTTCCGAACGGCTGAAATTGAAGTGCATAATACACGATTTTTCGGGATTCCGGATTACCGGAACAAAATTCAACGAAAATCACATAGAAAGTTCCTCGGGTCAGATAAAGCGGTCACACAAAGTTTGAGCACCAACGGAAGACATTTGGGGGTGCCGGTGTGCCACAAACCATCATTCGCCGACACTCGGATTATCGTGAAAAATGTGTTAAAGCTCGTAATTTGAGGCTGAAATCGAATAGGTTAATTCCTGAAATGAGCTCGGACGCGTGATTGAAAAACAGAGAGAAAAAGAAACTTGGTACGGTACGACCTTCCGAACGGCTGAAATTGAAGTGTACAATACATGGTTTTTCGGGATTCTGTGGTCCCGGAACAAAATTCTCCGGAAATAACATAGAAAGTTCCTCGGGTCAGATAAAGCAGCCACCCAAAGTTTGAGCACCAACGGAAGACATTTAGGGGTGCCGGTGTGCCAAAAACCAGCATTCGCCGAAACTCGGATTATCGTGAAAAATGTGTTAAAGCTCGTTATTTGAGGCTGAAATCGAACAGGTTGATTCCTGAAATAAGCTCGGACGCGTGATTAAAAAACAGGGAGTAAAAGAAAAAGGATCCGTGACGACCTTACGAATTTGAAATTGAAGTGTATAATACACGGTTTTCGGGATTCCGAGGTCCCGGAACAAAATTCTCCGGAAATCACATAGAAAGTTCCTCGGAGTCGGATAAAGCGGCAACGCAAAGTTTGAGCACCAACGAGAAGACAATTGGGGGTGCCGGTGTGCCACAAACCAAAGATTCGCGAAACTCGGATTATCGTGAAAAATGTGTTAAAGCTCGTTATTTGAGGCTGAAATCGCAAAGATTGATTCATGAAATGAGCTCGGACGCGTGATTGAAAAACATGGAGAAAAAGAAACAGGGTCTGATACGACCTTCCGAACGGCTGAAATTAATAATACACGGTTTTTCGGGATTCCGGGGTCCCGGAACAAAATTCTCCGGAAATCGCATAGAAAGTTTCTCGGGTCAGATAAAGCGGCCACGCAAAGTTTGAGCACCAACGGAAGACATTTAGGGGTGCCGGTGTGCCACAAACCAGCATTCGCCGAAACTCGGATTACCGTGAAAAATGTGTTAAAGCTCGTTATTTGAGGCTGAAATCGAACATGTTGATTAATGAAATGAGCTCGGACGCGTGATTGAAAAATAGGGAGAAAAAGAAACAGGTCCGACGCCCTTCCGAACTTTGAAATTGAAGTGTATAATACACGGTTTTTCAGGATTCCGGGGTCCCGGAACAAAATTCTCCGGAAATCGCATAGAAAGGTCCTTGGGTCAGATAAATCGGCCACGCAAAGTTTGAGCACCAACGGAAGACATTTGGGGGTGTCGGTGTGCCACAAACCAGCATTCGCCGAAACTCGGATTATCGTGAAAAATGTGTTAAAGGTCGTTATTTGAGGCTGAAATCGAAAAGATTGATTCATGAAATGAGCTCGGACGCCTGATTGAAAAACAGGGAGAAAAAGAAACAGGGTCTGATACGACCTTCCGAACGGCTGAAATTAATAATACACGGTTTTTCGGGATTAGGGGTCCCGGAACAAAATTCTCGGAAATCGCATAGAAAGTTCCTCGGGTCGAGATAAAGCGGCCACGCAAAGTTTGAGCACCAACGGAAGACATTTAGGGGTGCCGGTGTGCCACAAACCAGCATTCGCCGAAACTCGGATTATCGTGAAAAATGTGTTAAAGCTCGTTATTTGAGGCTGAAATTGAACAGGTTGATTAATGAAATGAACTCGGACGCGTGATTGAAAAACAAGGAGAAAAAGAAACAGTGCAGTACGACCTTCCGAACGGCCGAAATTGAAGGGTAATACACGGTTTCAGAGATTTGGGGTCCGAACCAAATTCTCCGTAAATCGCATAGAAAGTTCCTCGGGCCAGATAAAGCGGCCACGCAAAGTTTGAGCACCAACGGAAGACATTTGGGGGTGTCGGTGTGCCATAAACCAGCATTCGCCGAAACTCGGATTATCGTGAAAAATGTGTTAAAGCTCGTTATTTGAGGCTGAAATCGAACAGGTTGATTTCTGAAATGAGCTCGGACGCGTGATTGAAAATCAGGGAAAAAAGGAAACAGGGTCCGATACGACCTTCCGAAATGCTGAAATTGAAGTGTATAAACACGGTTTTTCGGGATTCCGGGGTCCCGGAACAAAATTCTCCGGAAATCACATAGAAAGTTCCTCGCGTCAGATAAAGCGGCCACCCAAAGTTTGAGCACCAACGGAACACATTTGGGGATGCCGGTGTGCCACAAACCTGCATTCGCCGAAACTCGGATTATCGTGAAAAATGTGTTAAAGCTCGTTATTTGAGGCTGAAATCGAACAGGTTGATTCCTGAAATGAGCTCGGACGCGTGATTGAAAAACAGGGAGAAAAAGAAACAGGGTCCGGTAAAACCTTCCGAACGGCTGAAATTGAAGTGCATAATACACGGTTTTTCGGGATTCCGGATTACCGGAACAAAATTCAACGGAAATCACATAGAAAGTTCCTCGGGTCAGATAAAGCGGTCACACAAAGTTTGAGCACCAATAGAAGACATTTGAGGGTGCCGGTGTGCCACAAATCAGCATTCGCCGAAACTTGGATTATCATGAAAAATGTGTTAAAACTCGTTATTTGAGGCTGAAATCGAACAGGTTGATTCCTGAAATAAGCTCGGACGCGTGATTGAAAAACAGAGAGAAAAAGAAACTTGGTACGGTACGACCTTCCGAACGGCTGAAATTGAAGTGTACAATACATGGTTTTTCGGGATTCTGGGGTCCCGGAACAAAATTCTCCGGAAATAACATAGAAAGTTGCTCGGGTCAGATAAAGAAGCCACCCAAAGTTTGAGCACCAACGGAAGACATTTAGGGGTGCCGGTGTGCCAAAAACCAGCATTCGCCGAAACTCGGATTATCGTGAAAAATGTGTTAAAACTCGTTATTTGAGGCTGAAATCGAACATGTTGATTTCTGAAATGAGCTCGGACGCGTGATTAAAAAACAGGGAGTAAAAGAAACAGGATCCGTTACGACCTTACGAACGGCTGAAATTGAAGTTTATAATACACGGTTTTTCGGGATTCCGAGGTCCCGGAACAAAATTCTCCGGAAATCACATAGAAAGTTCCTCGGGTCGGATAAAGCGGCAACGCAAAGTTTGAGCACCAACAGAAGACAATTGGGGGTGCCGGTGTGCCACAAACCAAAGATTCGCCGAAACTCGGATTATCGTGAAAAATGTGTTAAAGCTCGTTATTTGAGGTGAAATCGAAACAGTTGATTCTGAAATGAGCTCGGACCGTGATTGAAAAACAGGGAGAAAAAGAAACAGGGTCGAGTACGACCTTACGAACTATTTGAAATTGAAGTGTATATAATATACGGTTTTTTTCGGGATTAAAGGGGTCCCGGAACAAAATTCTCCGGAAATCACATAGAAAGTTCCTCGGGTCGGATAAAGCAGCCACGCAAAGTTTGAGCACCAACAGAAGACATTTGAGGGTGTCGGTGTGCCACAAACCAGCATTCGCCGAAACTCGGATTATCGTGAAAAATGTGTTAAAACTCGTTATTTGAGGCTGAAATCGAACATATTGATTCCTTAAGTGAGCTCGGACGCGTGATTGAAAAACAGGGAGAAAAAGAAACAGGGTCCGTTACGACCTTCCGAACGGCTGAAATTGAAGTGTATAATACACGGTTTTTCGGGATTCCGGGGTCCCGGAACAAAATTCTCCGAAAATCGAATAGAAAGTTCCTCGGGTCACATAAAGCGGCCACACAAAGTTTGATCACCGACGGAACACATTTGGGGGTGTCGGTGTGCCATAAACCAGCATTCGCCGACACTCGGATTATCGTGAAAAATGTGTTAAAGCTCGTTATTTGAGGCTGAAATCGAACAGGTTAATTCCTGAAATGAGCTCGGACGCGTGATTGAAAAACATGGAGAAAACGAACCAGGGTCCGGTACGATCTCCCCAAACGGCTGAAATTGAAGTGTATAATAAGTTTGAGCATATGAGCGGAAGACATTTGAGGGTGCCGGTGTGCCACAAATCAGCATTCGCCGAAACTTGGATTATCATGAAAAATGTGTTAAAACTCGTTATTTGAGGCTGAAATCGAACAGGTTGATTCCTGAAATGAGCTCGGACGCGTGATTGAAAAACAGAGAGAAAAAGAAACTTGGTACGGTACGACCTTCCGAACGGCTGAAATTGAAGTGTACAATACATGGTTTTTCGGGATTCTGGGGTCCCGGAACAAAATTCTCCGGAAATAACATAGAAAGTTGCTCGGGTCAGATAAAGAAGCCACCCAAAGTTTGAGCACCAACGGAAGACATTTAGGGGTGCCGGTGTGCCAAAAACCAGCATTCGCCGAAACTCGGATTATCGTGAAAAATGTGTTAAAGCTCGTTATTTGAGGCTGAAATCGAACATGTTGATTTCTGAAATGAGCTCGGACGCGTGATTAAAAAACAGGGAGTAAAAGAAACAGGATCCGTTACGACTTTACGAACGGCTGAAATTGAAGTTTATAATACACGGTTTTTCGGGATTCCGAGGTCCCGGAACAAAATTCTCCGGAAATCACATAGAAAGTTCCTCGGGTCGGATAAAGCGGCAACGCAAAGTTTGAGCACCAACAGAAGACAATTGGGGGTGCCGGTGTGCCACAAACCAGCATTCGCCGAAACTCGGATTATCGTGAAAAATGTGTTAAAGCTCGTTATTTGAGGCTGAAATCGAACAGGTTAATTCCTGAAATGAGCTCGGACGCGTGATTGAAAAACAGGGAGAAAAAGAAACAGGGTCCGGTGTGACCTTCCGAACGACTGAAATAGAAGTGTATAATACACGGTTTTTCGGGATTCCGGGGTCCCGGAACAACATTCTCTGGAAATCACAGAAGACATTTGGGGGTGCCGGTGTGCCACAAACCAGCATTCGCCGAAACTCGGATTATCGTAAAAAATGTGTTAAAGCTCGTTATTTGAGGCTGAAATCGAACATGTTGATTCCTAAAATGAGATCGGACGCATGATTGAAAAACAGGGAGAAAAAAAACAGGGCCCGGTACGACCTTCCGAACGACTGAAATTGAAGTGTATAATACACGTTTTTTGGGATTCGGTGGTCCGGAACAAAATTCTCCGGAAATTACATAGAAAGTTCCTCGGGTCGATAAAGCGACCACCCAAAGTTTGAGCACCAACGGAAGACATTTAGGGGTGCCGGTGTGCCAAAAACCAGCAATTCGCCGAAACTCGGATTATCGTGAAAAATGTGTTAAAGCTCGTTATTTGAGGTGAAATCGAACAGGTTGATTCCTGAAATAAGCTCGGACGCGTGATTAAAAAACAGGGAGTAAAAGAAAAAGGATCCCATTTACGACCTTACGAACAATTTGAAATTGAAGTGTATAATACACGGTTTTTCGGGATTCCGAGGTCCCGGAACAAAATTCTACGGAAATCACATAGAAAGTTCCTCAGGTCGGATAAAGCGGCAACGCAAAGTTTGAGCACCAACAGAAGACAATTGGGGGTGCCGGTGTGCCACAAACCAGCATTCGCCGAAACTCGGATTATCGTGAAAAATGTGTTAAAGCTCGTTATTTGAGGTTGAAATCGCAAAGATTGATTCATGAAATGAGCTCGGACGCGTGATTGAAAAACGTGGAGAAAAAGAAACAGGGTCTGATACGACCTTCCGAACGGCTGGAATTAATAATACACGGTTTTTCGGGATTCCGGTGTCCCGGAACAAAATTCTCCGGAAATCGCATAGATAGTTTCTCGGGTCAGATAAAGCGGCCACGCAAAGTTTGAGCACCAACGGAAGACATTTAGGGGTGCCGGTGTGCCACAAACCAGCATTCGCCGAAACTCGGATTATCGTGAAAAATGTGTTAAAGCTCGTTATTTAAGGCTGAAATCGAACATGTTGATTAATGAAATGAGCTCGGACGCGTGATTGAAAAATAGGGAGAAAAAGAAACAGGGTCCGGTACGACCTTACGAACGGCTGAAATTGAAGTGTATATAATATACGGTTTTTCGGGATTCCGGGGTCCCGGAACAAAATTCTCCGGAAATCACATAGAAAGTTCCTCGGGTCGGATAAAGTGGCAACGCAAAGTTTGAGCACCAACAGAAGACAATTGGGGGTGCCGGTGTGCCACAAACCAGCATTCGCCGAAACTCGGATTATCGTGAAAAATGTGTTAAAGCTCGTTATTTGAGGCTGAAATCGAACAGGTTGATTCCTGAAATGAGCTCAGACCCGTGATTGAAAAACAGGGAGAAAAAGAAACAGGGTCAGGTACGACCTTACGAACGGCTGAAATTGAAGTGTATATAATATACGGTTTTTCGGGATTCCGGGGTCCCGGAACAAAATTCTCCGGAAATCACATAGAAAGTTCCTCGGGTCGGATAAAGCAGCCACGCAAAGTTTGAGCACCAACAGAAGACATTTGAGGGTGTCGGTGTGCCACAAACCAGCATTCGCCGAAACTCGGATTATCGTGAAAAATGTGTTAAAACTCGTTATTTGAGGCTGAAATCGAACATATTGATTCCTTAAGTGAGCTCGGACGCGTGATTGAAAAACAGGGAGAAAAAGAAACAGGGTCCGTTACGACCTTCCGAACGGCTGAAATTGAAGTGTATAATACACGGTTTTTCGGGATTCCGGGGTCCCGGAACAAAATTCTCCGAAAATCGAATAGAAAGTTCCTCGGGTCACATAAAGCGGCCACACAAAGTTTGATCACCGACGGAACACATTTGGGGGTGTCGGTGTGCCATAAACCAGCATTCGCCGACACTCGGATTATCGTGAAAAATGTGTTAAAGCTCGTTATTTGAGGCTGAAATCGAACAGGTTAATTCCTGAAATGAGCTCGGACGCGTGATTGAAAAACATGGAGAAAACGAACCAGGGTCCGGTACGATCTCCCCAAACGGCTGAAATTGAAGTGTATAATAAGTTTGAGCATATGAGCGGAAGACATTTGAGGGTGCCGGTGTGCCACAAATCAAAGCATTCGCCGAAACTTGGATTATCATGAAAAATGTGTTAAAACTCGTTATTTGAGGCTGAAATCGAACAGGTTGATTCCTGAAATGAGCTCGGACGCGTGATTGAAAAACAGAGAGAAAAAGAAACTTGGTACGGTACGACCTTCCGAACGGCTGAAATTGAAGTGTACAATACATGGTTTTTCGGGATTCTGGGGTCCCGGAACAAAATTCTCCGGAAATAACATAGAAAGTTGCTCGGGTCAGATAAAGAAGCCACCCAAAGTTTGAGCACCAACGGAAGACATTTAGGGGTGCCGGTGTGCCAAAAACCAGCATTCGCCGAAACTCGGATTATCGTGAAAAATGTGTTAAAGCTCGTTATTTGAGGCTGAAATCGAACATGTTGATTTCTGAAATGAGCTCGGACGCGTGATTAAAAAACAGGGAGTAAAAGAAACAGGATCCGTTACGACCTTACGAACGGCTGAAATTGAAGTTTATAATACACGGTTTTTCGGGATTCCGAGGTCCCGGAACAAAATTCTCCGGAAATCACATAGAAAGTTCCTCGGGTCGGATAAAGCGGCAACGCAAAGTTTGAGCACCAACAGAAGACAATTGGGGGTGCCGGTGTGCCACAAACCAGCATTCGCCGAAACTCGGATTATCGTGAAAAATGTGTTAAAGCTCGTTATTTGAGGCTGAAATCGAACAGGTTAATTCCTGAAATGAGCTCGGACGCGTGATTGAAAAACAGGGAGAAAAAGAAACAGGGCCCGGTGTGACCTTCCGAACGACTGAAATTGAAGTGTATAATACACGGTTTTTCGGGATTCCGGGGTCCCGGAACAACATTCTCCGGAAATCACAGAAGACATTTGGGGGTGCCGGTGTGCCAAACCAACATTCGCGAAACTCGGATTATCGTAAAAAATGTGTTAAAGCTCGTTATTTGAGGTTGAAATCGAACAGGTTGATTCCTAAAATGAGCTCGGACGCGTGATTGAAAAACAGGAGAAAAAAAACAGGGCCCGGTACGACCTTCCGAACGACTGAAATTGAAGTGTATAATACACGTTTTTTTGGGATTCCGGGTCCCGGAACAAAATTCTCCGGAAATCACATAGAAAGTTCCTCGGGTCGGATAAAGCGGCAACGCAAAGTTTGAGCACCAACAGAAGACAATTGGGGGTGCCGGTGTGCCACAAACCAGCATTCGCCGAAACTCGGATTATCGTGAAAAATGTGTTAAAGCTCGTTATTTGAGGCTGAAATCGAACAGGTTGATTCCTGAAATGAGCTCAGACCCGTGATTGAAAAACAGGGAGAAAAAGAAACAGGGTCAGGTACGACCTTACGAACGGCTGAAATTGAAGTGTATATAATATACGGTTTTTCGGGATTCCGGGGTCCCAGAACAAAATTCTCCGGAAATCACATAGAAAGTTCCTCGGGTCGGATAAAGCAGCCACGCAAAGTTTGAGCACCAACAGAAGACATTTGAGGGTGTCGGTGTGCCACAAACCAGCATTCGCCGAAACTCGGATTATCGTGAAAAATGTGTTAAAACTCGTTATTTGAGGCTGAAATCGAACATATTGATTCCTTAAGTGAGCTCGGACGCGTGATTGAAAAACAGGGAGAAAAAGAAACAGGGTCCGTTACGACCTTCCGAACGGCTGAAATTGAAGTGTATAATACACGGTTTTTCGGGATTCCGGGGTCCCGGAACAAAATTCTCCGAAAATCGAATAGAAAGTTCCCCGGGTCACATAAAGCGGCCACACAAAGTTTGATCACCGACGGAACACATTTGGGGGTGTCGGTGTGCCATAAACCAAGATTCGCCGACACTCGGATTATCGTGAAAAATGTGTTAAAGCTCGTTATTTGGGTGAAAAATCGAACAGGTTAATTCTGAAATGAGCTCGGACGCGTGATTGAAAAACAGGGAGAAAACGAACCAGGGTCCGAGACGATCTCCCAAACTAATTTGAAATTGAAGTGTATAATAAGTTTGAGCATATGAGCGGAAGACATTTGAGGGTCTTTGGTGTGCCACAAATCAAAGATTCGCGAAACTTGGATTATCATGAAAAATGTGTTAAAACTCGTTATTTGAGGCTGAAATCGAACGGGTTGATTCCTGAAATGAGCTCGGACGCGTGATTGAAAAACGAGAGAAAAAGAAACTTGGTACGGTACGACCTTCCGAACATTTGAAATTGAAGTGTACAATACATGGTTTTTCGGGATTACGGGGTCCCGGAACAAAATTCTCCGGAAATCACATAGAAAGTTGCTCGGGTCGATAAAGAAGCCACCCAAAGTTTGAGCACCAACGGAAGACATTTAGGGGTGCCGGTGTGCCAAAAACCAAAGATTCGCCGAAACTCGGATTATCGTGAAAAATGTGTTAAAGCTCGTTATTTGAGGCTGAAATCGAACATGTTGATTTCTGAAATGAGCTCGGACGCGTGATTAAAAAACAGGGAGTAAAAGAAACAGGATCCGTTACGACCTTACGAACGGCTGAAATTGAAGTTTATAATACACGGTTTTTCGGGATTCCGAGGTCCCGGAACAAAATTCTCCGGAAATCACATAGAAAGTTCCTCGGGTCAGATAAAGCGGCCACGCAAAGTTTGAGCACCAACAGAAGACAATTGGGGGTGCCGGTGTGCCACAAACCAGCATTCGCCGAAACTCGGATTATCGTGAAAAATGTGTTAAAGCTCGTTATTTGAGGCTGAAATCGAACAGGTTAATTCCTGAAATGAGCTCGGACGCGTGATTGAAAAACAGGGAGAAAAAGAAACAGGGTCCGGTGTGACTTTCCGAACGACTGAAATTGAAGTGTATAATACACGGTTTTTCGGGATTCGGGGTCCGGAACAACATTCTCCGGAAATCACAGAAGACATTTGGGGGTGTCGGTGTGCCACAAACCAGCATTCGCCGAAACTCGGATTATCGTAAAAAATGTGTTAAAGCTCGTTATTTGAGGCTGAAATCGAACATGTTGATTCCTAAAATGAGATCGGACGCGTGATTGAAAAACAGGGAGAAAAAAAACAGGGCCCGGTACGACCTTCCGAACGACTGAAATTGAAGTGTATAATACACGTTTTTTTGGGATTCCGGGTCCCGGAACAAAATTCTCCGAAAATAACATAGAAAGTTCCTCGGGTCAGATAAAGCAGCCACCCAAAGTTTGAGCACCAACGGAAGACATTTAGGGGTGCCGGTGTGCCAAAAACCAGCATTCGCCGAAACTCGGATTATCGTGAAAAATGTGTTAAAGCTCGTTATTTGAGGCTGAAATCGAACAGGTTGATTCCTGAAATAAGCTCGGACGCGTGATTAAAAAACAGGGAGTAAAACAAAAAGGATCCGGTACGACCTTACGAACGGCTGAAATTGAAGTGTATAATACACGGTTTTTCGGGATTCCGAGGTCCCGGAACAAAATTCTACGGAAATCACATAGAAAGTTCCTCAGGTCGGATAAAGCGGCAACGCAAAGTTTGAGCACCAACAGAAGACAATTGGGGGTGCCGGTGTGCCACAAACCAGCATTCGCCGAAACTCGGATTATCGTGAAAAATGTGTTAAAGCTCGTTATTTGAGGCTGAAATCGCAAAGATTGATTCATGAAATGAGCTCGGACGCGTGATTGAAAAACGTGGAGAAAAAGAAACAGGGTCTGATACGACCTTCCGAACGGCTGGAATTAATAATACACGGTTTTTCGGGATTCCGGGGTCCCGGAACAAAATTCTTCGGAAATCGCATAGAAAGTTCCTCGGGTCAGATAAAGCGGCCACGCAAAGTTTGAGCACCAACGGAAGACATTTAGGGGTGCCGGTGTGCCACAAACCAGCATTCGCCGAAACTCGGATTATCGTGAAAAATGTGTTAAAGCTCGTTATTTGAGACTGAAATCGAACATGTTGATTAATGAAATGAGCTCGGACGCGTGATTGAAAAATAGGGAGAAAAAGAAACAGGGTCCGGTACGCCCTTCCGAACGGCTGAAATTGAAGTGTATAATACACGGTTTTTCAGGATTCCGGGGTCCCGGAACAAAATTCTCCGGAAATCGCATAGAAAGGTCCTTGGGTTAGATAAATCGGCCACGCAAAGTTTGAGCACCAACGGAAGACATTTGGGGGTGTCGGTGTGCCACAAACCAGCATTCGCCGAAACTCGGATTATCGTGAAAAATGTGTTAAAGGTCGTTATTTGAGGCTGAAATCGAAAAGATTGATTCATGAAATGAGCTCGGACGCCTGATTGAAAAACAGGGAGAAAAAGAAACAGGGTCTGATACGACCTTCCGAACGGCTGAAATTAATAATACACGGTTTTTCGGGATTCCGGGGTCCCGGAACAAAATTCTCCGGAAATCGCATAGAAAGTTCCTCGGGTCAGATAAAGCGGCCACGCAAAGTTTGAGCACCAACGGAAGACATTTAGGGGTGCCGGTGTGCCACAAACCAGCATTCGCCGAAACTCGGATTATCGTGAAAAATGTGTTAAAGCTCGTTATTTGAGGCTGAAATCGAACAGGTTGATTAATAAAATGAACTCGGACGCGTGATTGAAAAACAAGGAGAAAAAGAAACAGGGTCTGGTACGACCTTCCGAACGGCTGAAATTGAAGTGCATAATACACGGTTTTTCGGGATTCCGGATTACCGGAACAAAATTCAACGGAAATCACATAGAAAGTTCCTCGGGTCAGATAAAGCGGTCACACAAAGTTTGAGCACCAACGGAAGACATTTGGGGGTGCCGGTGTGCCACAAACCATCATTCGCCGACACTCGGATTATCGTGAAAAATGTGTTAAAGCTCGTTATTTGAGGCTGAAATCGAACAGGTTAATTCCTGAAATGAGCTCGGACGCGTGATTGAAAAACATGGAGAAAACGAACCAGGGTCCGGTACGATCTCCCCAAACGGCTGAAATTGAAGTGTATAATAAGTTTGAGCATATGAGCGGAAGACATTTGAGGGTGCTGGTGTGCCACAAATCAGCATTCGCCGAAACTTGGATTATCATGAAAAATGTGTTAAAACTCGTTATTTGAGGCTGAAATCGAACAGGTTGATTCCTGAAATGAGCTCGGACGCGTGATTGAAAAACAGAGAGAAAAAGAAACTTGGTATGCATACGACCTTCCGAACTATTTGAAATTGAAGTGTACAATACATGGTTTTTCGGGATTCTGGGGTCCCGGAACAAAATTCTCCGGAAATAACATAGAAAGTTGCTCGGGTCAGATAAAGAAGCCACCCAAAGTTTGAGCACCAACGGAAGACATTTAGGGGTGCCGGTGTGCCAAAAACCAGATTCGCCGAAACTCGGATTATCGTGAAAAATGTGTTAAAGCTCGTTATTTGAGGCTGAAATCGAACATGTTGATTTCTGAAATGAGCTCGGACGCGTGATTAAAAAACAGGGAGTAAAAGAAACAGGATCCGTTACGACCTTACGAACGGCTGAAATTGAAGTTTATAATACACGGTTTTTCGGGATTCCGAGGTCCCGGAACAAAATTCTCCGGAAATCACATAGAAAGTTCCTCGGGTCGGATAAAGCGGCAACGCAAAGTTTGAGCACCAACGGAAGACATTTGGGGGTGCCGGTGTGCCACAAACCAAAATTCGCCGAAACTCGGATTATCGTGAAAAATGTGTTAAAGCTCGTTATTTGAGGTCGTTGAAATCGAACAGGTTAATTCCTGAAATGAGCTCGGACGCGTGATTGAAAAACAGGGAGAAAAAGAAACAGGGTCCGGTGTGACCTTCCGAACGACTGAAATTGAAGTGTATAATACACGGTTTTTCGGGATTCCGGGGTCCCGGAACAACATTCTCCGGAAATCACGAGAAGACATTTGGGGGTCTTGTGCACAAACCAAAGATTCGCGAAACTCGGATTATCGTAAAAAATGTGTTAAAGCTCGTTATTTGAGGCTGAAATCGAACATGTTGATTCCTAAAATGAGATCGGACGCGTGATTGCAAAACAGGGAGAAAAAAAACAGGGCCCGGTACGACCTTCCGAACGACTGAAATTGAAGTGTATAATACACGGTTTTTCGGGATTCCGGGGTCCCGGAACAAAATTCTCCGGAAATCGCATAGATAGTTTCTCGAGTTAGATAAAGCGGCCACACAAAGTTTGAGCACCAACGGAAGACATTTGGGGGTGCCTGTGTGCCACAAACCAGCATTCGCCGAAACTCGGATTATCATGAAAAATGTGTTAAAACTCGTTATTTGAGGCTGAAATCGAACAGGTTGATTCCCGAAATGAGCTCGGACGAGTGATTGAAAAACAGGGAGAAAAAGAAACAGGGTCCGGTACGACATTCCGAACGGCTGAAATTGAAGTGTATAATACACGGTTTTTCGGGATTTCGGGGTCCCGGAACAAAATTCTCCGGAAATCACATAGAAAGTTCCTCGAGTCAGATAAAGCGGCCACGCAAAGTTTGAGGACCAACGAAAGACATTTGGCGGTGCCGGTGTGCCACAAACCAAAGATTCGCCGAAACTCGGATTATCGTGAAAAATGTGTTAAAGCTAGTTATTTGAGGTGAAATCGAACGGGTTAATTCTGAAATGAGCTCGGACGCGTGATTGAAAAACAGGGAGAAAAAGATACGGTGGTCCAGTACGACCTTTTCGAAACATTTGAAATTGAAGTGTACAATACATGGTTTTTCGGGATTCGGGGTCCCGGAACAAAATTCTCGGAAATAACATAGAAAGTTGCTCGGGTCGGATAAAGAAGCCACCCAAAGTTTGAGCACCAACGGAAGACATTTAGGGGTGCCGGTGTGCCAAAAACCAAAGATTCGCCGAAACTCGGATTATCGTGAAAAATGTGTTAAAGCTCGTTATTTGAGGTGAAATCGAACATGTTGATTTCGAAATGAGCTCGGACGCGTGATTAAAAAACAGGGAGTAAAAGAAACAGGATCCGTTACGACCTTACGAACGGCTGAAATTGAAGTTTATAATACACGGTTTTTCGGGATTCCGAGGTCCCGGAACAAAATTCTCCGGAAATCACATAGAAAGTTCCTCGGGTCGGATAAAGCGGCAACGCAAAGTTTGAGCACCAACAGAAGACAATTGGGGGTGCCGGTGTGCCCTGAACCAAAGATTCGCGAAACTCGGATTATCGTGAAAAATGTGTTAAAGCTCGTTATTTGAGGTGAAATCGAACAGGTTAATTCCTGAATGAGCTCGGACGCGTGATTGAAAAACAGGGAGAAAAAGAAACAGGGTCCGGTGTGACCTTCCGAACGACTGAAATTGAAGTGTATAATACACGGTTTTTCGGGATTCCGGGGTCCCGGAACAACATTCTCCGGAAATCACAGAAGACATTTGGGGGTGCCGGTGTGCCACAAACCAGCATTCGCCGAAACTCGGATTATCGTAAAAAATGTGTTAAAGCTCGTTATTTGAGGCTGAAATCGAACATGTTGATTCCTAAAATGAGATCGGACGCGTGATTGAAAAAAGGGAGAAAAAAACGGGGCCGTACGACCTTCCGAACGACTGAAATTGAAGTGTATAATACACGGTTTTTCGGGATTCCGGGGTCCCGGAACAAAATTCTCCGGAAATCGCATAGATAGTTTCTCGAGTTAGATAAAGCGGCCACACAAAGTTTGAGCACCAACGGAAGACATTTGGGGGTGCCTGTGTGCCACAAACCAGCATTCGCCGAAACTCGGATTATCATGAAAAATGTGTTAAAACTCGTTATTTGAGGCTGAAATCGAACAGGTTGATTCCCGAAATGAGCTCGGACGAGTGATTGAAAAACAGGGAGAAAAAGAAACAGGGTCCGGTACGACATTCCGAACGGCTGAAATTGAAGTGTATAATACACGGTTTTTCGGGATTTCGGGGTCCCGGAACAAAATTCTCCGGAAATCACATAGAAAGTTCCTCGAGTCAGATAAAGCGGCCACGCAAAGTTTGAGGACCAACGAAAGACATTTGGCGGTGCCGGTGTGCCACAAACCAGCATTCGCCGAAACTCGGATTATCGTGAAAAATGTGTTAAAGCTAGTTATTTGAGGCTGAAATCGAACAGGTTAATTCCTGAAATGAGCTCGGACGCGTGATTGAAAAACAGGGAGAAAAAGATACAGGGTCCGGTACGACCTTCCGAACGGCTGAAATTGAAGTGTATAATACACGGTTTTTCGGGATTCCGGGTCCCGGAACAAAATTCTCCGGAAATCACATAGAATGCTCCTCGGGTCAGATAAAGCGGCCACGCAAAGTTTGAGCATCAACGGACGACATTTGTGGGTGTCGGTGTGCCAGAAACCAGCGTTCGCCGAAACTCGGATTATCGTGAAAAATGTGTTAAAACTCGTTATTTGAGGCTGAAATCGAACAGGATAATTCCTGAAATGAGCTCGGACGCGTGATTGAAAAACCGGGAGAAAAAGAAACAGGGCCCGGTACGACCTTCTGAACGGCTGAAATTTAGGTGTATAATACACGGCTTTTCGGGATTCCGGGGTCCCAGAACAAAATTCTCCGGAAATCACATAGAATGTTCCTTGGGTCAGATAAAGTGACCACGCATAGTTTGTGCACCAACGGAAGACATTTGGGGGTGCCGGTGTGCTACAAACCAGCATTCTCCGAAACTCGGATTATCGTGAAAAATGTGTTAAAGCTCGTTATTTGAGGCTGAAATCGAACAGGTTGATTCCTGAAATAAGCTCGGACGCGTGATTGAAAAACAGGGAGAAAAAGAAACAGGGTCCGGTACGACCTTCCGAACGGCTGAAATTGATGTGTATAATACACGGTTTTTCGGGATTCAGGGGTCCCGTAAAAAAATTCTTTGGAAATCGCATAGAAAGTTCCTCGGGTCAGGTAAAGCGGCCACGCAAAGTTTGAGCACCAACGGAAGACATTGGAGGAGCCGGTGTGCCACAAACCAGCATTCGCCGAAACTCGGATTATCGTGAAAAATGTGTTAAGCTCGTTATTTGAGGTCGAAATCGAATAAGTTGATTCTGAAATGAGCTCGGACGCGTGATTGAAAAACAAAGAGAAAAAGAAACAGTGGTCCCGTCACGACCTTCCCAACTACTGAAATGAAGTGTATAATACACGGTTTTTCGGGATTCGGGGTCCCGGAACAAAATTCTCCGGAAATCACATAGAAAGTTCCTCGGGTTAGATAAAAGCGGCTACGCAAAGTTTGAGCACCAACGGAAGACATTTGTGGGTGCGGTGTGCGAAAAAAAAACGCTCGCCGAAACTCGGATTATCGTGAAAAATGTGTTAAAACTCGTTATTTGAGGTGGAAATCGACAGGTGGATTCTGAAATGAGCTCGGACGCGTGATTGAAAAACAGGGAGAAAAAAAACAGTGGTCCGGCACGACATTCGAACGATCGAAATTGAAGTGTATAATACACGGTTTTTCGGGATTCCGGGGTCCCGGAACAAAATTCTCCGGAAATCGCATAGATAGTTTCACGAGTTAGATAAAGCGGCCACACAAAGTTTGAGCACCAACGGAAGACATTTGGGGGTGCCTGTGTGCCACAAACCAGCATTCGCCGAAACTCGGATTATCATGAAAAATGTGTTAAAACTCGTTATTTGATTTGAAATCGAACAAGGTTGATTCCGAAATGAGCTCGGACGAGTGATTGAAAAACAGGAGAAAAAGAAACGGGGTCCGCACGACATTCCGAACGGCTGAAATTGAAGTGTATAATACACGGTTTTTCGGGATTTCGGGGTCCCGGAACAAAATTCTTCGGAAATCACATAGAAAGTTCCTCGAGTCAGATAAAGCGGCCACGCAAAGTTTGAGGACCAACGAAAGACATTTGGCGGTGCCGGTGTGCCACAAACCAAAGATTCGCGAAACTCGGATTATCGTGAAAAATGTGTTAAAGCTAGTTATTTGAGGCTGAAATCGAACAGGTTAATTCCTGAAATGAGCTCGGACGCGTGATTGAAAAACAGGGAGAAAAAGATACAGGGTCCGGTACGACCTTTTCGAACGGCTGAAATTGAAGTGTACAATACATGGTTTTTCGGGATTCTGGGGTCCCGGAACAAAATTCTCCGGAAATAACATAGAAAGTTGCTCGGGTCAGATAAAGAAGCCACCCAAAGTTTGAGCACCAACGGAAGACATTTAGGGGTGCCGGTGTGCCAAAAACCAGCATTCGCCGAAACTCGGATTATCGTGAAAAATGTGTTAAAGCTCGTTATTTGAGGCTGAAATCGAACATGTTGATTTCTGAAATGAGCTCGGACGCGTGATTAAAAAACAGGGAGTAAAAGAAACAGGATCCGTTACGACCTTACGAACTATTTGAAATTGAAGTTTATAATACACGGTTTTCGGGATTCCGGGGTCCCGGACAAAATTCTCCGGAAATCACATAGAAAGTTCCTCGGGTCGGATAAAGCGGCAACGCAAAGTTTGAGCACCAACAGAAGACAATTGGGGGTGCCGGTGTGCCACAGACCAGCATTCGCCGAAACTCGGATTATCGTGAAAAATGTGTTAAAGCTCGTTATTTGAGGCTGAAATCGAACAGGTTAATTCCTGAAATGAGCTCGGACGCGTGATTGAAAAACAGGGAGAAAAAGAAACAGGGTCCGGTGTGACCTTCCGAACGACTGAAATTGAAGTGTATAATACACGGTTTTTCGGGATTCCGGGGTCCCGGAACAACATTCTCCGGAAATCACAGAAGACATTTGGGGGTGCCGGTGTGCCACAAACCAGCATTCGCCGAAACTCGGATTATCGTAAAAAATGTGTTAAAGCTCGTTATTTGAGGCTGAAATCGAACATGTTGATTCCTAAAATGAGATCGGACGCGTGATTGAAAAACAGGGAGAAAAAAAACGGGGCCGTGCGACCTTCCGAACGACTGAAATTGAAGTGTATAATACACGGTTTTTCGGGATTCCGGGGTCCCGGAACAAAATTCTCCGGAAATCGCATAGATAGTTTCTCGAGTTAGATAAAGCGGCCACACAAAGTTTGAGCACCAACGGAAGACATTTGGGGGTGCCTGTGTGCCACAAACCAGCATTCGCCGAAACTCGGATTATCATGAAAAATGTGTTAAAACTCGTTATTTGAGGCTGAAATCGAACAGGTTGATTCCTGAAATGAGCTCGGACGCGTGATTGAAAAACAGGAGAAAAAGAAACAGGTCGGTACGACATTCGAACAATTTGAAATTGAAGTGTATAATACACGGTTTTCGGGATTTCGGGGTCCGGAACAAAATTCTCCGGAAATCACATAGAAAGTTCCTCGGGTCGGATAAAGCGGCCACGCAAAGTTTGAGCACCAACGAAAGACATTTGGGGGTGCCGGTGTGCCACAAACCAGCATTCGCCGAAACTCGGATTATCGTGAAAAATGTGTTAAAGCTAGTTATTTGAGGCTGAAATCGAACAGGTTAATTCCTGAAATGAGCTCGGACGCGTGATTGAAAAACAGGGAGAAAAAGATACAGGGTCCGGTACGACCTTCCGAACGGCTGAAATTGAAGTGTATAATACACGGTTTTTCGGGATTCTGGGGTCCCGGAACAAAATTCTCCGGAAATCACATAGAATGTTCCTCGGGTCAGATAAAGCGGCCACGCAAAGTTTGAGCATCAACGGACGACATTTGTGGGTGTCGGTGTGCCAGAAACCAGCGTTCGCCGAAACTCGGATTATCGTGAAAAATGTGTTAAAACTCGTTATTTGAGGCTGAAATCGAACAGGATAATTCCTGAAATGAGCTCGGACGCGTGATTGAAAAACCGGGAGAAAAAGAAACAGGGCCCGGTACGACCTTCTGAACGGCTGAAATTTAGGTGTATAATACACGGCTTTTCGGGATTCCGGGGTCCCAGAACAAAATTCTCCGGAAATCACATAGAATGTTCCTTGGGTCAGATAAAGTGACCACGCATAGTTTGTGCACCAACGGAAGACATTTGGGGGTGCCGGTGTGCTACAAACCAGCATTCTCCGAAACTCGGATTATCGTGAAAAATGTGTTAAAGCTCGTTATTTGAGGCTGAAATCGAACAGGTTGATTCCTGAAATAAGCTCGGACGCGTGATTGAAAAACAGGGAGAAAAAGAAACAGGGTCCGGTACGACCTTCCGAACGGCTGAAATTGATGTGTATAATACACGGTTTTTCGGGATTCCGGGGTCCCGTAAAAAAATTCTTTGGAAATCGCATAGAAAGTTCCTCGGGTCAGGTAAAGCGGCCACGCAAAGTTTGAGCACCAACGGAAGACATTGGAGGAGCCGGTGTGCCACAAACCAGCATTCGCCGAAACTCGGATTATCGTGAAAAATGTGTAGCTCGTTATTTGAGGCTGAAATCGAATAAGTTGATTCCTGAAATGAGCTCGGACGCGTGATTGAAAAACAAGGAGAAAAAGAAACAGGGTCCGGTACGACCTTCCGAACGGCTGAAATTGAAGTGTATAATACACGGTTTTTCGGGATTCCGGGGTCCCGGAACAAAATTCTCCGGAAATCACATAGAAAGTTCCTCGGGTTAGATAAAAGCGGCTACGCAAAGTTTGAGCACCAACGGAAGACATTTGTGGGTGCCGGTGTGCCAGAAACCAGCGCTCGCCGAAACTCGGATTATCGTGAAAAATGTGTTAAAACTCGTTATTTGAGGTGGAAATCGAACAGGTGGATTCCTGAAATGAGCTCGGACGCGTGATTGAAAAACAGGGAGAAAAAGAAACAGGGTCCGGTACGACCTTCCGAACGGCTGAAATTGAAGTCTATAATAATACACGTTTTTTCGGGATTCCGGGGTCCCGGAACAAAATTCTCCGGAAATCACATAGAAAGTTCCTCGGGTCAGATAAAGCGGCTACGCAAAGTTTGAGCACCTACGGAAGACATTTGTGGGTGCCAGTGTGCCAGAAACCAGCATTCGCCGAAACTCGGATTATCATGATAAATGTGTTAAAGCTCGTTATTTGAGGCGGAAATCGAACAGGTTGATTCCTGAAATGAGCTCGGACGCGTGATTGAAAAACAGGGAGAAAAAGAAACAGGGTCCAGTACGACCTTCCGAACGGCTGGAATTGAAGTGTATAATACACGTTTTTTCGGGATTCCGGGTCCCGGAACAAAATTCTCCGGAAATCACATAGAATGTTCCTCGGGTCAGGTAAAGCGGCCACGCAAAGTTTGAGCACCAACGGAAGACATTAGGGGGTGCCGGTGTGCCAAACCAAAGATTCGCGAAACTCGGATTATCGTGAAAAATGTGTTAAAGCTCGTTATTTGAGGCTGAAATCGAACAGGTTGATTCCTGAAATGAGCTCGGACGCGTGATTGAAAAACAGGGAGAAAAAGAAACAGGGTCCGGTACGACCTTCCGAACGGCTGAAATTGAAGTGTATAATACACGTTTTTTTGGGATTCCGGGTCCCGGAACAAAATTCTCCGGAAATCACATAGAATGTTCCTCGGGTCAGATAAAGCGGCCACGCAAAGTTTGAGCATCAACGGAAGACATTTGTGGGTGCCGGTGTGCCAAAAACCAGCATTCGCCGAAACTCGGATTATCGTGAAAAATGTGTTAAAGCTCGTTATTTGAGGCTGAAATCGAACAGGTTGATTCCTGAAATGAGCTCGGACGCGTGATTGAAAAACAGGGAGAAAAAGAAACAGGGTCCGGTACGACCTTCCGAACGGCTGAAATTGAAGTGTATAATACACGTTTTTTCAGGATTCCGGGTCCCGGAACAAAATTCTCCGGAAATCACATAGAATGTTCCTTGGGTCAGATAAAGTGACCACGCAAAGTTTGAGCACCAACGGAAGACATTTGGGGGTGCCGGTGTGCTACAAACCAGCATTCGCCGAAACTCGGATTATCGTGAAAAATGTGTTAAAGCTCGTTATTTGAGGCTGAAATCGAACAGGTTGATTCCTGAAATGAGCTCGGACGCGTGATTGAAAAACAGGGAGAAAAAGAAACAGGGTCCGGTACGACCTTCCGAACGGCTGAAATTGAAGTGTATAATACCGGTTTTGCCAGATTCGGGGTCCCGGACCAAAATTCTCGAAATCGCATAGAAAGTTCTCGGGTCGAGATAAAGCGGCCACGCAAAGTTTGAGCACCAACGGAAGACATTTGGGGGTGCCGGTGTGCCACAAACCAAAATTCGCCGAAACTCGGATTATCGTGAAAAATGTGTTAAAGCTCGTTATTTGAGACTGAAATCGAACAGGCTGATTCCTGAAATGAGCTCGGCCGCGAGATTGAAAAACAGGGAGAAAAAGAAACAGGGTCCGGTACGACCTTCCGAACGGCCGAAATTGAAGTGTATAATACACGGTTTTTCGGGATTCCGGGGTCCCGGAACAAAATTCCCCGGAAATCGCATAGAAAGTTCCTCGGGTCAGGTAAAGCGGCCACGCAAAGTTTGAGCACCAACGGAAGACATTTGGGGGTGCCGGTGTGCCACAAACCAGCATTCGCCGAAACTCGGATTATCGTGAAAAATGTGTTAAAGCTCGTTATTTGAGGCTGAAATCGAACAGGTTGATTCCTGAAATGAGCTCGGCCGCGTGATTGAAAAACAGGGAGAAAAAGAAACAGGGTCCGGTACGACCTTCCGAACGGCTGAAATTGAAGTGTATAATACACGGTTTTTCGGGATTCCGGGGTCCCGTAACAAAATTCTCTGGAAATCGCATAGAAAGTTCCTCGGGTCAGGTAAAGCGGCCACGCAAAGTTTGAGCACCAACGGAAGACATTGGGGGTGCCGGTGTGCCTGACAAACCAAAGATTCGCGAAACTCGGATTATCGTGAAAAATGTGTAGCTCGTTATTTGAGGTGAAATCGAACGAGGTTTATTCTGAAATGAGCTCGGACGCGTGATTGAAAAACGGGAGAAAAAGAAACAGGTCGGTACGACCTTACGAACTAGTGAAATTGAAGTGTATAATACACGGTTTTCGGGATTAGGGGTCCCGGAACAAAATTCTCCGGAAATCACATAGAAAGTTCCTCGGGTCGGATAAAGCGGCCACGCAAAGTTTGAGCACCAACGGAAGACATTTGTGGGTGCCGGTGTGCAGAAACCAGCGCTCGCCGAAACTCGGATTATCGTGAAAAATGTGTTAAAACTCGTTATTTGAGGTGGAAATCGAACGGGTGGATTCGAAATGAGCTCGGACGCGTGATTGAAAAACAGGAGAAAAAGAAACAGGGTTGATCGACCTTCCGAACAATTTGAAATTGAAGTTTATAATAATACACGGTTTTCGGGATTCGGGGTCCGGAACAAAATTCCCGGAAATCGCATAGAAAGTTCCTCGGGTCGGATAAAGCGGCCACGCAAAGTTTGAGCACCAACGGAAGACATTTGGGGGTGCGGTGTGCCACAAACCAAGATTCGCCGAAACTCGGATTATCGTGAAAAATGTGTTAAAGCTAGTTATTTGAGGTTGAAATCGAACAGGTTGATTCCTGAAATGAGCTCGGCCGCGTGATTGAAAAACAGGAGAAAAAGAAACGGTCCGACGACCTTCCGAACGGCTGAAATTGAAGTGTATAATACACGGTTTTTCGGGATTCCGGGGTCCCGTAACAAAATTCTCCGGAAATCACATAGAAAGTTCCTCGGGTCAGGTAAAGCGGCCACGCAAAGTTTGAGCACCAACGGAAGACATTGGGGGTGCCGGTGTGCCACAAACCAGCATTCGCCGAAACTCGGATTATCGTGATAAATGTGTTAAAGCTCGTTATTTGAGGCTGAAATCGAACAAGTTGATTCCTGAAATTAAATCGGACGCGTGATTGAAAAACAGGGAGAAAAAGAAACAGGGTCCGGTACGACCTTCCGAACGGCTGAAATTGAAGTGTATAATACACGGTTTTTCGGGATTCCGGGGTCCCGGAACAAAATTACCCGGAAATCACATAGAAAGTTCCTCGGGTCAGGTAAAGCGGCCACGCAAAGTTTGAGCACCAACGGAAGACTTTTGTGGGTGCCGGTGTGCCACAAACCATCATTCGCCGAAACTCGGATTATCGTGAAAAATGTGTTAAAGCTCGTTATTTGAGGTGAAATCGAACAAAGTTGATTCTGAAATGAGCTCGGACGCGTGATTGAAAAACAGGGAGAAAGAAACAGTGGTCCAGACGACCTTCCGAACGAACATTTGAAATTGAAGTTTATAATACACGTTTTTTGGGATTCCGGGTCCGGAACAAAATTCTCCGGAAATCACATAGAAAGTTCCTCGGGTCGATAAAGCGGCCACGCAAAGTTTGAGCACCAACGGAAGACATTTGTGGGTGCGGTGTGCGAAAAACCGCATTCGCGAAACTCGGATTATCGTGAAAAATGTGTTAAAGCTCGTTATTTGAGGTGAAATCGAACAAGTTGATTCCTGAAATGAGCTCGGACGCGTGATTGAAAAACAGGAGAAAAAGAAACAGTGGTCCGTGCACGACCTTCCGAACTAATTTGAAATTGAAGTGTATAATACACGTTTTTTCAGGATTCCGGGTCCCGGAACAAAATTCTCCGGAAATCACATAGAATGTTCCTTGGGTCAGATAAAGTGACCACGCAAAGTTTGAGCACCAACGGAAGACATTTGGGGGTGCCGGTGTGCTACAAACCAGCATTCGCCGAAACTCGGATTATCGTGAAAAATGTGTTAAAGCTCGTTATTTGAGGCTGAAATCGAACAGGTTGATTCCTGAAATGAGCTCGGCCGCGTGATTGAAAAACAGGGAGAAAAAGAAACAGGGTCCGCACGACGACCTCCGAACAAATTTGAAATTGAAGTGTATAATACCGGTTTTCAGATTCGGGGTCCCGGACCAAAATTCTCCTGAAATCGCATAGAAAGTTCCTCGGGTCAGATAAAGCGGCCACGCAAAGTTTGAGCACCAACGGAAGACATTGGGGGTGCCGGTGTGCCACAAACCAGCATTCGCCGAAACTCGGATTATCGTGAAAAATGTGTTAAAGCTCGTTATTTGAGACTGAAATCGAACAGGCTGATTCCTGAAATGAGCTCGGCCGCGAGATTGAAAAACTGGGAGAAAAAGAAACAGGGTCCGGTACGACCTTCCGAACGGCCGAAATTGAAGTGTATAATACACGGTTTTTCGGGATTCCGGGGTCCCGGAACAAAATTCCCCGGAAATCGCATAGAAAGTTCCTCGGGTCAGGTAAAGCGGCCACGCAAAGTTTGAGCACCAACGGAAGACATTTGGGGGTGCCGGTGTGCCACAAACCAAAGATTCGCGAAACTCGGATTATCGTGAAAAATGTGTTAAAGCTCGTTATTTGAGGTGAAATCGAACAGGTTGATTCCTGAAATGAGCTCGGCCGCGTGATTGAAAAACAGGGAGAAAAAGAAACAGTGGTCGTGACGACCTTCCGAACGGCTGAAATTGAAGTGTATAATACACGGTTTTTCGGGATTCCGGGGTCCCGTAACAAAATTCTCTGGAAATCGCATAGAAAGTTCCTCGGGTCAGGTAAAGCGGCCACGCAAAGTTTGAGCACCAACGGATGACATTGGGGGTGCCGGTGTGCCACAAACCAGCATTCGCCGAAACTCGGATTATCGTGGAAAATGTGTAGCTCGTTATTTGAGGCTGAAATCGAACAGGTTTATTCCTGAAATGAGCTCGGACGCGTGATTGAAAAACAGGGAGAAAAAGAAACAGTGGTCGACGACCTTCCGAACATTTGAAATTGAAGTGTATAATACACGGTTTTTCGGGATTCCGGGGTCCCGGAACAAAATTCTCCGGAAATCACATAGAAAGTTCCTCGGGTCAGATAAAGCGGCTACGCAAAGTTTGAGCACCAACGGAAGACATTTGTGGGTGCGGTGTGCGAAACCAGCGCTCGCCGAAACTCGGATTATCGTGAAAAATGTGTTAAAACTCGTTATTTGAGGTGGAAATCGAACAGGTGGATTCCTGAAATGAGCTCGGACGCGTGATTGAAAAACAGGGAGAAAAAGAAACAGGGTTCAGTACGACCTTCCGAACGGCTGAAACACGGTTTTTCGGGATTCCGGGGTCCCGGAACAAAATTCTCCGGAAATCACATAGAAAGTTCCTCGGGTCAGATAAAGCGGCTACGCAAAGTTTGAGCACCAACGGAAGACATTTGTGGGTGCGGTGTGCGAAACCAAAGATTCGCCGAAACTCGGATTATCGTGATAAATGTGTTAAAGCTCGTTATTTGAGGCGGAAATCGAACAGGTTGATTCCTGAAATGAGCTCGGACGCGTGATTGAAAAACAGGGAGAAAAAGAAATAGGGTCCGGTACGACCTTCCGAACGGCTGAAATTGAAGTATATAATACACGTTTTTTCGGGATTCCGGGTCCCGGAACAAAATTCTTCGGAAATCACATAGAATGTTCCTCGGGTCAGGTAAAGCGGCCACGCAAAGTTTGAGCACCAACGGAAGACATTGGGGGTGCCGGTGTGCCACAAACCAAAGATTCGCGAAACTCGGATTATCGTGAAAAATGTGTTAAAGCTCGTTATTTGAGGCTGAAATCGAACAAGTTGATTCCTGAAATTAAATCGGACGCGTGATTGAAAAACAGGGAGAAAAAGAAACAGGGTCCGGTACGACCTTCCGAACGGCTGAAATTGAAGTGTATAATACACGGTTTTTCGGGATTCAGGGGTCCCGGAACAAAATTACCCGGAAATCACATAGAAAGTTCCTCGGGTCAGGTAAAGCGGCCACGCAAAGTTTGAGCACCAACGGAAGACATTTGTGGGTGCCGGTGTGCCACAAACCAGCATTCGCCGAAACTCGGATTATCGTGAAAAATGTGTTAAAGCTCGTTATTTGAGGCTGAAATCGAACAGGTTGATTCCTGAAATGAGCTCGGACGCGTGATTGAAAAACAGGGAGAAAAAGAAACAGGGTCCGGTACGACCTTCCGATCGGTGAAATTGAAGTGTATAATACACGTTTTTTGGGATTAGGGTCCGGAACAAAATTCTCCGGAAATCACATAGAATGTTCCTCGGGTCGAGATAAAGCGGCCAAGCAAAGTTTGAGCATCAACGGAAGACATTTGTGGGTGCGGTGTGCGAAACCAAAGATTCGAAACTCGGATTATCGTGAAAAATGTGTTAAAGCTCGTTATTTGAGATCGAAATCGAACAGTGATTCTGAAATGAGCTCGGCCGCGAGATTCAAAAACAGGAGAAAAAGAAACAGTGGTCCGACGACCTTCCGAACGGTTGAAATTGAAGTGTATAATACACGTTTTTCGGGATTAGGTCCCGGAACAAAATTCTCCGGAAATCACATAGAATGTTCCTTGGGTCAGATAAAGTGACCACGCAAAGTTTAAGCACCAACGGAAGACATTTGGGGGTGCCGGTGTGCTACAAACCAGCATTCGCCGAAACTCGGATTATCGTGATAAATGTGTTAAAGCTCGTTATTTGACGCGGAAATCGAACAGGTTGATTCCTGAAATGAGCTCGGACGCGTGATTGAAAAACAGGGAGAAAAAGAAACAGGGTCCGGTACGACCTTCCGAACGGCTGAAATTGAAGTGTATAATACACGTTTTTTCGGGATTCCGGGTCCCGGAACAAAATTCTCCGGAAATCACATAGAATGTTCCTCGGGTCAGGTAAAGCGGCCACGCAAAGTTTGAGAACCAACGGAAGACATTGGGGGTGCCGGTGTGCCACAAACCAGCATTCGCCGAAACTCGGATTATCGTGAAAAATGTGTTAAAGCTCGTTATTTGAGACTGAAATCGAACAGGCTGATTCCTGAAATGAGCTCGGCCGCGAGATTGAAAAACAGGGAGAAAAAGAAACAGGGTCCGGTACGACCTTCCGAACGGCCGAAATTGAAGTGTATAATACACGGTTTTTCGGGATTCCGGGGTCCCGGAACAAAATTCCCCGGAAATCGCATAGAAAGTTCTTCGGGTCAGGTAAAGCGACACGCAAAGTTTGAGCACCAACGGAAGACATTTGGGGGTGCCGGTGTGCCACAAACCAGCATTCGCCGAAACTCGGATTATCGTGAAAAATGTGTAGCTCGTTATTTGAGGCTGAAATCGAACAGGTTTATTCCTGAAATGAGCTCGAACGCGTGATTGAAAAACAGGGAGAAAAAGAAACAGGGTCCGGTACGACCTTCTGAACGGCTGAAATTGAAGTGTATAATACACGGTTTTTCGGGATTCCGGGGTCCCGGAACAAAATTCTCCGGAAATCACATAGAAAGTTCCTCGGGTCAGATAAAGCGGCTACGCAAAGTTTGAGCACCAACGGAAGACATTTGTGGGTGCCGGTGTGCCAGAAACCAGCGCTCGCCGAAACTCGGATTATCGTGAAAAATGTGTTAAAACTCGTTATTTGAGGTGGAAATCGAATAGGTGGATTCCTGAAATGAGCTCGGACGCGTGATTGAAAAACAGGGAGAAAAAGAAACAGGGTTCAGTACGACCTTCCGAACGGCTGAAATTGAAGTGTATAATAATACACGGTTTTTCGGGATTCCGAGGTCCCGGAACAAAATTTTCCGGAAATCACATAGAAAGTTCCTCGGGTCAGATAAAGCGGCTACGCAAAGTTTGAGCACCAACGGAAGACATTTGTGGGTGCCGGTGTGTCAGAAACCAACATTCGCCGAAACTCGGATTATCGTGATAAATGTGTTAAAGCTCGTTATTTGAGGCGGAAATCGAACAGATAGATTCCTGAAATGAGCTCGGACGCGTGATTGAAAAACAGGGAGAAAAAGAAACAGGGTCCGGTACGACCTTCCGAACGGCTGAAATTGAAGTGTATAATACACGTTTTTTCGGGATTCCAGGGTCCCGGAACAAAATTCTCCGGAAATCACATAGAAAGTTCCTCGGGTCAGGTAAAGCGGCCACGCAAAGTTTGAGCACCAACGGAAGACATTTGGGGGTGCCGGTGTGCCACAAACCAGCATTCGCCGAAACTCGGATTATCGTGAAAAATGTGTTAAAGCTCGTTATTTGAGACTGAAATCGAACAGTGATTCACGAAATGAGCTCGGCCGCGAGATTGAAAAACAGGAGAAAAAGAAACAGGGTCCGACGACCTTCCGAACGGCCGAATTGAAGTGTATAATACACGGTTTTTCGGGATTCCGGGGTCCCGGAACAAAATTCCCGGAAATCGCATAGAAAGTTCCTCGGGTCGGAGTAAAGCGGCCACGCAAAGTTTGAGCACCAACGGAAGACATTTGGGGGTGCGGTGTGCCACAAACCAAAGATTCGCGAAACTCGGATTATCGTGAAAAATGTGTTAAAGCTCGTTATTTGAGGCTGAAATCGAACAGGTTGATTCCTGAAATGAGCTCGGCCGCGTGATTGAAAAACAGGGAGAAAAAGAAACAGGGTCCGGTACGACCTTCCGAACGGCTGAAATTGAAGTGTATAATACACGGTTTTTCGGGATTCCGGGGTCCCGTAACAAAATTCTCTGGAAATCGCATAGAAAGTTCCTCGGGTCAGGTAAAGCGGCCACGCAAAGTTTGAGCACCAACGGAAGACATTGGGGGTCTTGGGTGTGCCCAAACCAAAGATTCGCCGAAACTCGGATTATCGTGAAAAATGTGTAGCTCGTTATTTGAGGTGAAATCGAACGGGTTTATTCTGAAATGAGCTCGAACGCGTGATTGAAAAACAGGGAGAAAAAGAAACAGGTCCGCACGACCTTCGAACTGAAATTGAAGTGTATAATACACGGTTTTTCGGGATTCCGGGGTCCCGGAACAAAATTCTCCGGAAATCACATAGAAAGTTCCTCGGGTCAGATAAAGCGGCTACGCAAAGTTTGAGCACCAACGGAAGACATTTGTGGGTGCCGGTGTGCCAGAAACCAGCGCTCGCCGAAACTCGGATTATCGTGAAAAATGTGTTAAAACTCGTTATTTGAGGTGGAAATCGAACAGGTGGATTCCTGAAATGAACTCGGACGCGTGATTGAAAAACAGGGAGAAAAAGAAACAGGGTTCAGTACGACCTTCCGAACGGCTGAAATTGAAGTGTATAATAATACACGGTTTTTCGGGATTCCGGGGTCCCGGAACAAAATTCTCCGGAAATCACATAGAAAGTTCCTCGGGTCAGATAAAGCGGCTACGCAAAGTTTGAGCACCAACGGAAGACATTTGTGGGTGCGGTGTGCGTAAAACCAAAGATTCGCGAAACTCGGATTATCGTGATAAATGTGTTAAAGCTCGTTATTTGAGGCGGAAATCGAACAGGTTGATTCCTGAAATGAGCTCGGACGCGTGATTGAAAAACAGGGAGAAAAATAAACAGGGTCCGGTACGACCTTCCGAACAGCTGAAATTGAAGTGTAATACACGTTTTTTCGGGATTCCGGGTCCCGGAACAAAATTCTCCAGAAATCACATAGAATGTTCCTCGGGTCAGGTAAAGCGGCCACGCAAAGTTTGAGCACCAACGGAAGACATTGGGGGTGCCGGTGTGCCACAAACCAGCATTCGCCGAAACTCGGATTATCGTGAAAAATGTGTTAAAGCTCGTTATTTGAGGCTGAAATCGAACAGGTTGATTCCTGAAATTAGCTCGGACGCGTGATTGAAAAACAGGGAAAAAAAACGGTCCCAGACGACCTTCCGAACGGCAATTTGAAATTGAAGTGTATAATACACGGTTTTTCGGGATTCCGGGGTCCCGGAACAAAATTACCCGGAAATCACATAGAAAGTTCCTCGGGTCAGGTAAAGCGGCCACGCAAAGTTTGAGCACCAACGGAAGACATTTGTGGGTGCCGGTGTGCCACAAACCATCATTCGCCGAAACTCGGATTATCGTGAAAAATGTGTTAAAGCTCGTTATTTGAGGCGGAAATCGAACAGGTTGATTCCTGAAATGAGCTCGGACGCGTGATTGAAAAACAGGGAGAAAAAGAAACAGATCCGCACGACCTTCCGAACGGTGAAATTGAAGTGTATAATACACGGCCAGATTCCGGTCCCGGAACAAAATTACCGGAAATCACATAGAAAGTTCCTCGGGTCAGGTAAAGCGGCCACGCAAAGTTTGAGCACCAACGGAAGATATTTGGGGGTGCGGTGTGCCCAAACCAAAGATTCGCGAAACTCGGATTATCGTGAAAAATGTGTTAAAGCTCGTTATTTGAGGCTGAAATCGAACAGGTTAATTCTTGAATTGAGATCGGACGCGTGATTGAAAAACAGGGAGAAAAAGAAACAGGGTCCGGTACGACCTTCCGAACGGCTGAAATTGAAGTGTATAATACATGGTTTTTCGGGATTCCGGGGTCCCGTAACAAAATTCTCCGGAAATCACATAAAAAGTTCCTCGGGTCAGATAAAGTGGCTACGCAAAGTTTGAGCACCAACGGAAGACATTTGTGGGTGCTGGTGTGCTAGAAACCATCATTCGCCGAAACTCGGATTATCGTGAAAAATGTGTTAAAGCTCGTTATTTGAGGCGGAAATCGAACAGGTTGATTCCTGAAATGAGCTCGGACGCGTGATTGAAAAACCGGGAGAAAAAGAAACAGGGTCCGGTACGACCTTCCGAACGGCTGAAATTGAAGTGTATAATACACGGTTTTTCGGGATTCCGGGGTCCCGTAACAAAATTCTCTGGAAACCGCATAGAAAGTTCCTCGGGTTAGGTAAAGCGGCCACGCAAAGTTTGAGCACCAACGAAAGACATTGGGGGTGCCGGTGTGCCACAAACCAGCATTCGCCGAAACTCGGATTATCGTGAAAAATATGTTAAAGCTCGTTATTTGAGGTTGAAATCGAACAGGTTGATTCCTGAAATGAGCTTGGACGCGTGATTGAAAAACAGGGAGAAAAAGAAACAGGGTCCGGTACGACCTTCCGAACGGCTGAAATTGAAGTGTATAATACCCGGTTTTTCGGGATTCCGGGGTCCCGGACCAAAATTCTCCTGAAATCGCATAGAAAGTTCCTCGGGTCAGATAAAGCGGTCACACAAAGTTTGAGCACCAACGGAAGACATTTGGGGGTGCCGGTGTGCCACAAACCAGCATTCGCCGAAACTCGGATTATCGTGAAAAATGTGTTAAAGCTCGTTATTTGAGGCTGAAATCGAATAGGTTAATTCCTGAAATGAGCTCGGCCGCGAGATTGAAAAACAAGGAGAAAAAGAAACAGTGGTCCAGACGACCTTCCGAACTATTTGAAATTGAAGTGTATAATACACGGTTTTTCAGATTCGGGGTTCGGAAAAAATTCCCGGAAATCACATAGAAAGTTCCTCGGGTCGGGTAAAGCGACCATGCAAAGTTTGAGCACCAACGGAAGACATTTGGGGGTGCCTGTATGCCACAAACCAAAGATTCGCCGAAACTCGGATTATCGTGAAAAATGTGTTAAAGCTCGTTATTTGAGGTGAAATCGAACAGGTCGATTCTGAAATGAGCTCGGCGGGTGATTGAAAAACGGGGAGAAAAAGAAACAGGGTCCAGACGACCTTCCGAACTTTGAAATTGAAGTGTATAATACACGGTTTTTCGGGATTCCAGGGGTCCCGTAACAAAATTCTCTCGGAAATCGCATAGAAAGTTCCTCGGGTCGTAAAGCGGCCACGCAAAGTTTGAGCACCAACGGAAGACATTGGGGGTGCCGGTGTGCCCAAACCAAAGATTCGCCGAAACTCGGATTATCGTGAAAAATGTGTTAAAGCTCGTTATTTGAGGCTGAAATCGAACAGGTTGATTCCTGAAATGAGCTCGGACGCGTGATTGAAAAACAGGGAGAAAAATAAACAGGGTCCGATACGACCTTCCGAACGGCTGAAATTGAAGTGTATAATACACGGTTTTTCGGGATTCCGGGGTCCCGGTACAAAATTCTCCGGAAATCACATAAAAAGTTCCTTGGGTCAGATAAAGCGGCTACGCAAAGTTTGAGCACCAACGGAAGACATTTGTGGGTGCCGGTATGCCAGAAACTAGCGTTCGCCGAAACTCGGATTATCGTGAAAAATGTGTTAAAGCTCGTTATTTGAGGTGGAAATCGAACAGGTGGATTCCTGAAATGAGCTCGGACGCAAGATTGAAAAACAGGGAGAAAAAGTAACAGGGTCCGGTACGACCTTCCGAACGGCTGAATTTGAAGTGTATAATACCCGGTTTTTCGGGATTCAGGGGACCCGGACCAAAATTCTCCGGAAATCGCATAGAAAGTTCCTCGGGTCAGATAAAGCGGCCACGCAAAGTTTGAGCACCAACGGAAGACATTTGGGGGTCCCGATGTGCCACAAACCAGCATTCGCCGAAACTCGGATTATCGTGAAAAATGTGTTAAAGCTCGTTATTTGAGGCTGAAATCGAACAGCCTGATTCCTGAAATGAGCTCGGCCGCGAGATTGAAAAACAGGGAGAAAAAGAAACAGGGTCCGGTACGACCTTCCGAACAGCTGAAATTGAAGTGTATATAATACACGGTTTTTCGGGATTCCGGAACAAAATTCCCCGGAAATCACATAGAAAGTTCCTCGGGTCAGGTAAAGCGGCCACGCAAAGTTTGAGCACCAACGGAAGACATTTGGGGGTGCCGGTGTGCCACAAACGAGCATTCGCAGAAACTCGGATTATCGTAAAAAATGTGTTAAAGCTCATTATTTGAGGCTGAAATCGAACTGGTTAATTCCTGAAATGAGCTCGGACGCGTGATTGAAAAACAGGCAGAAAAAAAACAGGTCCGACGACCTTCCGAACGGTCGAAATTGAAGTGTATAATAAACGGTTTTTCGGGATTCGGGGTCCCGGAACAAAATTCTCCGGAAATCACATAGAAAGTTCCTCGGGTCAGTTAAAGCGGCCACGCAAAGTTTGAGCACCAACGGAAGACATTTGGGGGTGCCGGTGTGCCAAACCAGCATTCGTCGAAACTCGGATTATCGTGAAAAATGTGTTAAAGCTCGTTATTTGAGGTGGAAATCGAACAGGTGGATTCTCGAAATGAGCTCGGACGCAAGATTGAAAAACGGGAGAAAAAGAAACAGGTCCGTCGACCTTCCGAACGGTGAATTTGAAGTGTATAATACCGGTTTTCGGGATTCGGGACCGGACCAAAATTCTCGGAAATCGCATAGAAAGTTCCTCGGGTCAGATAAAGCGGCCACGCAAAGTTTGAGCACCAACGGAAGACATTTGGGGGTGCCGATGTGCCACAAACAAAGATTCGCGAAACTCGGATTATCGTGAAAAATGTGTTAAAGCTCGTTATTTGAGGTGAAATCGAACAGTGATTCCTTAAATGAGCTTGGCCGCGAGATTGAAAAACGGGGAGAAAAAGAAACAGGTCCGTACGACATTCGAACGGTGAAATTGAAGTGTATAATACCGGTTTTTAGGGATTAGGGGTCAAGGACCAAAATTCTCCGAAATCGCATAGAAAGTTCCTCGGGTCGGATAAAGCGGCCACGCAAAGTTTGAGCACCAACGGAAGACATTTGGGGGTGCCGGTGTGCCACAAACCAAGATTCGCGAAACCTGGATTATCGTGAAAAATGTGTTAAAGCTCGTTATTTGAGGAAATCGAACGGCTGATTCACGAAATGAGCTCGGCCGCGAGATTGAAAAACGGGGAGAAAAAAAACAGGGTCGGTACAACCTTCCGAACGGTGAAATTGAAGTGTATAATACACGGTTTTCGGGATTCGGGATCCGGAACAAAATTCCCGGAAATCACATAGAAAGTTCCTCGGGTCGGGTAAAGCGACCATGCAAAGTTTGAGCACCAACGGAAGACATTTGGGGGTGCCGGTGTGCCACAAACGAGCATTCGCCGAAACTCGGATTATCGTGAAAAATGTGTTAAAGCTCATTATTTGAGGCGGAAATCGAACAGGTTGATTTCCGAAATGAGCTCAGACGCGTGATTGAAAAACAGGGATAAAAAGAAACAGGGTCCGGTATGACCTTCCGAACGGCTGAAATTGAAGTGTATAATACACGGTTTTTCGGGATTTCGGGGTGCCGAAACAAAATTCTCCGGAAATTACATAGAAAGTTCCTCGGGTCAGATAAAGCGGCCACGCAAAGTTTGAGCACCAACGGAAGATATTTGGGGGTGCCGGTGTGACACAAACCAAAGCATTCGCCGAAACTCGGATTATCGTGAAAAATGTGTTAAAGCTCATTATTTGAGGCTGAAATCGAACAGTTAATTCTGAAATGAGCTCGGACGCGTGATTGAAAACAGGGAGAAAAAGAAACGGTCCGTGACGACCTTCCGAACGGCCGAAATTGAAGTGTATAATAAACGGTTTTTCGGGATTCCGGGGTCCCGTAACAAAATTCTCCGGAAATCACATAGAAAGTTCCTCGGGTCAGGTAAAGCGGCCACGCAAAGTTTGAGCACCAACGGAAGACATTTGGGGGTGCCGGTGTGCCACAAACCAGCATTCGCCGAAACTCGGATTATCGTGAAAAATGTGTTAAAGCTCGTTATTTGAGGCTGAAATCGAACAGGTTGATTCCTGAAATGAGCTCGGACGCGTGATTGAAAAACGGGGAGAAAAATAAACGGGGTTGGTATGACCTTCCGAACGGTGAAATTGAAGTGTATAATACACGGTTTTCGGGATTAGGGGTCCGGTACAAAATTCTCGGAAATCACATAGAAAGTTCCTTGGGTCAGATAAAGCGGCTACGCAAAGTTTGAGCACCAACGGAAGACATTTGTGGGTGCGGTGTGCCGAAACCGGCGTTCACGAAACTCAAATTATCGTGAAAAATGTGTTAAAGCTCGTTATTTGAGGTGGAAATCGAACAGGTGGATTCCTGAAATGAGCTCGGACGCAAGATTGAAAAACAGGGAGAAAAAGAAACGGGTCCGGTACGACCTTCCGAACGGCTGAAATTGAAGTGTATAATACCCGGTTTTTCGGGATTCCGGGGTCCCGGACCAAAATTTTCCGGAAATCGCATAGAAAGTTCCTCGGGTCAGATAAAGCGGCCACGCAAAGTTTGAGCACCAACGGAAGACATTTGGGGGTGCGGTGTGCCACAAACCAAAGATTCGCGAAACTCGGATTATCGTGAAAAATGTGTTAAAGCTCGTTATTTGAGGTGAAATCGAACAGTGATTCTGAAATGAGCTTGGCCGCGAGATTGAAAACGGGGAGAAAAAGAAACGGGGCCGTACGACCTTCCGAACATTTGAAATTGAAGTGTATAATACCGGTTTTTCGGGATTCGAGTCCGGACCAAAATTCTCTTGAAATCGCATAGAAAGTTCTCGGGTCGATAAAGCGGCCACGCAAAGTTGGAGCACCAACGGATGACATTTGGGGGTGCCGGTGTGCCACAAACCAAGATTCGCCGAAACTCGGATTATCGTGAAAAATGTGTTAAAGCTCGTTATTTGAGGCGGAAATCGAACAGGTTGATTCCTGAAATGAGCTCAGACGCGTGATTGAAAAACAGGGAGAAAAAGAAACAGGGTCCGGTACGACCTTCCGAACGGTTGAAATAGAAGTGTATAATACACGGTTTTCGGGATTCGGGGTCCGGAACAAAATTCTCGGAAATCGCATAGAAAGTTTCTCGCGTCGAGATAAAGCGGCCACGCAAAGTTTGAGCACAAACGGACGACATTTGGGGGTGCCGGTGTGCCACAAACCAGCATTCGCCGAAACTCGGATTATCGTGAAAAATGTGTTAAAGCTCGTTATTTGAAGCTGAAATCGAACATGTTGATTCCTGAAATGAGCTCGGACACGTGATTGAAAAACAGGGAGAAAAAGAAACAGGGTCCGGTACGACCTTCCGAACGGCTGAAATTGAAGTGTATAATACACGGTTTTTTGGGATTCCGGGGTCCCGGACAAAATTCTCAGGAAATCACATAGAAAGTTCCTCGAGTCAGATAAAGCGGCCAAGCAAAGTTTGAGCGCAACCGGAAGACATTTGAGGGTGCCGGTGTGCCACAAACCAGCATTCGCCGAAACTCGGATTATCGTGAAAAATGTGTTAAAGCTCGTTATTTGAGGGTGACAGCGAATGGGTTGATTCCTGAAATGAGCTCGGACGCGTGATTGAAAAACAGGGAGAAAAAGAAATAGGGTCCGGTACGACCTTCCGAACGGCTTAAATTGTAGTGTATATAATACACGGTTTTCGGGATTCCGGGGCCCCGGAACAAAATTCTCCGGAAATCACATAGAAAGTTTCTCGGGTCAGATAAAGCGGCCACGCAAAGTTTGAGCACCAACGGAAGACATTTGGGGGTGCCGGTGTGCCACAAACAAGCATTCGCCGAAACTCGGATTATCGTGAAAAATGTGTTAAAGCTCGTTATTTGAGGCTGAAATCGAACAGGTTAATTCCTGAAATGAGCTCGGACGCGTGATTGAAAAACCGGGAGAAAAAGAAACAGGGTCCGGTATGACCTTCCGAACGGCTGAAATTGAAGTGTATAATACACGGTTTTTCGGGATTCCGGGGTCCCGTAACAAAATTCTCCGGAAATTACATAGAAAGTTCCTCGGGTCAGATAAAGCGGCTACGCAAAGTTTGAGCACCAACGGAAGACATTTGTGGGTGCCGGTGTGCCAGAAACCATCATTCGCCGAAACTCGGATTATCGTGAAAAATGTGTTAAAGCTCGTTATTTGAGGCGGAAATCGAACAGGTTGATTCCTGAAATGAGCTCGGACGCGTGATTGAAAAACAGGGAGAAAAAGAAACAGGGTCCGGTACGACCTTCCGAACGGCTGAAATTGAAGTGTATAATACACGGTTTTTCGGGGTCCCGGAACAAAATTCTCCGGAAGTCACATAGAAAGTTTCTCGGGTCAGATAAAGCGGCCACGCAAAGTTTGAGCACCAACGGAAGACATTTGGAGGTGCCGGTGTGCCACAAACCAGCATTCGCCGAAACTCGGATTATCGTGAAAAATGTGTTAAAGCTCGTTATTTGAGGCTGAAATCGAACAGGTTAATTCCTGAAATGAGCTCGGACGCGTGATTGAAAAACAGGGAGAAAAAGAAACAGGTCCGTGACGACCTTCCGAACTAGTGAAATTGAAGTGTATAATACACGGTTTTCGGGATTAGGGGTCCCGTAACAAAATTCTCCGGAAATCGCATAGAAAGTTCTTTGGGTCAGATAAAGCGGCCACGCAAAGTTTAAGCACCAACGGAAGACATTTGGGGGTGCCGGTGTGCCTACAAACCAAAGATTCGCCGAAACTCGGATTATCGTGAAAAATGTGTTAAAGCTCGTTATTTGAGGTGAAATCGAACAAAGTTGATTCTGAAATGAGCTCGGGCGCGTGATTGAAAAACGGGAGAAAAAGAAACAGGGTCCGTTACGACCTTCCGAACGGCTGAAATTGAAGTGTATAATACACGGTTTTTCGGGATTCCGGGGTCCCGGACAAAATTCTCCGGAAATCACATAGAAAGTTCCTCGGGTCAGATAAAGCGGCCAAGCAAAGTTTGAGCGCCAACGGAAGGCATTTGAGGGTGCCGGTGTGCCACAAACCAGCATTCGCCGAAACTCGGATTATCGTGAAAAATGTGTTAAAGCTCGTTATTTGAGGGTGAAATCGAACAGGTTGATTTCTGAAATGAGCTCGGACGCGTGATTGAAAAACAGGGAGAAAAAGAAACAGGGTCCGGTACGACCTTCCGAACGGCTGAAATTGTAGTGTATAATACACGGTTTTCGGGATTCTGGGGTCCCGGAACAAAATTCTCCGAAAATCGCATAGAAAGTTCCTCGGGTCAGATAAAGCGGTCACGCAAAGTTTGAGCACCAACGGAAGACATTGGGGGTGCCGGTGTGCCACAAACCAGCATTCGCCGAAACTCGGATTATCGTGAAAAATGTGTTAGAGCTCGTTATTTGAGGATGAAATCGAACAGGTTGATTCCTGAAATGAGCTCGTACGCGTGATTGAAAAACAGGGAGAAAAAGATACAGTGGTCGACGACCTTCCGAACGGCTGAAATTGAAGTGTATAATACACGTTTTTGGTCGGGGTCTCGGAACAAAATTCTCCGGAAATCGTGTAGAAAGTTCCTCCGGTCAGATAAAGCGGCCACGCAAAGTTTGAGCGCCAACGGAAGACATTTGGGGGTGCCGGTGTGCCACAAACCAGCATTCGGCGAAACTCGAATTATCGTGAAAAATGTGTTAAAGCTCGTTACTTGAGGCTGAAATCGAACAGGTTGATTCCTGAAATGAGCTCGGACGCGTGATTGAAAAACAGGAGAAAAAGAAACGGGGTCCGTTACGACCTTCCGAACGGCCGAAATTGAAGTGTATAATACACGGTTTTTCGGGATTCCAGGAACCCGCAACAAAATTCTCCGAAATCACATAGAAAGTTCCTCGGGTCAGATAAAGCGGCCATGCAAAGTTTGAGCACCAACGGAAGACATTTGGGGGTGCCGGTGTGCCACAAACCAGCATTCGCCGAAACTCGGATTATCGTGAAAAATGTGTTAAAGCTCGTTATTTGAAGCTGAAATAGTACATGTTGATTCCTGAAATGCGCTCGGACACGTGATTGAAAAACAGGGAGAAAAAGAAACAGGGTCCGGTACGACCTTCCGAACGGCTGAAATTGAAGTGTATAATACACGGTTTTTCGGGATTCCGGGGTCCCGTAACAAAATTCTCTGGAAATCGCATAGAAAGTTCCTCGGGTCAGGTAAAGCGGTCACGCAAAGTTTGAGCACCAACGGAAGACATTGGGGGTGCCGGTGTGCCCAAACCAAAGATTCCGAAACTCGGATTATCGTGAAAAATGTGTTAGAGCTCGTTATTTGAGGATGAAATCGAACAGGTTGATTCCTGAAATGAGCTCGTACGCGTGATTGAAAAACAGGGAGAAAAAGATACAGGGTCCGGTACGACCTTCCGAACGGCTGAAATTGAAGTGTATAATACACGTTTTTTCGGAATTCCGGGGTCTCGGAACAAAATTCTCCGGAAATCGTGTAGAAAGTTCCTCCGGTCAGATAAAGCGGCCACGCAAAGTTTGAGCGCCAACGGAAGACATTTGGGGGTGCCGGTGTGCCACAAACCAGCATTCGGCGAAACTCGAATTATCGTGAAAAATGTGTTAAAGCTCGTTACTTGAGGCTGAAATCGAACAGGTTGATTCCTGAAATGAGCTCGGACGCGTGATTGAAAAACAGGGAGAAAGAGAAACAGGGTCCGGTACGACCTTCCGAACGGCTGAAATTGAAGTGTATAATACACGGTTTTTCGGGATTCCGGGAACCCGCAACAAAATTCTCCAGAAATCACATAGAAAGTTCCTCGGGTCAGATAAAGCGGCCATGCAAAGTTTGAGCACCAACGGAAGACATTTGGGGGTGCCGGTGTGCCACAAACCAGCATTCGCCGAAACTCGGATTATCGTGAAAAATGTGTTAAAGCTCGTTATTTGAAGCTGAAATAGTACATGTTGATTCCTGAAATGCGCTCGGACACGTGATTGAAAAACAGGGAGAAAAAGAAACAGGGTCCGGTACGACCTTCCGAACGGCTGAAATTGAAGTGTATAATACACGGTTTTTCGGGATTCCGGGGTCCCGTAACAAAATTCTCTGGAAAATCGCATAGAAGTTTCCTCGGGTCGTAAAGCGGTCACGCAAAGTTTGAGCACCAACGGAAGACATTTGGGGGTGCCGGTGTGCCACAAACCAGCATTCGCCGAAACTCGGATTATCGTGAAAAATGTGTTAAAGCTCGTTATTTGAGGCTGAAATCGAACAGGTTGATTCCTGAAATGAGCTCGGACGCGTGATTGAAAAACAGGGAGAAAAATAAACAGGGTTCGGTATGACCTTCCGAACGGCTGAAATTGAAGTGTATAATACACGGTTTTTCGGGATTCCGGGGTCCCGGTACAAAATTCTCCGGAAATCACATAGAAAGTTCCTTGGGTCAGATAAAGCGGCTACGCAAAGTTTGAGCACCAACGGAAGACATTTGTGGGTGCCGGTGTGCCAGAAACCAGCGTTCGCCGAAACTCAGATTATCGTGAAAAATGTGTTAAAGCTCGTTATTTGAGGTGGAAATCGAACAGGTGGATTCCTGAATTATGCTCGGACGCAAGATTGAAAAACAGGGAGAAAAAGAAACGGGTCCGGTACGACCTTCCGAACGGCTGAAATTGAAGTGTATAATACCCGGTTTTTCGGGATTCCGGGGTCCCGGACCAAAATTTTCCGGAAATCGCATAGAAAGTTCCTCGGGTCAGATAAAGCGGCCACGCAAAGTTTGAGCACCAACGGAAGACATTTGGGGGTGCCGGTGTGCCACAAACCAGCATTCGCCGAAACTCGGATTATCGTGAAAAATGTGTTAAAGCTCGTTATTTGAGGCTGAAATCGAACAGGCTGATTCCTGAAATGAGCTTGGCCGCGAGATTGAAAAACAGGGAGAAAAAGAAACAGGGCCCGGTACGACCTTCCGAACGGCTGAAATTGAAGTGTATAATACCCGGTTTTTCGGGATTCCGGGGTCCCGGACCAAAATTCTCTTGAAATCGCATAGAAAGTTCCTCGGGTCAGATAAAGCGGCCACGCAAAGTTGGAGCACCAACGGATGACATTTGGGGGTGCCGGTGTGCCACAAACCAGCATTCGCCGAAACTCGGATTATCGTGAAAAATGTGTTAAAGCTCGTTATTTGAGGCGGAAATCGAACAGGTTGATTCCTGAAATGAGCTCAGACGCGTGATTGAAAAACAGGGAGAAAAAGAAACAGGGTCCGGTACGACCTTCCGAACGGTTGAAATAGAAGTGTATAATACACGGTTTTTCGGGATTCCGGGGTCCCGGAACAAAATTCTCCGGAAATCGCATAGAAAGTTTCTCGAGTCAGATAAAGCGGCCACGCAAAGTTTGAGCACAAACGGACGACATTTGGGGGTGCCGGTGTGCCACAAACCAGCATTCGCCGAAACTCGGATTATCGTGAAAAATGTGTTAAAGCTCGTTATTTGAAGCTGAAATCGAACATGTTGATTCCTGAAATGAGCTCGGACACGTGATTGAAAAACAGGGAGAAAAAGAAACAGGGTCCGGTACGACCTTCCGAACGGCTGAAATTGAAGTGTATAATACACGGTTTTTTGGGATTCCGGGGTCCCGGACAAAATTCTCAGGAAATCACATAGAAAGTTCCTCGAGTCAGATAAAGCGGCCAAGCAAAGTTTGAGCGCCAACGGAAGACATTTGAGGGTGCCGGTGTGCCACAAACCAGCATTCGCCGAAACTCGGATTATCGTGAAAAATGTGTTAAAGCTCGTTATTTGAGGGTGAAAGCGAATGGGTTGATTCCTGAAATGAGCTCGGACGCGTGATTGAAAAACAGGGAGAAAAAGAAATAGGGTCCGGTACGACCTTCCGAACGGCTTAAATTGTAGTGTATATAATACACGGTTTTCGGGATTCCGGGGCCCCGGAACAAAATTCTCCGGAAATCACATAGAAATTTTCTCGGGTCAGATAAAGCGGCCACGCAAAGTTTGAGCACCAACGGAAGACATTTGGGGGCTTGGTGTGCTACAAACCAAAGATTCGCCGAAACTCGGATTATCGTGAAAAATGTGTTAAAGCTCGTTATTTGAGGTGAAATCGAACAAAGTTAATTCTGAAATGAGCTCGGACGCGTGATTGAAAAACAGGGAGAAAAAAAACAGGTCCAGTATGACCTTCCGAACGGTACAAATTGAAGTGTATAATACACGGTTTTTCGGGATTCCGGGGTCCCGTAACAAAATTCTCCGGAAATTACATAGAAAGTTCCTCGGGTCAGATAAAGCGGCTACGCAAAGTTTGAGCACCAACGGAAGACATTTGTGGGTGCCGGTGTGCCAGAAACCATCATTCCCCGAAACTCGGATTATCGTGAAAAATGTGTTAAAGCTCGTTATTTGAGGCGGAAATCGAACAGGTTGATTCCTGAAATGAGCTCGGACGCGTGATTGAAAAACAGGAAGAAAAAGAAACAGGTCCTGACGACCTTCCGAACGGTGAAATTGAAGTGTATAATACACGGTTTTTCGGGATTCGGGGTCCCGGAACAAAATTCTCCTAAGTCACATAGAAAGTTTCTCGGGTCGATAAAGCGGCCACGCAAAGTTTGAGCACCAACGGAAGACATTTGGGGGTGCCGGTGTGCCACAAACCAGCATTCGCCGAAACTCGGATTATCGTGAAAAATGTGTTAAAGCTCGTTTTTTGAGGCTGAAATCGAACAGGTTAATTCCTGAAATGAGCTCGGACGCGTGATTGAAAAACAGGGAGAAAAAGAAACAGGGTCCGGTACGACCTTCCGAACGGCTGAAATTGAAGTGTATAATACACGGTTTTTCGGGATTCCGGGGTCCCGTAACAAAATTCTCCGGAAATCGCATAGAAAGTTCTTTGGGTCAGATAAAGCGGCCACGCAAAGTTTAAGCACCAACGGAAGACATTTGGGGGTGCCGGTGTGCCACAAACCAGCATTCGCCGAAACTCGGATTATCGTGAAAAATGTGTTAAAGCTCGTTATTTGAGGCTGAAATCGAACAGGTTGATTCCTGAAATGAGCTCGGGCGCGTGATTGAAAAACAAGGAGAAAAAGAAACAGGGTCCGTTACGACCTTCCGAACGGCTGAAATTGAAGTGTATAATACACGGTTTTTCGGGATTCCGGGGTCCCGGACAAAATTCTCCGGAAATCACATAGAAAGTTCCTCGGGTCAGATAAAGCGGCCAAGCAAAGTTTGAGCGCCAACGGAAGGCATTTGAGGGTGCCGGTGTGCCACAAACCAGCATTCGCCGAAACTCGGATTATCGTGAAAAATGTGTTAAAGCTCGTTATTTGAGGGTGAAATCGAACAGGTTGATTTCTGAAATGAGCTCGGACGCGTGATTGAAAAACAGGGAGAAAAAAAACAGGTCCGTGCACGACCTTCCGAACGGTGAAATTGTAGTGTATAATACACGGTTTCGGGATTCGGGGTCCCGGAACAAAATTCTCCGAAAATCGCATAGAAAGTTCCTCGGGTCAGATAAAGCGGTCACGCAAAGTTTGAGCACCAACGGAAGACATTGGGGGTGCCGGTGTGCCACAAACCAGCATTCGCCGAAACTCGGATTATCGTGAAAAATGTGTTAAAGCTCGTTATTTGAGGATGAAATCGAATCTGGTTGATTCGAAATGAGCTCGGACGCGTGATTGAAAAATAGGAAAAAAGAAACAGTGGTCCAGTACGACCTTCCGAACGGTGAAATTGAAGTGTATAATACACGGTTTTTCGGGATTCTGAGTCCCGAACAAAATTCTCCGGAAATCACATAGAAAGTTCCTCGGGTCAATAAAGCGGCCACGCAAAGTTTGAGCTCCAACGGAAGACATTTGGGGGTTAGGTGTACCACAAACCAAAGATTCGCCGAAACTCGGATTATCGTGAAAAATGTGTTAAAGCTCGTTATTTGAGGTTGAAATCGAACAGGTTAATTCCTGAAATGAGCTCGGACGCGTGATTGAAAAACAGGAGAAAAAGAAACAGTGGTCCCAGACGACCTTCCGAACGGGTGAAATTGAAGTGTATAATACACGGTTTTTCGGGATTCCGAGGTCCCGGAACAAAATTCTCCGAAATCACATAGAAAGTTCCTTGGGTCGATAAAGCGGCTACGCAAAGTTTGAGCACCAACGGAAGACATTTGTGGGTGCCGGTGTGCGAAAACAATCATTCGCGAAACTCGGATTATCGTGCAAAATGTGTTAAAGCTCGTTATTTGAAGCTGAAATCGAACAGGTTGATCCTTGAAATGAGCTCGGACGCGTGATTGAAAAACAGGAAGAAAAAGAAACAGGGTCCGTACGACCTTCCGAACGGCTGAAATTGAAGTGTATAATACACGGTTTTCGGGATTCGGGTTCCCGGAACAAAATTCTCCGGAAATCACATAGAAAGTTCCTCGGGTCAGATAAAGCGGCCACGCAAAGTTTGAGCACCAACGGAAGCCATTTGGAGGTGCCGGTGTGCCACAAACCAAAGATTCGCGAAACTCGGATTATCGTGAAAAATGTGTTAAAGCTCGTTATTTGAGGTCGTTGAAATCGAACAGTTAATTCTGAAATGAGCTCGGACGCAGGATTGAAAAACAGGAGAAAAAGAAACAGTGGTCCAGACGACCTTCCGAACAATTTGAAATTGAAGTGTATAATACACGGTTTTTTCGGGATTCGGTCCGTAACAAAATTCTCCGGAAATCGCATAGAAAGTTCCTTGGGTCGGATAAAGCGGCCACGCAAAGTTTGAGCACCAACGGAAGACATTTGGGGGTGCGGTGTGCCACAAACCAAAGATTCGCGAAACTCGGATTATCGTGAAAAATGTGTTAAAGCTCGTTATTTGAGGTGAAATCGAACAGGTTGATTCCTGAAATGAGCTCGGACGCGTGATTGAAAAACAGGAGAAAAAGAAACAGGTCCCAGACGACCTTCCGAACTTGAAATTGAAGTGTATAATACACGGTTTCGGGATTCGGGGTCCCGGACAAAATTCTCAGGAAATCACATAGAAAGTTCCTCGGGTCGGATAAAGCGGCCACGCAAAGTTTGAACGCCAACGGAAGACATTTGAGGGTGCCGCTGTGCCACAAACCAAAGATTCGCCGAAACCTCGGATTATCGTGAAAAATGTGTTAAAGCTCGTTATTTGAGGTCGAACTCGAACAAAGTTGATTCTCGAAATGAGCTCGGACGCGTGATTGAAAAACAGGGAGAAAAAGAAACAGGCTCGGTACGACCTTCCAAACTTGAAATTGAAGTGTATAATACACGTTTTTTGGGATTCGGGGTCCCGGAACAAAATTCTCCGGAACTCACATAGAAAGTTCCTCGGGTCAGATAAAGCAGCCACGCAAAGTTTGAGAACCAACGGAAGACATTTGGGGGTGCCGGTGTGCCACAAACAAGCATTCGGCGAAACTCGGATTATCGTGAAAAATGTGTTAAAGCTCGTTACTTGAGGCTGAAATCGAACAGGTTGATTCCTGAAATGAGCTCGGACGCGTGATTGAAAAACAGGGAGAAAAATAAACAGGGTCCGGTACGACCTTCCGAACGGCTGAAATTGAAGTGTATAATACACGGTTTTCGGGATTCAGGGGTCCCGGAACAAAATTCTCCGGAAATCACATAGAAAGTTCCTCGGGTCAGATAAAGCGGCCACGCAAAGTTTGAGCACCAACGGAAGACATTTGGGGGTGCCGGTGTGCCACAAACCAGCATTCGCCGAAACTCGAATTATCGTGAAAAATGTGTTAAAGCTCGTTATTTGAGGCTGAAATCGAATAGGTTAACTATTGAAATGAGCTCGGACGCGTGATTGAAAAACAAGGAGAAAAAGAAACAGGGTCCGGTACGACCTTCCGAACGGCTGAAATTGAAGTGTATAATACACGGTTTTTCGGGATTCCGGGGTCCCGTAACAAAACTCTCCGGAAATCGCATAGAAAGTTCTTTGGGTCAGATAAAGCGGTCACGCAAAGTTTGAGCACCAACGGAAGACATTTGTGGGTGCCGGTGTGCCACAAACCAGCATTCGCCGAAACTCGGATTATCGTGAAAAATGTGTTAAAGCTCGTTATTTGAGGCTGAAATCGAAAAGGTTGATTCCTGAAATGAGCTCGGGCGCGTGATTGAAAAACAGGGAGAAAAAGAAACAGGGTCCGGTACGACCTTCCGAACGGCTGAAATTGAAGTGTATAATACACGGTTTTTCGGGATTCCGGGGTTCCGGAACAAAATTCTCCGGAAATCACATAGAAAGTTCCTCGGATCAGATAAAGCGGCCACGCAAAGTTTGAGCACCAACGGAAGACATTTGGGGGTGCGGTGTACCACAAACCAAAGATTCACGAAACTCGGATTATCGTGAAAAATGTGTTAAAGCTCGTTATTTGAGGTTGAAATCGAACAGTTAATTCTGAAATGAGCTCGGACGCGTGATTGAAAAACAGGCAGAAAAAGAAACAGGTCCAGACGACCTTCCGAACGGCCGAAATTGAAGTGTATAATACACGGTTTTTCGGGATTCCGAGGTCCCGTAACAAAATTCTCCGGAAATCACATAGAAAGTTTCTCGGGTCAGATAAAGCGGCTACGCAAAGTTTGAGCACCAACGGAAGACATTTGTGGGTGCCGGTGTGCCAGAAACCATCATTCGCCGAAACTCGGATTATCGTGAAAAATGTGTTAAAGCTCGTTATTTGAGCCTGAAATCGAAAAGGTTAATTCCTGAAATGAGCTCGGACGCGTGATTGAAAAATAGGAGAAAAAAAACAGTGGTCAGTACGACCTTCCGAACTTTGAAATTGAAGTGTATAATACATGGTTTTTCGGGATTCCGGGGTCCCGTAACAAAATTCTCCGGAAATCGCATAGAAAGTTCCTTGGGTCAGATAAAGCGGCCACGCAAAGTTTGAGCACCAACGGAAGACATTTGGGGTGCCGGTGTGCCACAAACCAAAGATTCGCGAAACTCGGATTATCGTGAAAAATGTGTTAAAGCTCGTTATTTGAGGTGAAATCGAACAGGTTGATTCCTGAAATGAGCTCGGACGCGTGATTGAAAAACAGGAGAAAAAGAAACAGGGTCCGGTACGACCTTCCGAACGGTTGAAATAGAAGTGTATAATACACGGTTTTTCGGGATTCCGGTGTCCCGGAACAAAATTCTCCGGAAATCGCATAGAAAGTTTCTCGGGTCAGATAAAGCGGCCACGCAAAGTTTGAGCACAAACGGACGACATTTGGGAGTGCCGGTGTGCCACAAACCAGCATTCGCCGAAACTTGGATTATCGTGAAAAATGTGTTAAAGCTCGTTATTTGAAGCTGAAATCGAACATGTTGATTCCTGAAATGAGCTCGGACACGTGATTGAAAAAGCAGGGAGAAAAAGAAACAGGGTCCGGTACGACCTTCCGAACGGCTGAAATTGAAGTGTATAATACACGGTTTTTTGGGATTCCGGGGTCCCGGACTAAATTCTCAGGAAATCACATAGAAAGTTCATCGAGTCAGATAAAGCGGCCAAGCAAAGTTTGAGCGCCAACGGAAGACATTTGAGGGTGCCGGTGTGCCACAAACCAGCATTCGCCGAAACTCGGATTATCGTGAAAAATGTGTTAAAGCTCGTTATTTGAGGGTGAAATCGAACGGGTTGATTCCTGGAATGAGCTCGGACGCGTGATTGAAAAACAGGGAGAAAAAGAAATAGGGTCCGGTACGACCTTCCGAACGGCTTAAATTGTAGTGTATATAATACACGGTTTTCGGGATTCCGGGGCCCCGGAACAAAATTCTCTGGAAATCACATAGAAAGTTTATCGGGTCAGATAAAGCGGCCACGCAAAGTTTGAGCACCAACGGAAGACATTTGGGGGTGCCGGTGTGCCACAAACCAGCATTCGCCGAAACTCGGATTATCGTGAAAAATGTGTTAAAGCTCGTTATTTGAGGCTGAAATCGAACAGGTTAATTTCTGAAATGAGCTCGGACGCGTGATTGAAAAACCGGGAGAAAAAGAAACAGGGTCCGGTACGACCTTCCGAACGGCTTAAATTGAAGTGTATAATACACGGTTTTTCGGGATTCCGGGGTCCCGGAACAAAATTCTCCGGAATCAAATAGAAAGTTCCTCAGGTCAGATAAAGCGGCCACGCAAAGTTTGAGCACCAACGGAAGCCATTTGGAGGTGCCGGTGTGCCACAAACCAGCATTCGCCGAAACTCTGATTATCGTGAAAAATGTGTTAAAGCTCGTTATTTGAGCCTGAAATCGAAAAGGTTAATTCCTGAAATGAGCTCGGACGCGTGATTGAAAAATAGGGAGAAAAAGAAACAGGGTCCGGTACGACCTTCCGAACGGCTGAAATTGAAGTGTATAATACACGGTTTTTCGGGATTCCGGGGTCCCGTAACAAAATTCTCCGGAAATCGCATAGAAAGTTCCTTGGGTCAGATAAAGCGGCCACGCAAAGTTTGAGCACCAACGGAAGACATTTGGGGGTGCCGGTGTGCCACAAACCAGCATTCGCCGAAACTCGGATTATCGTGAAAAATGTGTTAAAGCTCGTTATTTGAGGCTGAAATCGAACAGGTTGATTCATGAAATGAGCTCGGGCGCGTGATTGAAAAACAGGGAGAAAAAGAAACAGGGTCCGGTACGACCTTCCGAACGGTTGAAATAGAAGTGTATAATACACGGTTTTTCGGGATTCCGGAGTCCCGGAACAAAATTCTCCGGAAATCGCATAGAAAGTTTCTCGGGTCAGATAAAGCGGCCACGCAAAGTTTGAGCACAAACGGACGACATTTGGGAGTGCCGGTGTGCCCAAACCAAAGATTCGCCGAAACTTGGATTATCGTGAAAAATGTGTTAAAGCTCGTTATTTGAAGTCGAAATCGAACATGTTGATTCTGAAATGAGCTCGGACACGTGATTGAAAAAGCAGGGAGAAAAAGAAACAGGGTCCGGTACGACCTTCCGAACGGCTGAAATTGAAGTGTATAATACACGGTTTTTTGGGATTCCGGGGTCCCGGACTAAATTCTCAGGAAATCACATAGAAAGTTCATCGAGTCAGATAAAGCGGCCAAGCAAAGTTTGAGCGACAACGGAAGACATTTGAGGGTGCCGGTGTGCCACAAACCAGCATTCGCCGAAACTCGGATTATCGTGAAAAATGTGTTAAAGCTCGTTATTTGAGGGTGAAATCGAACGGGTTGATTCCTGGAATGAGCTCGGACGCGTGATTGAAAAACAGGGAGAAAAAGAAATAGGGTCCGGTACGACCTTCCGAACGGCTTAAATTGTAGTGTATATAATACACGGTTTTCGGGATTCCGGGGCCCCGGAACAAAATTCTCTGGAAATCACATAGAAAGTTTATCGGGTCAGATAAAGCGGCCACGCAAAGTTTGAGCACCAACGGAAGACATTTGGGGGTGCCGGTGTGCCACAAACCAGCATTCGCCGAAACTCGGATTATCGTGAAAAATGTGTTAAAGCTCGTTATTTGAGGCTGAAATCGAACAGGTTAATTTCTGAAATGAGCTCGGACGCGTGATTGAAAAACCGGGAGAAAAAGAAACAGGGTCCGGTATGACCTTCCGAACGACTGAAATTGAAGTGTATAATACACGGTTTTTCGGGATTCCGGGGTCCCGTAACAAAATTCTCCGGAAATTACATAGAAAGTTCCTCGGGTCAGATAAAGCGGCTACGCAAAGTTTGAGCACCAACGGAAGACATTTGTGGGTGCCGGTGTGCCAGAAACCATCATTCGCCGAAACTCGGATTATCGTGAAAAATGTGTTAAAACTCGTTATTTGAGGCGGAAATCGAACAGGTTAATTCCTGAAATGAGCTCGGACGCGTGATTGAAAAACAGGGAGAAAAAGAAACAGGGTCCGGTACGACCTTCCGAACGGCTGAAATTGAAGTGTATAATACACGGTTTTTCGGGATTCCGGGGTCCCGTAACAAAATTCTCCGGAAATCGCATAGAAAGTTCCTTGGGTCAGATAAAGCGGCCACGCAAAGTTTGAGCACCAACGGAAGACATTTGGGGGTGCCGGTGTGCCACAAACCAGCATTCGCCGAAACTCGGATTATCGTGAAAAATGTGTTAAAACTCGTTATTTGAGGTCGAAATCGAACAAAGTTGATTCCGAAATGAGCTCGGGCGCGTGATTGAAAAACAGGGAAAAAAGAAACAGGGTCCGTTACGACCTTCCGAACGGCTGAAATTGAAGTGTATAATACACGGTTTTTCGGGATTCCGGGGTCCCGGAACAAAATTCTCCGGAAATCACATAGAAAGTTCTCGGGTCAGATAAAGCGGCCACGCAAAGTTTGAGCGCCAACGGAAGACATTTGAGGGTGCGGTGTGCCCAAACCAAAGATTCGCCGAAACTCGGATTATCGTGAAAAATGTGTTAAAGCTCGTTATTTGAGGGTGAAATCGAACAGTTGATTTCGAAATGAGCTCGGACGCGTGATTGAAAAACAGGGAGAAAAAGAAACAGTGGTCCCGACGACCTTCCGAACAGTTGAAATTGTTGTGTATAATACACGGTTTACGGGATTCTGGGGTCCCGGAACAAAATTCTCCGAAAATCGCATAGAAAGTTCCTCGGGTCAGATAAAGCGGTCACGCAAATTTGAGCACCAACGGAAGACATTGGCGGTGCCGGTGTACCTGCCACAAACCAAAGATTCGCCGAAACTCGGATTATCGTGAAAAATGTGTTAAAGCTCGTTATTTGAGGATGAAATCGAATAGGTTGATTCCTGAAATGAGCTCGGACGCGTGATTGAAAAACAGGAGAAAAAGAAACAGTGGTCGCACGTACGACCTTCCGAACGGTGAAATTGAAGTGTATAATACACGGTTTTTCGGGATTCCGGGGTCCCGGAACAAAATTCTCCGGAAATCACATAGAAAGTTCCTCAGGTCAGATAAAGCGGCCACGCAAAGTTTGAGCTCCAACGGAAGACATTTGGGGGTGCCGGTGTCTCACAAACCAAAGATTCGCCGAAATCGGGATTATCGTGAAAAATGTGTTAAAGCTCGTTATTTGAGGTGAAATCGAACAGTTGTTGATTTGAAATGAGCTCGTACGCGTGATTGAAAAACAGGAGAAAAAGATACAGTGGTCCAGACGACCTTCCTAACTACCGAAATTGAAGTGTATAATACACGTTTTTTGGATTCGGGGTCCGGAACAAAATTCTCCGGAAATCGCGTAGAAAGTTCCTCGGGTCAGATAAAGCGGCCACGCAAAGTTTGAGCGCCAACGGAAGACATTTGGGGGTGCCGGTGTGCCACAAACCAGCATTCGGCGAAACTCGGATTATCGTGAAAAATGTGTTAAAGCTCGTTACTTGAGGCTGAAATCGAACAGGTTGATTCCTGAAATGAGCTCGGACGCGTGATTGAAAAACAGGGAGAAAAAGAAACATGGTCCGAACGACCTTCCGAACGGCTGAAATTGATGTGATACACGGTTTTTCGGGATTCCGGGGTCCCGGAACAAAATTTTCCAGGAAATCACATAGAAAGTTCCTCGGGTCAGATAAAGCGGCCACGCAAAGTTTGAGCACCAACGGAAGACCTTTGGGGGTGCCGGTGTGCCACAAACTAGCATTCGCCGAAACTCGGATTATCGTGAAAAATGTGTTAAAGCTCGTTATTTGAAGCTGAAATCGAACATGTTGATTCCTGAAATGAGCTCGGACCTGTGATTGAAAAACAGGGAGAAAAAGAAACAGGGTTCGGTACGACCTTCCGAACGGCTGAAATTGAAGTGTATAATAATACACGGTTTTCGGGATTAGGGGTCCCGGACAAAATTCTCAGGAAATCACATTGAAAGTTCCTCGGGTCAGATAAAGTGGCCACGCAAAGTTTGAGCGCCAACAGAAGACATTTGAGGGTGCCGGTGTGCCACAAACCAGCATTCGCCGAAACTTGGATTATCGTGAAAAATGTGTTAAAGCTCGTTATTTGAGGCTGAAATCGAACGGGTTGATTCCTGAAATGAGCTCGGACGCGTGATTGAAAAACAGGGAGAAATAGAAACAGTGGTCCAGCACGACCTTCCAAACATTTGAAATTGAAGTGTATAATACACGGTTTTTCGGGATTCCGGGGTCCCGGAACAAAATTCTCCGGAAATCACATAGAAAGTTCCTCGGGTCAGATAAAGCGGCCACGCAAAGTTTGAGCACCAACGGAAGACATTTGGGGTGCCGGTGTGCCACAAACCAGCATTCGCCGAAACTCGGATTATCGTGAAAAATGTGTTAAAGCTCGTTATTTAAGGTGAAATCGAAAAAGTTGATTCCTGAAATGACCTCGGACGCGTGATTGAAAAACAGGGAGAAAAAAAAACAGGGTCCGGTACGACCTTCCGAACGGCTGAAATAGAAGTGTATTATACACGGTTTTCCGGGGTCCCAGAACAAAATTCTCCGGAAATCACATAAAAAGTTCCTCGGGTCGGATAAAGCGGCCACGCAAAGTTTGAGCGCCAACGGAAGACATTTGGGGGTGCCGGTGTGCCACAAACCAGCATTCGCCGAAACTCGGATTATCGTGAAAAATGTATTAAAGCTCGTTATTTGAGACTGAAATCGAACATGTTGATTCCTGAAATGAGCTCGGACGCGTGATTGAAAAACAGGGAGAAAAAGAAACAGGGTCCAGTACGAACTTCCGAACGGCTGAAATTGAAGTGCATAATACACGGTTTTTCGGGATTCCGGGGACCCGGAACAAAATTCTCCTGAAAATCACATAGAAAGTTAACCGGGCCAGATAAAGCGGCCACGCAAAGTTTGAGCACCGACGGAAGACATTTGGGGGTGCCGGTGTGCCACAAACCAGCTTTCGCCGAAACTCGGATTATCGTGAAAAATGTGTTAAAGCTCGTTATTTGAGGCTGAAATCGAACATGTTGATTCTGAAATGAGTTCGGACGCGTGATTGAAAAACAGGAGCAAAAGAAACAGTGGTCCATTTACGACCTTCCAAACGGTCGAAATTGAAGTGTATAATACACGGTTTTTCGGGATTCCGGGGTCCCGGAACAAAATTCTCCGGAAATCACATAGAAAGTTCCTCGGGTCAGATAAAGCGGCCACGCAAAGTTTGAGAACCAACGGAAGACATTTGGGGTGCCGGTGTGCCACAAACCAAAGATTCGTCGAAACTCGGATTATCGTGAAAAATGTGTTAAAGCTCGTTATTTAAAAATTTGAAATCGAACAGGTTGATTCCGAAATGACCTCGGACGCGTGATTGAAAAACAGGAGAAAAAGAAGGGTGGTCCGCACGACCTTCCGAACGGCTGAAATAGAAGTGTATTATACACGGTTTGTCGGGATTCCGGAGTCCCGGAACAAACTTCTCCGGAAATCACATAAAAAGTTCCTCGGGTAGGATAAAGCGGCCACGCAAAGTTTGAGCGGCAACGGAAGACATTTGGGGGTGCTGGTGTGCCACAAACCAGCATTCGCCGAAACTCGGATTATCGTGAAAAATGTGTTAAAGCTCGTTATTTGAGACTGAAATCGAACATGTTGATTCCTGAAATGAGCTCGGACGCGTGATTGAAAAACAGGGAGAAAAAGAAACGGGGTTCGGTACGACCTTCCGAACGGCTGAAATTAAAGTGTATAATACACGGTTTTTCGGGATTCCGGGATCCCGGAAAAAAATTCTCCAGAAATCATATAAAAAGTTCCTCGGGTCAGATAAATCGCCACGCAAAGTTTGAGCACCAACGGAAGACATTTGGGGGTGCCGGTGTGCCACAAACCAGCATTCGCCGAAAGTCGGATTATCGTGAAAAATGTGTTAAAGCTCGTTATTTGAAGCTGAAATCGAAGATGTTGATTCCTGAAATGAGCTCGGACACGTGATTGAAAAACAGGGAGAAAAAGGAACAGGGTCCGGTACAACCTTCCGAAATTTGAAATTGAAGTGTATAATACACGGTTTTTCGGGATTTCGGGGTCCCGGAAAAAATTCTCCGGAAATCACATAGAAAGTTCCTCGGGTCAGATAAAGCGGCCACGCAAAGTTTGAGCGCCAACGGAAGACATTTGAGGGTGCCGGTGTGCCACAAACCAGCATTCGCCGAAACTCGGATTATCGTGAAAAATGTGTTAAAGCTCGTTACTTGAGGCTGAAATCGAACAGGTTGATTCCTGAAATGAGCTCGAACGCGTGATTGAAAAACATGGAGAAAAAGAAACAAGGTCCGGTACGACCTTCCAAACGGCTGGAATTGAAGTGTATAATACACGGTTTTTCGGGATTCCGGGGTCCCGGAACAAAATTCTCCGGAAATCACATAGAAAGTTTCTCGGGTCAGATAAAGCGGCCACGCAAAGTTTGAGCACCAACGGAAGACATTTGGGGTGCCGGTGTGCCACAATCCAGCATTCGCCGAAACTCGGATTATCGTGAAAAATGTTTTAAAGCTCGTTATTTAAGGCTGAAATCGAACAGGTTGTTTCCTGAAATGAGATCGGACGCGTGATTGAAAAACAGGGAGTAAAAGAAACAGGGTCCGGTACGACTTTCCGAACGGCTAAAATTGAAGTGTATTAATACACGGTTTTTCGGGATTCCGGGGTCCCGGAACAAAATTCTCCGGAAATCACATAGAAAGTTCCTGGGGTTAGATAAAGCGGCCACGCAATGTTTGAGCACCAACGGAAGACATTTGGGGTGCCGGTGTGCCACAAACCAGCATTCGCCGAAACTTGGATTATCGTGAAAAATGTGTTAAAGCTCGTTATTTGAGGCTGAAATCGAACAGGTTGATTCCTGAAATGAGCTCGGACGCGTGATTGAAAAACAGGGAGAAAAAGAAACAGGGTCCGGTACGACCTTCCAAACGGCTGAAATTGAAGTGTATAATACACGGTTTTTCGGGATTCCGGGGTCCCGGACAAAATTCTCCGGAAATCACATAGAAAGTTCCTCGGGTCAGATAAAGCGGCCACGCAAAGTTTGAGCACCAACGGAAGACCTTTGGGGGTGCCGGTGTGCCACAAACTAGCATTCGCCGAAACTCGGATTATCGTGAAAAATGTGTTAAAGCTCGTTATTTGAAGCTGAAATCGAACATGTTGATTCCTGAAATGAGCTCGGACCCGTGATTGAAAAACAGGGAGAAAAAGAAACAGGGTTCGGTACGACCTTCCGAACGGCTGAAATTGAAGTGTATAATACACGGTTTTTCGGGATTCCGGGGTCCCGGACAAAATTCTCCGGAAATCACATAGAAAGTTCCTCGGGTCAGATAAAGTGGCCACGCAAAGTTTGAGCGCCAACAGAAGACATTTGAGGGTGCCGGTGTGCCAGAAACCAGCATTCGCCGAAACTTGGATTATCGTGAAAAATGTGTTAAAGCTCGTTATTTGAGGCTGAAATCGAACAGGTTGATTCCTGAAATGAGCTCGGACGCGTGATTGAAAAACAGGGAAAAAAAGAAACAGGTCCGTCAGACGACCTTCCAAACGGTGAAATTGAAGTGTATAATACACGGTTTTTCGGGATTCCGGGGTCCCGGAACAAAATTCTCCGGAAATCACATAGAAAGTTCCTCGGGTCAGATAAAGCGGCCACGCAAAGTTTGAGCACCAACGGAAGACATTTGGGGTGCCGGTGTGCCACAAACCAGCATTCGTCGAAACTCGGATTATCGTGAAAAATGTGTTAAAGCTCGTTATTTAAGGCTGAAATCGAACAGGTTGATTCCTGAAATGACCTCGGACGCGTGATTGAAAAACAGGGAGAAAAAAAAACAGGGTCCGGTACGACCTTCCGAACGGCTGAAATAGAAGTGTATTATACACGGTTTTTCGGGATTCCGGGGTCCCGGAACAAAATTCTCCGGAAATCACATAAAAAGTTTCTCGGGTCGGATAAAGCGGCCACGCAAAGTTTGAGCGCCAACGGAAGACATTTGGGGATGCCGGTGTGCCACAAACCAGCATTCGCCGAAACTCGGATTATCGTGAAAAATGTGTTAAAGCTCGTTATTTGAGACTGAAATCGAACATGTTGATTCCTGAAATGAGCTCGGACGCGTGATTGAAAAACAGGGAGAAAAAGAAACGGGGTTCGGTACGACCTTCCGAACGGCTGAAATTAAAGTGTATAATACACGGTTTTTCAAGATTCCGGGATCCCGGAAAAAAATTCTCCAGAAATCACATAGAAAGTTCCTCGGGGCAGATAAAGCGGCCACGCAAAGTTTGAGCACCAACGGAAGACCTTTGGGGGTGCCGGTGTGCCACAAACTAGCATTCGCCGAAACTCGGATTATCGTGAAAAATGTGTTAAAGCTCGTTATTTGAGACTGAAATCGAACATGTTGATTCTTGAAATGAGCTCGGACGCGTGATTGAAAAACAGGGAGAAAAAGAAACAGGGTTCGGTACGACCTTCCGAACGGCTGAAATTAAAGTGTATAATACACGGTTTTTCGGGATTCCGGGATCCCGGAAAAAAATTCTCCAGAAATCACATAGAAAGTTCCTCGGGTCAGATAAATCGCCACGCAAAGTTTGAGCACCAACGGAAGAAGTTTGGGGGTGCTGGTGTGCCACAAATTAGCATTCGCCGAAAGTCGGATTATCGTGAAAAATGTGTTAAAGCTCGTTATTTGAAGCTGAAATCGAAGATGTTGATTCCTGAAATGAGCTCGGACACGTGATTGAAAAACAGGGAGAAAAAGGAACAGGTCCGTACAACCTTCCGAACGGTGAAATTGAAGTGTATAATACACGGTTTTTCGGGATTTCGGGGTCCCGGACAAAATTCTCCGGAAATCACATAGAAAGTTCCTCGGGTCAGATAAAGCGGCCACGCAAAGTTTGAGCGCCAACGGAAGACATTTGAGGGTGCCGGTGTGCCACAAACCAGCATTCGCCGAAACTCGGATTATCGTGAAAAATGTGTTAAAACTCGTTATTTGAGGTGAAATCGAAAGGTTGATTCTGAAATGAGCTCGTACGCGTGATTGAAAAACAGGGAGAAAAAGAAACAAGGTCCGGTACGACCTTCCAAACGGCTGGAATTGAAGAGTATAATACACGGTTTTTCGGGATTCCGGGATCCCGGAAAAAAATTCTCCAGAAATCACATAGAAAGTTCCTCGGGTCAGATAAATCGCCACGCAAAGTTTGAGCACCAACGGAAGACATTTGGGGGTGCCGGTGTGCCACAAACCAGCATTCGCCGAAAGTCGGATTATCGTGAAAAATGTGTTAAAGCTCGTTATTTGAAGCTGAAATCGAAGATGTTGATTCCTGAAATGAGCTCGGACACGTGATTGAAAAACAGGGAGAAAAAGGAACAGGGTCCGGTACAACCTTCCGAACGGCTGAAATTGAAGTGTATAATACACGGTTTTTCGGGATTTCGGGGTCCCGGACAAAATTCTCCGGAAATCACATAGAAAGTTCCTCGGGTCAGATAAAGCGGCCACGCAAAGTTTGAGCGCCAACGGAAGACATTTGAGGGTGCCGGTGTGCCACAAACCAGCATTCGCCGAAACTCGGATTATCGTGAAAAATGTGTTAAAACTCGTTATTTGAGGCTGAAATCGAACAGGTTGATTCCTGAAATGTGCTCGTACGCGTGATTGAAAAACAGGGAGAAAAAGAAACAAGGTTCGGTACGACCTTCCGAACGGCTGAAATTGAAGTGTATAATACACGGTTTTTCGGGATTCCGGGGTCCCGGACAAAATTCTCCGGAAATCACATAGAAAGTTCCTCGGGTCAGATAAAGTGGCCACGCAAAGTTTGAGCGCCAACGGAAGACATTTGAGGGTGCGGTGTGCCTACAAACCAAAGATTCGCCGAAACTTGGATTATCGTGAAAAATGTGTTAAAGCTCGTTATTTGAGGTGAAATCGAACAGGTTGATTCCTGAAATGAGCTCGGACGCGTGATTGAAAAACAGGGAGAAAAAGAAACAGTGGTCCAGACGACCTTCCAAACGGCCGAAATTGAAGTGTATAATACACGGTTTTTCGGGATTCCGGAGTCCCGGAACAAAATTCTCGGGAAATCACATAGAAAGTTCCTCGGGTCGATAAAGCGGCCACGCAAAGTTTGAGCACCAACGGAAGACATTTGGGGGTGCCGGTGTGCCACAAACCAAAGATTCGTCGAAACTCGGATTATCGTGAAAAATGTGTTAAAGCTCGTTATTTAAGGTGAAATCGAACAAAGGTTGATTCCGAAATGACCTCGAATGCGTGATTGAAAAACAGGAGAAAAAAAAAATGGGTCCGATTACGACCTTCCGAACTATTTGAAATAGAAGTGTATTATACACGGTTTTCGGGATTCGGGGTCCCGGAACAAAATTCTCCGGAAATCACATAAAAAGTTTCTCGGGTCGGATAAAGCGGCCACGCAAAGTTTGAGCGCCAACGGAAGACATTTGGGGGTGCGGTGTACAAACCAAAGATTCGCCGAAACTCGGATTATCGTGAAAAATGTGTTAAAGCTCGTTATTTGAGACCGAAATCGAACAGGTTGATTCCTAAATGAGCTCGGACGCGTGATTGAAAAACAGGGAGAAAAAGAAACGGGGTCCAAGACGAACTTCCGAACTATTTGAAATTGAAGTGCATAATACACGGTTTTCGGGATTCGGGGACCCGGAACAAAATTCTCCGGAAATCACATAGAAAGTTCCTCGGGCAGATAAAGCGGCCACGCAAAGTTTGAGCACCAACGGAAGACATTTGGGGGTGCCGGTGTGCCACAAACCAAACTTTACGAAACTCGGATTATCGTGAAAAATGTGTTAAAGCTCGTTATTTGAGGTGAAATCGAACATGTTGATTCCTGAAATGAGCTCGGACGCGTGATTGAAAAACAGGGAGAAAAAGAAACGGGGTTCGGTACGACCTTCCGAACGGCTGAAATTAAAGTGTATAATACACGGTTTTTCAAGATTCCGGGATCCCGGAAAAAAATTCTCCAGAAATCACATAGAAAGTTCCTCGGGGCAGATAAAGCGGCCACGCAAAGTTTGAGCACCAACGGAAGACCTTTGGGGGTGCCGGTGTGCCACAAACTAGCATTCGCCGAAACTCGGATTATCGTGAAAAATGTGTTAAAGCTCGTTATTTGAGACTGAAATCGAACATGTTGATTCCTGAAATGAGCTCGGACGCGTGATTGAAAAACAGGGAGAAAAAGAAACGGGGTTGATGACGACCTTCCGAACTTTGAAATTAAAGTGTATAATACACGGTTTTTCGGGATTCCGGGATCCCGGAAAAAAATTCTCCAGAAATCACATAGAAAGTTTCTCGGGTCAGATAAATCGCCACGCAAAGTTTGAGCACCAACGGAAGACATTTGGGGGTGCCGGTGTGCCACAAACCAGCATTCGCCGAAAGTCGGATTATCGTGAAAAATGTGTTAAAGCTCGTTATTTGAAGCTGAAATCGAAGATGTTGATTCCTGAAATGAGCTCGGACACGTGATTGAAAAACAGGGAGAAAAAGGAACAGGGTCCGGTACAACCTTCCGAACGGCTGAAATTGAAGTGTATAATACACGGTTTTTCGGGATTTCGGGGTCCCGGACAAAATTCTCCGGAAATCACATAGAAAGTTCCTCGGGTCAGATAAAGCGGCCACGCAAAGTTTGAGCGCCAACGGAAGACATTTGAGGGTGCCGGTGTGCCACAAACCAGCATTCGCCGAAACTCGGATTATCGTGAAAAATGTGTTAAAACTCGTTATTTGAGGCTGAAATCGAACAGGTTGATTCCTGAAATGAGCTCGTACGCGTGATTAAAAAACAGGGAGAAAAAGAAACAAGGTCCGGTACGACCTTCCAAACGGCTGGAATTGAAGAGTATAATACACGGTTTTTCGGGATTCCGGGGTCCCGGAACAAAATTCTCCGGAAATCACATAGAAAGTTTCTCGGGTCAGATAAAGCGGCCACGCAAAGTTTGAGCACCAACGGAAGACATTTGGGGTGCGGTGTGCCACAATCCAAAGATTCGCGAAACTCGGATTATCGTGAAAAATGTTTTAAAGCTCGTTATTTAAGGCTGAAATCGAACAGGTTTTTTCCTGAAATGAGATCGGACGCGTGATTGAAAAACAGGGAGTAAAAGAAACAGGGTCCGGTACGACTTTCCGAACGGCTAAAATTGAAGTGTATTAATACACGGTTTTTCGGGATTCCGGGGTCCCGGAACAAAATTCTCCAGAAATCACATAGAAAGTTCCTCGGGGCAGATAAAGCGGCCACGCAAAGTTTGAGCACCAACGGAAGACCTTTGGGGGTGCCGGTGTGCCACAAACTAGCATTCGCCGAAACTTGGATTATCGTGAAAAATGTGTTAAAGCTCGTTATTTGAGGCTGAAATCGAACAGGTTGATTCCTGAAATGAGCTCGGACGCGTGATTGAAAAACAGGGAGAAAAAGAAACGTGGTCCGTCCCACGACCTTCCAAACGGCCGAAATTGAAGTGTATAATACACGGTTTTCGGGATTAGGGGTCCCGGACAAAATTCTCGGAAATCACATAGAAAGTTCCTCGGGTCAGATAAAGCGGCCACGCAAAGTTTGAGCACCAACGGAAGACCTTTGGGGGTGCCGGTGTGCCACAAACTAGCATTCGCCGAAACTCGGATTATCGTGAAAAATGTGTTAAAGCTCGTTATTTGAAGCTGAAATCGAACATGTTGATTCCTGAAATGAGCTCGGACCCGTGATTGAAAAACAGGGAGAAAAAGAAACAGGGTTCGGTACGACCTTCCGAACGGCTGAAATTGAAGTGTATAATACACGGTTTTTCGGGATTCCGGGGTCCCGGACAAAATTCTCCGGAAATCACATAGAAAGTTCCTCGGGTCAGATAAAGTGGCCACGCAAAGTTTGAGCGCCAACAGAGGACATTTGAGGGTGCCGGTGTGCCACAAACCAGCATTCGCCGAAACTCGGATTATCGTGAAAAATGTGTTAAAGCTCGTTATTTGAGGTGAAATCGAAGCAGTTGATTCTGAAATGAGCTCGGACGCGTGATTGAAAAACAGGGAGAAAAAGAAACAGGGTCCGGTACGACCTTCCAAACGGCTGAAATTGAAGTGTATAATACACGGTTTTTCGGGATTCCGGGGTCCCGGAACAAAATTCTCCGGAAATCACATAGAAAGTTCCTCGGGTCAGATAAAGCGGCCACGCAAAGTTTGAGCACCAACGGAAGACATTTGGGGTGCCGGTGTGCCACAAACCAGCATTCGTCGAAACTCGGATTATCGTGAAAAATGTGTTAAAGCTCGTTATTTAAGGCTGAAATCGAACAGGTTGATTCCTGAAATGACCTCGGACGCGTGATTGAAAAACAGGGAGAAAAAAAAACAGGGTCCGGCACGACCTTCCGAACGGCTGAAATAGAAGTGTATTATACACGGTTTTTCGGGATTCCGGGGTCCCGGAACAAAATTCTCCGGAAATCACATAAAAAGTTTCTCGGGTCGGATAAAGCGGCCACGCAAAGTTTGAGCGCCAACGGAAGACATTTGGGGGTGCCGGTGTGCCACAAACCAGCATTCGCCGAAACTCGGATTATCGTGAAAAATGTGTTAAAGCTCGTTATTTGAGACTGAAATCGAACATGTTGATTCCTGAAATGAGCTCGGACGCGTGATTGAAAAACAGGGAGAAAAAGAAACAGGGTCCAGTACGAACTTCCGAACGGCTGAAATTGAAGTGCATAATACACGGTTTTTCGGGATTCCGGGGACCCGGAACAAAATTCTCCGGAAATCACATAGAAAGTTCCTCGGGCCAGATAAAGCGGCCACGCAAAGTTTGAGCACCAACGGAAGACATTTGGGGGTGCCGGTGTGCCACAAACCAGCTTTCGCCGAAACTCGGATTATCGTGAAAAATGTGTTAAAGCTCGTTATTTGAGGCTGAAATCGAACATGTTGATTCCTGAAATGAGCTCGGACGCGTGATTGAAAAACAGGGAGAAAAAGAAACGGGGTTCGGTACGACCTTCCGAACGGCTGAAATTAAAGTGTATAATACACGGTTTTTCAAGATTCCGGGATCCCGGAAAAAATTCTCCAGAAATCACATAGAAAGTTCCTCGGGTCAGATAAAGCGGCCACGCAAAGTTTGAGCACCAACGGAAGACATTTGGGGGTGCCGGTGTGCCACAAACCAGCATTCGCCGAAAGTCGGATTATCGTGAAAAATGTGTTAAAGCTCGTTATTTGAAGCTGAAATCGAAGATGTTGATTCCTGAAATGAGCTCGGACACGTGATTGAAAAACAGGGAGAAAAAGAAACAGGGTCCGATACAACCTTCCGAACGGCTGAAATTGAAGTGTATAATACACGGTTTTTCGGGATTTCGGGGTCCCGGACAAAATTCTCCGGAAATCACATAGAAAGTTCCTCGGGTCAGATAAAGCGGCCACGCAAAGTTTGAGCGCCAACGGAAGACATTTGAGGGTGCCGGTGTGCCACAAACCAGCATTCGCCGAAACTCGGATTATCGTGAAAAATGTGTTAAAACTCGTTATTTAAGGCTGAAATCGAACAGGTTGATTCCTGAAATGAGCTCGTTCGCGTGATTTAAAAACAGATGAAAAAGAAACAAGGTCCGGTACGACCTTCCAAACGGCTGGAATTGAAGTGTATAATACACGGTTTTTCGGGATTCCGGGGTCCCGGAACAAAATTCTCCGGAAATCACATAGAAAGTTTCTCGGGTCAGATAAAGCGGCCACGCAAAGTTTGAGCACCAACGGAAGACATTTGGGGTGCCGGTGTGCCACAATCCAGCATTCGTCGAAACTCGGATTATCGTGAAAAATGTTTTAAAGCTCGTTATTTAAAGCTGAAATCGAACAGGTTGATTCCTGAAATGAGCTCGTTCGCGTGATTGAAAAACAGGGAGAAAAAGAAACAAGGTCCGGTACGACCTTCCAAACGGCTGGAATTGAAGTGTATAATACACGGTTTTTCGGGATTACGGGGTCCCGGAACAAAATTCTCCGGAAATCACATAGAAAGTTTCTCGGGTCAGATAAAGCGGCCACGCAAAGTTTGAGCACCAACGGAAGACATTTAAAGTGCCGGTGTGCCACAATCCAGCATTCGCCGAAACTCGGATTATCGTGAAAAATGTTTTAAAGCTCGTTATTTAAGGCTGAAATCGAACAGATTGTTTCCTGAAATGAGATCGGACGCGTGATTGAAAAACAGGGAGTAAAAGAAACAGGGTCCGGTACGACCTTCCGAACGGCTAAAATTGAAGTGTATTAATACACGGTTTTTCGGGATTCGGGTCCCAGGAACAAAATTCTCGGAAATCACATAGAAAGTTCCTCGGGTTAGATAAAGCGGCCACGCAAAGTTTGAGCACCAACGGAAGACATTTGGGGTGCCGGTGTGCCACAATCCAAAGATTCGCGAAACTCGGATTATCGTGAAAAATGTTTTAAAGCTCGTTATTTAAGGTGAAATCGAACAAAGTTGTTTCGAAATGAGATCGGACGCGTGATTGAAAAACAGGGAGTAAAAGAAACAGGGTCCGGTACGACCTTCCGAACGGCTAAAATTGAAGTGTATTAATACACGGTTTTTCGGGATTCCGGGGTCCCGGAACAAAATTCTCCGGAAATCACATAGAAAGTTCCTCGGGTTAGATAAAGCGGCCACGCAAAGTTTGAGCACCAACGGAAGACATTTGGGGTGCGGTGTGCCACAAACCAAAGATTCGCCGAAACTTGGATTATCGTGAAAAATGTGTTAAAGCTCGTTATTTGAGGTGAAATCGAACAGGTTGATTCCTGAAATGAGCTCGGACGCGTGATTGAAAAACAGGAGAAAAAGAAACAGTGGTCCGACGACCTTCCAAACGGCCGAAATTGAAGTGTATAATACACGGTTTTCGGGATTAGGGGTCCCGGACAAAATTCTCCGAAATCACATAGAAAGTTCCTCGGGTCGGATAAAGCGGCCACGCAAAGTTTGAGCACCAACGGAAGACATTTGGGGGTGCCGGTGTGCCACAAACTAGCATTCGCCGAAACTCGGATTATCGTGAAAAATGTGTTAAAGCTCGTTATTTGAAGCTGAAATCGAACATGTTGATTCCTGAAATGAGCTCGGACCCGTGATTGAAAAACAGGGAGAAAAAGAAACAGGGTCCGGTACGACCTTCCGAACGGCTGAAATTGAAGTGTATAATACACGGTTTTTCGGGATTCCGGGGTCCCGGACAAAATTCTCCGGAAATCACATAGAAAGTTCCTCGGGTCAGATAAAGTGGCCACGCAAAGTTTGAGCGCCAACAGAGGACATTTGAGGGTGCCGGTGTGCCACAAACCAGCATTCGCCGAAACTCGGATTATCGTGAAAAATGTGTTAAAGCTCGTTATTTGAGGCTGAAATCGAACAGGTTGATTCCTGAAATGAGCTCGGACGCGTGATTGAAAAACAGGGAGAAAAAGAAACAGTGGTCCGATACGACCTTCCAAATTTGAAATTGAAGTGTATAATACACGGTTTTTCGGGATTCCGGGGTCCCGGAACAAAATTCTCCGGAAATCACATAGAAAGTTCCTCGGGTCAGATAAAGCGGCCACGCAAAGTTTGAGCACCAACGGAAGACATTTGGGGTGCCGGTGTGCCACAAACCAGCATTCGTCGAAACTCGGATTATCGTGAAAAATGTGTTAAAGCTCGTTATTTAAGGTGAAATCGAACAAAGGTTGATTCCGAAATGACCTCGGACGCGTGATTGAAAAACAGGAGAAAAAAAAAGGGTCCAGTACGACCTTCCGAACGGTGAAATAGAAGTGTATTATACACGGTTTTCGGGATTCGGGGTCCGGAACAAAATTCTCCGGAAATCACATAAAAAGTTTCTCGGGTCGGATAAAGCGGCCACGCAAAGTTTGAGCGCCAACGGAAGACATTTGGGGGTGCCGGTGTGCCACAAACCAAAATTCGCCGAAACTCGGATTATCGTGAAAAATGTGTTAAAGCTCGTTATTTGAGACTCAAATCGAACAGGTTGATTCCTGAATGAGCTCGGACGCGTGATTGAAAAACAGGAAGAAAAAGAAACAGGGGTCAGACGAACTTCCGAACGGTGAAATTGAAGTGCATAATACACGGTTTTCGGGATTAGGGGACCGGAACAAAATTCTCCGGAAATCACATAGAAAGTTCCTCGGGCCAGATAAAGCGGCCACGCAAAGTTTGAGCACCAACGGAAGACATTTGGGGGTGCCGGTGTGCCACAAACCGGACTTTCACGAAACTCGGATTATCGTGAAAAATGTGTTAAAGCTCGTTATTTGAGGTGAAATCGAACATGTTGATTCCTGAAATGAGCTCGGACGCGTGATTGAAAAACAGGAAGAAAAAGAAACGGGGTTGAGACGACCTTCCGAACGGTGAAATTAAAGTGTATAATACACGGTTTTCAAGATTCGGGATCCCGGAAAAAATTCTCCGAAATCACATAGAAAGTTCCTCAGTCGATAAAGCGGCCACGCAAAGTTTGAGCACCAACGGAAGACATTTGGGGGTGCCGGTGTGCCACAAACCAAAGATTCGCCGAAAGTCGGATTATCGTGAAAAATGTGTTAAAGCTCGTTATTTGAAGTCGAAATCGAAGATGTTGATTCCTGAAATGAGCTCGGACACGTGATTGAAAAACAGGGAGAAAAAGAAACAGTGGTCCGATACAACCTTCCGAACGGCCGAAATTGAAGTGTATAATACACGGTTTTCGGGATTCTGGGGTCCCGGAACAAAATTCTCCGGAAATCACATAGAAAGTTCCTCGGGTCGAATAAAGCGGCCACGCAAAGTTTGAGCACCAACGGAAGACATTTGGGGGTGCGGTGTGCCACAAACCAAGATTCGCCGAAACTCGGATTATCGTGAAAAATGTGTTAAAACTCGTTATTTAAATTTGAAATCGAACAAAGTTGATTCTGAAATGAGCTCGTTCGCGTGATTTAAAAACAGGGAGAAAAAGAAACAAGGTCCGGTACGACCTTCCAAACGGCTGAAATTGAAGTGTATAATACACGGTTTTTTGGGATTCCGGGGTCCCGGAACAAAATTCTCCGGAAATCACATAGAAAGTTTCTCGGGTCGGATAAAGCGGCCACGCAAAGTTTGAGCACCAACGGAAGACATTTGGGGTGCCGGTGTGCCACAATCCAAAGATTCGTCGAAACTCGGATTATCGTGAAAAATGTTTTAAAGCTCGTTATTTAAAGCTGAAATCGAACAGGTTGATTCCTGAAATGAGCTCGTTCGCGTGATTGAAAAACCAGGAGAAAAAGAAACAAGGTCCGGTACGACCTTCCAAACGGCTGGAATTGAAGTGTATAATACACGGTTTTTCGGGATTACGGGGTCCCGGAACAAAATTCTCCGGAAATCACATAGAAAGTTTCTCGGGTCAGATAAAGCGGCCACGCAAAGTTTGAGCACCAACGGAAGACATTTAAAGTGCCGGTGTGCCACAATCCAGCATTCGCCGAAACTCGGATTATCGTGAAAAATGTTTTAAAGCTCGTTATTTAAGGTCGAAATCGAACAGATTGTTTCTGAAATGAGATCGGACGCGTGATTGAAAAACAGGGAGAAAAAGAAACAGTGGTCCAGACGACCTTCCGAACGGCTCAAATTGAAGTGTATTAATACACGGTTTTTCGGGATTCCGGGGTCCCGGAACAAAATTCTCCGGAAATCACATAGAAAGTTCCTCGGGTTAGATAAAGCGGCCACGCAAAGTTTTAGCACCAACGGAAGACATTTGGGGTGCCGGTGTGCCTACAAACCAAAGATTCGAAACTTGGATTATCGTGAAAAATGTGTTAAAGCTCGTTATTTGAGGCTGAAATCGAACAGTTGATTCCTGAAATGAGCTCGGACGCGTGATTGAAAACAGGAGAAAAGAAACAGTGGTCGACGACCGTCCAAACGGCCGAAATTGAAGTGTATAATACACGGTTTTTCGGGATTCGGGGTCCGGACAAAATTCTCCGGAAATCACATAGAAAGTTCCTCGGGTCGATAAAGCGGCCACGCAAAGTTTGAGCACCAACGGAAGACATTTGGGGGTGCCGGTGTGCCACAAACTAGCATTCGCGGAAACTCGGATTATCGTGAAAAATGTGTTAAAGCTCGTTATTTGAGGCTGAAATCGAACATGTTGATTCCGAAATGAGCTCGGACCCGTGATTTAAAAACAGGAGAAAAAGAAACAGGGTTCACGACCTTCCGAACGGTGAAATTGAAGTGTATAATACACGGTTTTTCGGGATTCCGGGGTCCCGGACAAAATTCTCCGGAAATCACATAGAAAGTTCCTCGGGTCAGATAAAGTGGCCACGCAAAGTTTGAGCGCCAACAGAAGACATTTGGGGATGCCGGTGTGCACAAACCAAAGATTCGCCGAAACTTGGATTATCGTGAAAAATGTGTTAAAGCTCGTTATTTGAGGTTGAAATCGAACGGGTTGATTCCTGAAATGAGCTCGGACGCGTGATTGAAAAACAGGGAGAAAAAGAAACAGGTCCAGACGACCTTCCAAACGGCCGAAATTGAAGTGTATAATACACGGTTTTTCGGGATTCGGGGTCCCGGAACAAAATTCTCAGGAAATCACATAGAAAGTTCCTCGGGTCGATAAAGCGGCCACGCAAAGTTTGAGCACCAACGGAAGACATTTGGGGTGCGGTGTGCCACAAACCAAAGATTCGTCGAAACTCGGATTATCGTGAAAAATGTGTTAAAGCTCGTTATTTAAGGTGAAATCGAACAAGGTTGATTCCCGAAATGACCTCGGACGCGTGATTGAAAAACAGGAGAAAAAAAAAGGTCCCAGACGACCTTCCGAAATTTGAAATAGAAGTGTATTATACACGGTTTTTCGGGATTCGGGGTCCGGAACAAAATTCTCCGGAAATCACATAAAAAGTTCCTCGGGTCGGATAAAGCGGCCACGCAAAGTTTGAGCGCCAACGGAAGACATTTGGGGGTGCCGGTGTGCCACAAACCAGCATTCGCCGAAACTCGGATTATCGTGAAAAATGTGTTAAAGCTCGTTATTTGAGACTGAAATCGAACATGTTGATTCCTGAAATGAGCTCGGACGCGTGATTGAAAAACAGGGAGAAAAAGAAACAGGGTCCAGTACGAACTTCCGAACGGCTGAAATTGAAGTGCATAATACACGGTTTTTCGGGATTAGGGGACCCGAACAAAATTCTCCGGAAATCACATAGAAAGTTCCTCGGGCCAGATAAAGCGGCCACGCAAAGTTTGAGCACCAACGGAAGACATTTGGGGGTGCCGGTGTGCCACAAACCAGCTTTCGCCGAAACTCGGATTATCGTGAAAAATGTGTTAAAGCTCGTTATTTGAGGCTGAAATCGAACATGTTGATTCCTGAAATGAGCTCGGACGCGTGATTGAAAAACAGGGAGAAAAAGAAACGGGGTTCAGACGACCTTCCGAACGGCCGAAATTAAATCGTATAATACACGGTTTTCGGGATTCCGGATCCGGAAAAAATTCTCCGTAAATCACATAGAAAGTTCCGGGTCAGATAAAGCGGCCACGCAAAGTTTGAGCACCAACGGAAGACATTTGGGGGGGTACCGGTGTGCACAAACCAAAGATTCGCCGAAAGTCGGATTATCGTGAAAAATGTGTTAAAGCTCGTTATTTGAAGCTGAAATCGAAGATGTTGATTCCTGAAATGAGCTCGGACACGTGATTGAAAAACAGGGAGAAAAAGAAACAGGGTCCGGTACGACCTTCCGAACGGCTGAAATTGAAGTGTATAATACACGGTTTTTCGGTATTTCGGGGTCCCGGACAAAATTCTCCGGAAATCACATAGAAAGTTCCTCGAGTCAGATAAAGCGGCCACGCAAAGTTTTAGCGCCAACGGAAGACATTTGAGGGTGCCGGTGTGCCACAAACCAGCATTCGCCGAAACTCGGATTATCGTGAAAATTGTGTTAAAACTCGTTATTTAAGGCTGAAATCGAACAGGTTGATTCCTGAAATGAGCTCGTACGCGTGATTGAAAAACAGGGAGAAAAAGAAACAAGGTCCGGTACGACCTTCCAAACGGCTGGAATTGAAGTGTATAATACACGGTTTTTCGGGATTCCGGGGTCCCGGAACAAAATTCTCCGGAAATCACATAGAAAGTTTCTCGGGTCAGATAAAGCGGCCACGCAAAGTTTGAGCACCAACGGAAGACATTTGGGGTGCCGGTGTGCCACAATCCAGCATTCGCCGAAACTCGGATTATCGTGAAAAATGTTTTAAAGCTCGTTATTTAAGGCTGAAATCGAACAGGTTGATTTCTGTAATGAGATCGGACGCGTGATTGAAAAACAGGAGTAAAAGAAACAGGTCCGATTTACGACCTTCCGAACGACTAAAATTGAAGTGTATTAATACACGGTTTTCGGGATTCGGGGTCCGGAACAAAATTCTCCGAAATCACATAGAAAGTTCCTCGGGTTAGATAAAGCGGCCACGCAAAGTTTGAGCACCAACGGAAGACATTTGGGGTGCGGTGTGCTACAAACCAAAGATTCGCCGAAACTTGGATTATCGTGAAAAATGTGTTAAAGCTCGTTATTTGAGGTTGAAATCGAAAAGGTTGATTCATGAAATGAGCTCGGACGCGTGATTGAAAAACAGGAAGAAAAAGAAACAGTGGTCCGACGACCTTCCAAACCGAAATTGAAGTGTATAATACACGGTTTTTCGGGATTCGGGGTCCCGGAAAAAATTCTCCGGAAATCACATAGAAAGTTCCTCGGGTCAGATAAAGTGGCCACGCAAAGTTTGAGCGCCAACGGAAGACATTTGGGGGTGCCGGTGTGCCACAAACCAAAATTCGCCGAAACTCGGATTATCGTGAAAAATGTGTTAAAGCTCGTTATTTGAGGTTGAAATCGAACAGGTTGATTCTGAAATGAGCTCGGACGCGTGATTGAAAAACAGGGAGAAAAAGAAACAGGTCCTGACGACCTTCCAAACGGTGAAATTGAAGTGTATAATACACGGTTTTTCGGGATTCGGGTGTCCCGGAACAAAATTCTCCGGAAATCACATAGAAAGTTCCTCGGGTCGATAAAGCGGCCACGCAAAGTTTGAGCACCAACGGAAGACATTTGGGGGTGCCGGTGTGCCACAAACCAAAGATTCGTCGAAACTCGGATTATCGTGAAAAATGTGTTAAAGCTCGTTATTTAAGGATGAAATCGAACAGGTTGATTCCTGAAATGACCTCGGACGCGTGATTGAAAAACAGGAAAAAAAACGGTGGTCCGAGACGACCTTCCGAACGGCATTTGAAATAGAAGTGTATTATAAACGGTTTTTCGGGATTCGGTGGTCCGGAACAAAATTCTCCGGAAATCACATAAAAAGTTCCTCGGGTCGGATAAAGCGGCCACGCAAAGTTTGAGCGCCAACGGAAGACATTTGGGGGTGCGGTCACAAACCAAAGATTCGCCGAAACTCGGATTATCGTGAAAATGTGTTAAAGCTCGTTATTTGAGACTGAAATCGAACATGTTGATTCTGAAATGAGCTCGGACGCGTGATTGAAAAACAGGGAGAAAAAGAAACAGGGGTCCAGACGAACTTAACTTCCGAACGGTGAAATTGAAGTGCATAATACACGGTTTTTCGGGATTCCGGGGACCCGGAACAAAATTCTCCGGAAATCACATAGAAAGTTCCGGGCCGATAAAGCGGCCACGCAAAGTTTGAGCACCAACGGAAGACATTTGGGGGTGCGGTGTGCCACAAACCAGTATTCGCCGAAACTCGGATTATCGTGAAAAATGTGTTAAAGCTCGTTATTTGAGGCTGAAATCGAACATGTTGATTCTTGAAATGAGCTCGGACGCGTGATTGAAAAACAGGGAGAAAAAGAAACAGGTCCGTGACGACCTTCCAAACGGCCGAAATTGAAGTGTATAATACACGGTTTTTCGGGATTCCGGGGTCCCGGAACAAAATTCTCCGGAAATCACATAGAAAGTTCCTCGGGTCAGATAAAGCGGCCACGCAAAGTTTGAGCACCAACGGAAGACATTTGGGGTGCCGGTGTGCCACAAACCAAAGATTCGTCGAAACTCGGATTATCGTGAAAAATGTGTTAAAGCTCGTTATTTAAATTTGAAATCGAACAGGTTGATTCTGAAATGACCTCGGACGCGTGATTGAAAAACAGGGAGAAAAAAAAGGTCCCATGACGACCTTCCGAACGGTGAAATAGAAGTGTATTATACACGGTTTTTCGGGATTCCGGGGTCCTGGAACAAAATTCTCCGGAAATCACATAAAAAGTTCCTCGGGTCGGATAAAGCGGCCACGCAAAGTTTGAGCGCCAACGGAAGACATTTGGGGGTGCCGGTGTGCCACAAACCAGCATTCGCCGAAACTCGGATTATCGTGAAAATTGTGTTAAAGCTCGTTATTTGAGACTGAAATCGAACATGTTGATTCCTGAAATGAGCTCGGACGCGTGATTGAAAAACAAGGAGAAAAAGAAACAGGGTCCAGTACGAACTTCCGAATCTGAAATTGAAGTGCATAATACACGGTTTTCGGGATTCGGGGACCCGGAACAAAATTCTCCGGAAATCACATAGAAAGTTCCTCGGGCCAGATAAAGCGGCCACGCAAAGTTTGAGCACCAACGGAAGACATTTGGGGGTGCCGGTGTGCCACAAACCAGCTTTCGCCGAAACTCGGATTATCGTGAAAAATGTGTTAAAGCTCGTTATTTGAGGCTGAAATCGAACAGGTTGATTCCTGAAATGAGCTCGTACGCGTGATTGAAAAACAGGGAGAAAAAGAAACGGGGTTTGATACGACCTTCCGAACGGTGAAATTAAAGTGTATAATACACGGTTTTCGGGATTAGGGATCCCGGGAAAAATTCTCCGAAATCACATAGAAAGTTCCTCGGGTCAGATAAAGTGGCCACGCAAAGTTTGAGCACCAACGAAAGACATTTGGGGGTGCCAGTGTGCCACAAACCAAAGATTCGCCGAAAGTCGGATTATCGTGAAAAGGTTTTAAAGCTCGTTATTTGAAGTGAAATCGAAGATGTTGATTCTGAAATGAGCTCGGACACGTGATTGAAAAACAGGAGAAAAAGAAACAGTGGTCCGGTACAACCTTCCGAGCAAATTTGAAATTGAAGTGTATAATACACGGTTTTCGGGATTTCGGGGTCCCGGACAAAATTCTCCGGAAATCACATAGAAAGTTCCTCGGGTCAGATAAAGCGGCCACGCAAAGTTTGAGCGCCAACGGAAGACATTTGAGGGTGCCGGTGTGCCACAAACCAGCATTCGCCGAAACTCGGATTATCGTGAAAAATGTGTTAAAACTCGTTATTTGAGGTGGAAATCGAACAGGTTGATTCTGAAATGAGCTCGTACGCGTGATTGAAAAACAGGAGAAAAAGAAACAAGGTCCAGACGACCTTCCAAACGGCCGGAATTGAAGTGTATAATACACGGTTTTCGGGATTCGGGGTTAGGAACAAAATTCTCCGGAAATCACATAGAAAGTTTCTCGGGTCAGATAAAGCGGCCACGCAAAGTTTGAGCACCAACGGAAGACATTTGGGGTGCCGGTGTGCCACAATCCAGCATTCGCCGAAACTCGGATTATCGTGAAAAATGTTTTAAAGCTCGTTATTTAAGGCTGAAATCGAACAGGTTGATTCCTGAAATGAGATCGGACGCGTGATTGAAAAACAGGGAGTAAAAGAAACAGGGTCCGGTACGACCTTCCGAACGGCTAAAATTGAAGTGTATTAATACACGGTTTTTCGGGATTCCGGGGTCCCGGAACAAAATTCTCCGGAAATCACATAGAATGTTCCTCGGGTTAGATAAAGCGGCCACGCAAAGTTTGAACACCAACGGAAGACATTTGGGGTGCCGGTGTGCCACAAACCAGCATTCGCCGAAACTCGAATTATCGTGAAAAATGTGTTAAAGCTCGTTATTTGAGGCTGAAATCGAACAGGTTGATTCCTGAAATGAGCTCGGACGCGTGATTGAAAAACAGGGAGAAAAAGAAACAGGTCCATTTACGACCTTCCAAACGGTGAAATTGAAGTGTATAATACACGGTTTTCGGGATCCAGGGGCCCCGGAACAAAATTCTCCGGAAATCACATAGAAAGTTCCTCGGGTCAGATAAAGCGGCCACGCAAAGTTTGAGCACCAACGGAAGACATTTAGGGTGCCGGTGTGCCACAAACCAAAGATTCGTCGAAACTCGGATTATCGTGAAAAATGTGTTAAAACTCGTTAATTAATTTGAAATCAAACAGGTTGATTCTGAAATGACCTCGGACGCGTGATTGAAAAACAGGGAGAAAAAGAAACAGGTCCGCTACGACCTTCCGAACATTTGAAATAGAAGTGTATTATACACGGTTTTGCGGGATTAGGGGTCCCGGAACAAAATTCTCGAAATCACATAAAAAGTTCCTCAGGTCGGATAAAGCGGCCACGCAAAGTTTGAGCGCCAACGGAAGACATTTGGGGGTGCCGGTGTGCCACAAACCAGCATTCGCCGAAACTCGGATTATCGTGAAAAATGTGTTAAAGCTCGTTATTTGAGACTGAAATCGAACATGTTGATTCCTGAAATGAGCACGGACGCGTGATTGAAAAACAGGAGAAAAAGAAACGGGGTCCAGATTTAACTTCCGAACTTCGAACATTTGAAATGAAGTGCATAATACACGGTTTTTCGGGATTCCAGGGACCCGGAACAAAATTCTCCGGAAATCACATAGAAAGTTCCTGCTTGATAAAGCGGCCACGCAAAGTTTGAGCACCAACGGAAGACATTTGGGGGTGCCGGTGTGCCACAAACCACTTTCGCGAAACTCGGATTATCGTGAAAAATGTTTTAAAGCTCGTTATTTAAAAATTTGAAATCGAACAAGGTTGATTCTGAAATGAGCTCGTACGGGTGATTGAAAAACAGGGAGAAAAAGAAACAAGGTCCAGACAACTTTCCAAACGGCTGGAATTGAAGTGTATTATACACGGTTTTGCGGGATTCCGGGGTCCCGGAACAAAATTCTCCGTAAATCACATAAAAAGTTCCTCGGGTCGGATAAAGCGGCCACGCAAAGTTTGAGCGCCAACGGAAGACATTTGGGGGTGCAGGTGTGCCACAAACCAGCATTCGCCGAAACTCGGATTATCGTGAAAAATGTGTTAAAGCTCGTTATTTGAGGCTGAAATCGAACATGTTGATTCCTGAAATGAGCTCGGACGCGTGATTGAAAAACAGGGAGAAAAGAAACGGGGTTCGGTACGACCTTCCGAACGGCTGAAATTAAAGTGTATAATACACGGTTTTTCGGGATTCCGGGATCCCAGAAAAAAATTCTCCAGAAATCACATAGAAAGTTCCTCGGGTCAGATAAAGCGGCCACGCAAAGTTTGAGCACCAACGGAAGACATTTGGGGGTGCCGGTGTGCCACAATCCAGCATTCGCCGAAACTCGAATTATCGTGAAAAATGTGTTAAAGCTCGTTATTTGAAATTGAAATCGAACAGGTTGATTCCGAAATGAGCTCGGACGCGTGATTGAAAAACAGGGAGAAAAAGAAACAGTGGTCCGTGACGACCTTCCAAACGGCTGAAATTGAAGTGTATAATACACGGTTTTTCGGGATTCCGGGGTCCCGGAACAAAATTCTCCGGAAATCACATAGAAAGTTACTCGGGTCAGATAAAGCGGCCACGCAAAGTTTGAGCACCAACGGAAGACATTTAAGGTGCCGGTGTGCCACAAACGAGCATTCGTCAAAACTCGGATTATCGTGAAAAATGTGTTAAAACTCGTTAATTAAGGCGTAAATCAAACAAGGTTGATTCTGAAATGACCTCGGACGCGTGATTGAAAAAAACAGGGAGAAAAAGAAACAGGGTCCGGTACGACCTTCCGAACGGCTGAAATAGAAGTGTATTATACACGGTTTTGCGGGATTCCGGGGTCCCGGAACAAAATTCTCCAGAAATCACATAAAAAGTTCCTCAGGTCGGATAAAGCGGCCACGCAAAGTTTGAGCGCCAACGGAAGACATTTGGGGGTGCCGGTGTGCCACAAACCAGCATTCGCCGAAACTCGGATTATCGTGAAAAATGTGTTAAAGCTCGTTATTTGAGACTGAAATCGAACATGTTGATTCCTGAAATGAGCTCGAACACGTGATTGAAAAACAGGGAGAAAAAGAAACAGGGTCCGGTACAACCTTCCGAACGGCTCAAATTGAAGTGTATAATACACGGTTTTTCGGGATTTCGGGGTCCCGGACAAAATTCTCCGGAAATCACATAGAAACTTCCTCGGGTCAGATAAAGCGGCCACGCAAAGTTTGAGCGCCAACGGAAGACATTTGAGGGTGCCGGTGTGCCACAAACCAAAGATTCGCCGAAACTCCTCGGATTATCGTGAAAAATGTGTTAAAACTCGTTATTTGAGGCTGAAATCGAACAGGTTGATTCCTGAAATGAGCTCGTACGCGTGATTGAAAAACAGGGAGAAAAAGAAACAAGGTCCAGTACAACCTTCCAAACGGCTGGAATTGAAGTGTATAATACACGGTTTTTCGGGATTCCGGGGTCCCGGAACAAAATTCTCCGGAAATCACATAGAAAGTTTCTCGGGTCAGATAAAGCGGCCACGCAAAGTTTGAGCACCAACGGAAGACATTTGGGGTGCCGGTGTGCCACAATCCAAAGATTCGCCGAAACTCGGATTATCGTGAAAATGTTTTAAATCTCGTTATTTAAGGTGAAATCGAAAAAGTTGATTCGAAATGAGCTTGTACGCGTGATTGAAAAACAGGAGAAAAAGAAACAAGGTCCGGTACAACCTTCCAAACTTGGAATTGAATCGTATTATACACGGTTTTGCGGGATTCCGGGGTCCGGAACAAAATTCTCCGTAAATCACATAAAAAGTTCCTCGGGTCGGATAAAGCGGCCACGCAAAGTTTGAGCGCCAACGGAAGACATTTGGGAGTGCTTGTGCCACAAACCAAAGATTCGCCGAAACTCGGATTATCGTGAAAAATGTGTTAAAGCTCGTTATTTGAGACTGAAATCGAACATGTTGATTCCTGAAATGAGCTCGGACGCGTGATTGAAAAACAGGGAGAAAAAGAAACAGGGTCCAGTACGAACTTCCGAACGGCTGAAATTGAAGTGCATAATACACGGTTTTTCGGGATTCCGGGGACCCGGAACAAAATTCTCCGGAAATCACATAGAAAGTTCCTCGGGCCAGATAAAGCGGCCACGCAAAGTTTGAGCACCAACGGAAGACATTTGGGGGTGCGGTGTGCAAACAAACCGGCTTTCGCCGAAACTCGGATTATCGTGAAAAATGTGTTAAAGCTCGTTATTTGAGGCCGAAATCGAACATGTTGATTCCTGAAATGAGCTCGGACGCGTGATTGAAAAACGGGGAGAAAAAAAGGGGGTCTTGTACGACCTTCCGTACGGCCGAAATTAAAGTGTATAATACACGGTTTTTCGGGATTCCGGATCCCGAGAAAAAATTCTCCGTAAATCACATAGAAAGTTCCTCGGGTCGATAAAGCGGCCACGCAAAGTTTGAGCACCAACGGAAGACATTTGGGGGTGCTTGTGTGCCACAAACCAAAGATTCGCCGAAAGTCGGATTATCGTGAAAAATGTGTTAAAGCTCGTTATTTAATTTGAAATCGAACAAAGGTTGATTCTGAAATGAGCTCGTACGCGTGATTGAAAAACAGGAGAAAAAGAAACAAGGTCCGGACAACCTTCCAAACGGGTGGAATTGAAGTGTATTATACACGGTTTTGCGGGATTCCGGGGTCCCGGAACAAAATTCTCCAGAAATCACATAAAAAGTTCCTCAGGTCGGATAAAGCGGCCACGCAAAGTTTGAGCGCCAACGGAAGACATTTGGGGGTGCCGGTGTGCCACAAACAAAAAGATTCGCCGAAACTCGGATTATCGTGAAAAATGTGTTAAAGCTCGTTATTTGAGACTCAAATCGAACAGGTTGATTCCTGAATGAGCTCGGACGCGTGATTGAAAAACAGGAAGAAAAAAAACAGGTCCAGATTTAACTTCCGAACAAATTTGAAATTGAAGTGCATAATACACGGTTTTCGGGATTCCGGGGACCCGGAACAAAATTCTCCGGAAATCACATAGAAAGTTGCTCGGGCCAGATAAAGCGGCCACGCAAAGTTTGAGCACCAACGGAAGACATTTGGGGGTGCCGGTGTGCCACAAACCACTTTCGCACGAAACTCGGATTATCGTGAAAAATGTGTTAAAGCTCGTTATTTGAGGCCGAAATCGAACATGTTGATTCCTGAAATGAGCTCGGACGCGTGATTGAAAAACAGGAGAAAAGAAACGGGTTGGCACGACCTTCCGAACGGCCGAAATTAAAGTGTATAATACACGGTTTTTCGGGATTCCGGATCCCAAAAAAATTCTCCGTAAATCACATAGAAAGTTCCTCGGGTCGATAAAGCGGCCACGCAAAGTTTGAGCACCAACGGAAGACATTTGGGGGTGCCGGTGTGCCACAAACCAAAGATTCGCCGAAAGTCGGATTATCGTGAAAAATGTGTTAAAGCTCGTTATTTAAGGCTGAAATCGAACAAGGTTGATTCCGAAATGAGCTCGTACGCGTGATTGAAAAACAGGAGAAAAAGAAACAAGGTCCAGACAACCTTCCAAACGGCTGGAATTGAAGTGTATTATACACGGTTTTGCGGGATTCCGGGGTCCCGGAACAAAATTCTCCGTAAATCACATAAAAAGTTCCTCGGGTCGGATAAAGCGGCCACGCAAAGTTTGAGCGCCAACGGAAGACATTTGGGGATGCCGGTGTGCCACAAACCAAGATTCGCCGAAACTCGGATTATCGTGAAAAATGTGTTAAAGCTCGTTATTTGAGACCGAAATCGAACAGGTTGATTCCTAAATGAGCTCGGACGCGTGATTGAAAAACAGGGAGAAAAAGAAACAGAGTCCAGTACGAACTTCCGAATGGCTGAAATTGAAGTGCATAATACACGGTTTTTCGGGATTCCAGGGACCCGGAACAAAATTCTCCGGAAATCACATAGAAAGTTCCTCGGGCCAGATAAAGCGGCCACGCAAAGTTTGAGCACCAACGGAAGACATTTGGGGGTGCCGGTGTGCCTACAAACCAAACTTTTTCGCCGAAACTCGGATTATCGTGAAAAATGTTTTAAAGCTCGTTATTTAAAATTTGAAATCGAACGGGTTGATTCCGAAATGAGCTCGTACGCGTGATTGAAAAACGGGGAGAAAAAGAAACAAGGTCCAGTACAACCTTCCAAACGGTGAATTGAAGTGTATTATACACGGTTTTGCGGGATTCGGGGTCCCGAACAAAATTCTCTAAATCACATAAAAAGTTCCTCAGTCGGATAAAGCGGCCACGCAAAGTTTGAGCGCCAACGGAAGACATTTGGGGGGTGCCGGTGTGCCACAAACCAAGATTCGCCGAAACTCGGATTATCGTGAAAAATGTGTTAAAGCTCGTTATTTGAGGCTGAAATCGAACATGTTGATTCCTGAAATGAGCTCGGACGCGTGATTGAAAAACAGGGAGAAAAGAAACGGGGTTCGGTACGACCTTCCGAACGGCTGAAATTAAAGTGTATAATACACGGTTTTTCGGGATTCCGGGATCCCGGGAAAAAATTCTCCAGAAATCACATAGAAAGTTCCTCGGGTCGATAAAGCGGCCACGCAAAGTTTGAGCACCAACGGAAGACATTTGGGGGTGCCGGTGTGCCACAATCCAAAGATTCGCCGAAACTCGAATTATCGTGAAAAATGTGTTAAAGCTCGTTATTTGAGGTGAAATCGAACAGGTTGATTCCAGAAATGAGCTCGGACGCGTGATTGAAAAACAGGAGAAAAAGAAACAGGTCCTAAATGACGACCTTCCAAACGGCTGAAATTGAAGTGTATAATACACGGTTTTTCGGGATTCCGGGGTCCCGGAACAAAATTCTCCGGAAATCACATAGAAAGTTCCTCGGGTCAGATAAAGCGGCCACGCAAAGTTTGAGCACCAACGGAAGACATTTAAGGTGCCGGTGTGCCACAAACCAGCATTCGTCGAAACTCGGATTATCGTGAAAAATGTGTTAAAACTCGTTAATTAAGGCTGAAATCAAACAGGTTGATTCCTGAAATGACCTCGGACGCGTGATTGAAAAACAGGGAGAAAAAGAAACAGGGTCCGGTACGACCTTCCGAACGGCTGAAATAGAAGTGTATTATACACGGTTTTGCGGGATTCCGGGGTCCCGGAACAAAATTCTCCAGAAATCACATAAAAAGTTCCTCGGGTCAGATAAAGCGGCCACGCAAAGTTTGAGCACCAACGGAAGACATTTGGGGGTGCCGGTGTGCCACAAACCAGCATTCGCCGAAACTCGGATTATCGTGAAAAATGTGTTAAAGCTCGTTATTTGAGACTGAAATCGAACATGTTGATTCCTGAAATGAGCTCGAACACGTGATTGAAAAACAGGGAGAAAAAGAAACAGGGTCCGGTACAACCTTCCGAACGGCTCAAATTGAAGTGTATAATACACGGTTTTTCGGGATTTCGGGGTCCCGGACAAAATTCTCCGGAAATCACATAGAAACTTCCTCGGGTCAGATAAAGCGGCCACGCAAAGTTTGAGCGCCAACGGAAGACATTTGAGGGTGCCGGTGTGCCACAAACCAGCATTCGCCGAAACTCGGATTATCGTGAAAAATGTGTTAAAACTCGTTATTTGAGGCTGAAATCGAACAGGTTGATTCCTGAAATGAGCTCGTACGCGTGATTGAAAAACAGGGAGAAAAAGAAACATGGTCCAGACAACCTTCCAAACGGTGGAATTGAAGTGTATAATACACGGTTTTCGGGATTAGGGTCCCGGAACAAAATTTTCCGGAAATCACATAGAAAGTTTCTCGGGTCGGATAAAGCGGCCACGCAAAGTTTGAGCACCAACGGAAGACATTTGGGGTGCGGTGTGCCACAATCCAAAGATTCGCGAAACTCGGATTATCGTGAAAAATGTTTTAAAGCTCGTTATTTAAAAATTTGAAATCGAACAAAGTTGATTCTGAAATGAGCTCGTACGCGTGATTGAAAAACAGGAGAAAAAGAAACAAGGTCCCGGTACAACCTTCCAAACGGTGGAATTGAAGTGTATTATACACGGTTTTGCGGGATTAGGGGTCCCGGAACAAAATTCTCGTAAATCACATAAAAAGTTCCTCGGGTCGGATAAAGCGGCCACGCAAAGTTTGAGCGCCAACGGAAGACATTTGGGGGTGCCGGTGTGCCACAAACCAAAATTCGCCGAAACTCGGATTATCGTGAAAAATGTGTTAAAGCTCGTTATTTGAGACCGAAATCGAACAGGTTGATTCCTAAATGAGCTCGGACGCGTGATTGAAAAACAGGGAGAAAAAGAAACAGGGTCCAGTACGAACTTCCGAACGGCTGAAATTGAAGTGCATAATACACGGTTTTTCGGGATTCCAGGGACCCGGAACAAAATTCTCCGGAAATCACATAGAAAGTTCCTCGGGCCAGATAAAGCGGCCACGCAAAGTTTGAGCACCAACGGAAGACATTTGGGGGTGCCGGTGTGCCACAAACCAGCTTTCGCCGAAACTCGGATTATCGTGAAAAATGTGTTAAAGCTCGTTATTTGAGACTGAAATCAACATGTTGATTCCTGAAATGAGCTCGGACGCGTGATTGAAAAACAGGGAGAAAAGAAACGGGGTTCGGTACGACCTTCCGAACGGCTGAAATTAAAGTGTATAATACACGGTTTTCGGGATTAGGGATCCCGTAAAAATTCTCCGAAATCACATAGAAAGTTCCTCGGGTCAGATAAAGCGGCCACGCAAAGTTTGAGCACCAACGGAAGACATTTGGGGGTGCCGGTGTGCCACAAACCAGCATTCGCCGAAACTCGGATTATCGTGAAAAATGTGTTAAAGCTCGTTATTTAAGGCTGAAATCGAACAGGTTGATTCCTGAAATGAGCTCGTACGCGTGATTGAAAAACAGGGAGAAAAAGAAACAAGGTCCGGTACAACCTTCCAAACGGCTGGAATTGAAGTGTATTATACACGGTTTTGCGGGATTCCGGGGTCCCGGAACAAAATTCTCCAGAAATCACATAAAAAGTTCCTCAGGTCGGATAAAGCGGCCACGCAAAGTTTGAGCGCCAACGGAAGACATTTGGGGGTGCCGGTGTGCCACAAACCAGCATTCGCCGAAACTCGGATTATCGTGAAAAATGTGTTAAAGCTCGTTATTTGAGACTGAAATCGAACATGTTGATTCCTGAAATGAGCTCGGACGCGTGATTGAAAAACAGGGAGAAAAAGAAACAGGTCCAGTACGAACTTCCGAACTGGCTGAAATTGAAGTGCATAATACACGGTTTTTCGGGATTCCGGGGACCCGGAACAAAATTCTCCGGAAATCACATAGAAAGTTCCTCGGGCCAGATAAAGCGGCCACGCAAAGTTTGAGCACCAACGGAAGACATTTGGGGGTGCCGGTGTGCCACAAACCAGCATTCGCCGAAACTCGGATTATCGTGAAAAATGTGTTAAAGCTCGTTATTTGAGGCTGAAATCGAACATGTTGATTCCTGAAATGAGCTCGGACGCGTGATTGAAAAACAGGGAGAAAAGAAAGAGGGGTTCGATACGACCTTCCGAACGGCTGAAATTAAAGTGTATAATACACGGTTTTTCGGGATTCCGGGATCCCGGAAAAAAATTCTCCAGAAATCACATAGAAAGTTCCTCGGGTCAGATAAAGCGGCCACGCAAAGTTTGAGCACCAACGGAAGACATTTGGGGGTGCCGGTGTGCCACAAACCAGCATTCGCCGAAAGTCGGATTATCGTGAAAAATGTGTTAAAGCTCGTTATTTGAATCTGAAATCGAAGATGTTGATTCCTGAAATGAGCTCGGACACGTGATTGAAAAACAGGGAGAAAAAGAAACAGGGTCCGGTACAACCTTCCGAACGGCTGAAATTGAAGTGTATAATACACGGTTTTTCGGGATTTCGGGGTCCCGGACAAAATTCTCCGGAAATCACATAGAAACTTCCTCGGGTCAGATAAAGCGGCCACGCAAAGTTTGCGCGCCAACGGAAGACATTTGAGGGTGCCGGTGTGCCTGTGGACAGCGGGCCGCCCACGGGGGCGCTTGGTGAGGAGCGAAAACAAGCGTTTGCATTTTGTATGGAGTCGCCACCAATTTTTATGGGAAATTGGAACCGTTCGAATACCTCGTGTCATGTCAAGACACAAAGTAGTGACATGAACACTAAGCAATCGTTACCCTTAGCATTCTATGTCTTGAATGACTCTCGTGGATGCCAATGAACACGGGTGCTCACGGAGATCTGGAGTAAGGGGTGAGGGTACGTATTAGGAAGCTCTTTTGATCGAACACCTAATCCCGCCCGCCTCGATAGCGGCCTCTACTAATGATTAGGGAAGTTTATTCGTACTCGATATATCGTCGGCTATATGCATGCAATGCAACATCCATTGATTAATCCTAGCATGTGAGAATTAGACTAAGTCGGTTGACACGTAATTAGCATACAATTGGGTCGAAGTTGGAATTAATGTTCATTTCATGTGAAAACATACAAATGAAGAAAGAAATACAATAAAAGAAATACGATAATGAAAATTACATTAATTACATTGGAATAGGCGATTTATGTCGATAATACCTTTAAAACGGATGATTTGAGAAAAAGAAATAAAAGAAAATAAAACACGACAGATCAGAAGGTGATAATACAGATATTAGTTGATTAATACGTAGCTAATTAAACTAGGTCAAGGCAGAAAAGGGGTTCGGGACAGAATTCACCCGAACAGCAAGCAGAAGAATCGCGCCCTTTGGAAGAGCGCGGCGATTCTTTGCGTCTGTTCAAGGGTGAGTTCGGCGTCGTGAAGCCGGAATCGCAAATCGTTAAGGTTAATTGGTAAATTAATGGATTGATTACGATATTAGACTCGGATGAAAGTGATTAATGAATTATTTACATATGATTGAGGTCATAAAACAGTAAAACATGGATGAGACGGAAATAAACGGATTAATTATGTGAAGGGTCGATGTTAATGAATGATTAATTAAACTAACTAACTAAACGAATTAGACTAAACATGATGAACGACGACGGATTAATGACTAAACAGGTGAAAATATATCAACAATGAATTTAAACCCAATATTGAACGAATTGAATTTCTAAAACTCGAATTGAATTTAATGACGGAAACCCGCAAATATTGATTATTTGGGATTAGAGTCGGATTTATGACGATTTAAACATGTTAATGATGATGGTTAATATACATATGATTTATTAAACTATCATGTGAACGAATTAACATTTAACAAAACAAAAGAAATTAATTTGATACGAATTACGAGAGGACGGAGGAAGAAGAAAAGAAGCAGAATCTGCGGCGGCCTCACGAAGAGGCGCAAAGCAAAGCCGCGCTCCTTCAAGAGGCGCAGCGGTTTGCTGCGTCTTTTCTCGACGCTCGTCTCACTGGAAACCGCAAAAAGGTTTTAAAGACGGTTTTTAGAAATCGGTTTTAACGGTGTATTCGACATAAACCTTACAATTGTTGTACAATAATTAAAATACAATAAATAAAAGAGAATTATACACCCTCAGACTTACATGTTGACGAAACGAGAAGAACTAAGAAGATCGATTAGTGATGCTCGACGCGAATGCAAGGAAAGAGTGCCCTCGAAAGAGGAAAACGATTAAAACAAGTTGATTAATTAGATTGATTGAGTGTAGTGGTCAAATTGGTCGGTCATGCAACGGAGAGGCTGGTACCCGGAAAGATCCGAGCTTACGTGGTCGGAAGTCCAAGCACGTAGGCGCCAATTAGTAAGAACGAAGTCTAGAATGCAAAGGGAGAAGAGAAGGGCGGACACTCGCGTGAGAAATATGAGGAACGAAAGCTCCTATTTATACTAATCACGTGAAGAAATAGGGTTTCGGAGACTCTTTGGAAGTGAATCTCGGAAAGATATGAAAAAGATACGTAAACCATGCAAAGAAGGGCTGGGAAGAAGAGCGCGCAGCAGCCCATCGCGTCTCTTGGAAGAAGAGGCGCAAAGACTGCTTGCGTCTATTCCCGTGGAGGTTTCCTCCCGCTTAAGAAAGATTTCCGTGTTTAAGTTATGGTAGGACGGAAATAATTCGATTATCTTTAATATCTTACGTAAATATTACGGGATATTATTTGCCAAAAGATAAAATTTGAGAAATATGGAATAGAAATATCCGGAACATTCCGAACATTTCGACTCGGGATTTAACAAGATTATCGAAAATGGAGACGGTTTTTGACCCGGACTCCGAATGTACTCTAATTACTGCCAAAACGACCGTATCGGCACGTAGATGACATTTAAGAGGTTGACATTAATATTTAAGCAATCACTTGATGATAATCTTACGAACTGTCACAAATCGTTCCGCGAATCAAACAATCAAACATGCGGCCCAATCATCACCGGGTGGTTTGCGAGGGGTGCAGAAACGAGGTGTCTACAAAGCCCCCACTTTGACTGAGGCTTGGACAAGGCGAAAGTCAAAGTATAGCCATCAGGTCAATCGACGATTACAACCTGACAACTATGGCGACGCGAGGCGGCTCAAGGGGTCTGAACCAAGGACCTGTCGTCGGGAACATTTTAGAGTCTGTCGACTATCGAGGAGGGTCGTTTAAAGTCCATTAGACTACGTAAGGAAGCTCGCCAGCCATAAGAAGAGAACATACCTGAGATTTAATCGAACTTCGCGGGGAACAAGAGATATTGAAAACAGCAGGACGTCGGTAGAAACTGCTGGGGATCCGCTTGCGTCGGTCTCAAGCGAACTCGGGTTGGGGAACATGTCGACGACTAGGAACATCTTGATCGTCGTAGGGGAAACCTTGAGTGAGCAGTACTGCAAAATACTACTGCGCTGGGGATAGACGACCAGGAACATCTTGATCGTCGTAGAAAGAAAGTCTTGAGTGAGCAGTACTGCAAAATACTACTGCGCTGGTTAAAAATTGAGCAATACTGCGAAATACTGCTGCGCGGGATAAAATGATCTTGGACAATACTGCGAAATACTGTCGCGCTGGATAAAACGTGGGCCGGAACGAAAGAAAATCGTCGAAACGGACCAAAATGATAAAATGTCATCGAGGAAGAGGCGCACCAAAGACGGGCCCACGAATAACGAACTCATAACGGATTTTTGAAAATCCATAAGGAGGGAACAAAAGGAAGAGGCGCAGCAAGAGCTGCGTCTTTTGGAAGAGGCGCAAAGACTGGCCGTTGCGTCTTTTCCCCAATTCAAAGAATTCTGCGTAAAAACGCGAAATCAGAAGAGATTCATTTCATTATTTCGAAACACAAATCACTCTATTCTCTCTCAAATCTTCACCATTTCCGCCAAGGTTTGATTCAAAAGCTTGCTTAAAATATGACTAATCGAGGTATGTGCTTTAATCTTGCATTAATCTTCCATATTTGTCGAATTTTGAGCCGCGAACATTAGGGTTTTCGACCCTTTTGATCGAAAATTTGGGGCTTTTCCCCCCAAATGGATTTGTCTTGCCAAATTGATGCTAGAAATGGATAATAGGTAATGTTAGGAACATAACCATGTATTTACTTCGAATTTTCATCGAGTTTTGAGCCCTTGAGCGAATTTTGAGACTAAGTTTCTGACTAGATCGTAAATTGCTTCGAAAATGGCCTTAGGATTGCCCATTTGTGATGAAACTTGATATTTGGGACCCTTGGGTGATGGGTAAACTTTCTACCATCTTGGAATTTTGGTTTGTGACAACTTTTTCAGGACACTTTTTAGGGCATAACCGCCATTATAGCGAAATGTCGCCGAATTTTTCGACTCGAACCCGAGACTAGGCCTTGACTTTGTCTTGACTTGACTCAATTCATCACATGAGTGATTGAATTGGTGGGAACATGGCCAAGGATGGCCAGAAATGGGGAATTCCGGGCCCTCAAGGCTCGAAAATTTCTTAACAAAGGCTTGTCGTCATGGGACGCGGCCTGAATTTGCTTTAATGTTTGCGGTGACGATGCTTCTACTTCGGGAGAGATCCCATGGACATAGACGCCGCTGTTGTTGAGGAGGCGCTAGAGCGTGCCTTCACCGCGGTGATGGTCGCCGCGGACGAGGTTCCCGAGGAGGAAGTCAGCCGAGGAGGAGGAGATTCCGAGACGGGCCCACCTCGGACGAGGGGGTCGTCACCGAGAGGAGCTCCGCGTGGGCCGAGACACGGGGAGAGTAGGCACCTTGTGTGGGCTGCAGAGGGTCACTTGTCCTACAGAACGGTGAAGAGCTTGGTAAATAGGAATTCCCTAACTCATTACCTATCCTTTCTATTTTTGTTCAAATTTCTTTCAAATTCACTCAAAACTAAAGATAGCTTTATTTCGAATCATAATAGGAGGCCGGGAACATCCGGTCGTTCTCGGGGTACACGACAGCGATGGAGCATTACGAGCGGTCGTCGAGGAGGAGAGGGCCATGATCGAGCGTGGAGCGTTTGGTCCTCGGTTCAGTCCGGAGGGATATCGTGAAGAGGAAGTTGCGGGCCAACCTTAGCCTGGTCCGCGCTTTCTTGGATCGATTTTGGGATACGACTTCCACGTTTCACCTGCCTTTTGGTGAGGTGGGAGTCACTTTGGAGGACTACGGCATGATTTCAGTCGGTCCGCCGTGCGGGATCGAGGAGATGGTGTGGCCGGAGGCGGCATGAGGGCGGATTCGGCCGAGGCGAGGAGGTTGATCGGTGGAAACCGTCGCCGAAGGCCGTTGCGGTGCGGGTTTGGTACCCAAAGACCTACGTTCGAGATTACTTATGGGAAGACCCCGCAGACGGTGGTGATCGATGGGAGGGAGACGGCTCCTCCTCCTTGTACAGCTGAGCAGAGGGCTCGTCTTTGGCTTTGGTGGTTCTTGTCTTCGATTTACCTCGGAGACAAGGGTGAGAGGCTGTCGACGAAGCTTCTCCCCTTTCTTTCTGACCTGAGTTCCCTAGGGCGTTGGGACTGGGTCACTGCTGGTTTTGCGGTCCTCATCCGCTTCATGAGGGCCATGGTTCGTCCGGAGTTGATGGAGAAGGGGACTTCTCCCGGCGCCGTCTCGGACCGGGCTCTTGTTGGAGGTATGAACCTTCCTTTAGACCAAAGTAAATTCCTTTCTTTTATCAAAGATCGAAAGATCGTCATTGACTATTCTGTTTTGCAGGCGTGGGTGTACTCTTACTTTCCGGGCCTCGCGCCCAAGAGGACGGAGCCGTTGGAGAGGGCCTACCCCGTGGTGAGGGATTGGGTCATGTGCCGGACGAAGAGCAAGCGTTCTTCTCACAATGTCTACCGGCGGGATGTGAACGCTCTTCAGCTGAGCAGCGTGAGTATCCCATTTGTATTCATTCACACCTTCTTATACTTTGTTTTAAATTGATCACAGGAATGACCTTTGCCCTTATATTGTCGTAGTGGGTGCCCAGACCTTGGGCGGAGTACGCTGGAGCGCCTCCTTTTGTCGCTGAGGTCCTTCGACCTAGGAGCTCGAGTCGGCTGTTGTTGTGGACGTCGATGGGTCCTGTGTGGTATCTGGGCAAGCGGTTAGCTCGTCAGTGCTTTCGGGGCGCGTTGACGGTTCCCGTCGATCCTCCTAGGACGATGTTTAGGAGCCTTCGAGGCCGAGAGGGAGGCGGACTTGGCTGGTGCTAGTGGCGACGACCTTCTTCTCCCTGACGAGGATTACTCGGCGTTCCTTTACGGGAGGTTGGCGTATTGGCCGGTAGTGGTGAGTATCTTTTGTTTCTTGTTAGATCTTGATTTTCGAGAATTGCGACGAAGGATCATCGATTAACGAGAGCCATTTGTCTTTTCAGGAGGTTGAGGCGGCGGGCATCGAGCCCCCAGAGTACCCCGAGACCCTTGAGTACACTGACGCTACTGGGAGGACGACGATCTCCGAGCTGCGTGACTTTGACGTGGCTGTGACGGATCTTGGCCTAGATGATCGGCGAATCCCCGATTCGGAGGGTGAGTTCCCATTTTGCATAGTTTTCGTGTAAGAACACATTTGATTGAATTTGTTCAATTTTGCTGAGAATTTTTTTGAAATGCAGGTCGCGCCATCTCGGTTCATGGCATTATGGAGGGTGGCCAACCGGCTACGAGCTACCGCCATCGAGGCACTCATCGGTGGTCGGGGTCGTCAGGTATGAACCTCACTTGACTTCTTGATCTTTGGTTTTTCAGTTTTGTTTGAATTGATTGACATGAGTCAATTTATTGTTGTCCACAGGCCGATCGTGAGCTGGAGCGAGAGTTGACCCAGTCTCGGGAGGAGACGGCTCGCTTGTCGAGGGAGCTCGAGTTTCGGGACGCCAAGATTGCCGCTCTTACGGCTAGGGTTGCCGAGCTGGAGGGTGCCCAGCAGTAGCTTTTGTGTACATTTGGACATCCGTTTTTGAAACATTTTTCGACTTGTTTTGGGGCGCAAGCCCCCAGTTTACTTGGATTTGGACTTGTTTGGGGCGAAGCCCCCAGTTGTACATTTGGACTTGTTTGGGGCGAAGCCCCCAGTTTGCTTGTATATTTGCTTTTTTGTTGTATATACGACGGCCCGAGTGCCTTTTTGCCGGGTGGTGTTGTTTGTACTGCAGTTAGCTTTTGAACAGTTTGGTAGACAACGGTTTATGCCGTCATGTCTTTTGCCGAAATTTACATAGAAAATCACGCGACACATACATTTTTATATACACATAGGGCCTTTAATTAGTGCAAAATGAGACTCAAAAGGACGTGAAAATGCAAAATTTTTTTCACGGAAATGACCGGACGGTAGGGAGGGTTACCCCCGAAAAAAAAAGAAAAAGAGAAATCTATAAGTTAGAAAATGGAAAAAAATTAAGAAAATGAAATGACAAAGTAAAATGTTGAAATAAAAAAGAATTAAAATGAAAACTAAATATAAAAGTGTGAGAAAAATGGCGGAAAATGTCGATGTCGCCTCGAAATGCGTGTCCGCGGATTAAGGAAACCTGAAGCATGGTAAATTTCTCGGATTTACCAAAATAAAATCCCGTAGGAATAGGAAATTATTTGTTTATAGAATTAGGAAAGATCCAAACGCGGAAATCACGAAGTGAGGTGGGGAAGAGGCGCAGCATGAGTCGCGTCCCTTTGAAGAGGCGCAAAGAGTGCCGCGCCTGTTCCCAAGCAGTGTCGGTTCTGACGGATTTTTGGAAACAGCAATTAGTATAAATAGGAGCGTCGACGAAGCTTTAAATCATATAATTCTTCCGTCTCTTCTCCGTCGATTCATACATAAAAACTCCCAATAAATTTTCAAGAGAAAATTATCATCATGAATACTTTGGAGATTCGCTTGAAGGAATGGACTAATGAGTTTTCGAACATTGAGAAACACGATATGGGTGCTTATAACCTTGGGTCTTTGTTGAGTTTGAAACTCATTAAGGTTGTAAAACCGTTCTTGGATGCTTGTCTTGATTATTGGGACCCAAATTATCATGTTTTTGCGTTCCCAGGAGGTGATATTTGTCCTTTTCCGAGGAAATTGTCGCTATTGGCGGGTGGGACCCTGAACATTTACCTGCCATCCCTTCTACTGCTCAAGGGTATAAGAGTAAGTTTAGAGATTTGCTTGGACTTACTAGACTTGAGGTGGATCGTCTCGTTACTCCGAAGGGCGTGAGGATGCTAGATTTTATAGACCGATTCATCAACAGGGCCGACCCTACTGTTTCTTATGTTGCTAGGAGGAGAGCATTTGGCTTCGTTTGCTTTGCATGTGTATGTCTTTCGGGGACATGACGATGAAGAACGCGAGGTGATCCCCGTCTATTGGGTCTTATTGAGCAAATGGAGTCGCGCAGAGCTGACTTGTCTATGCCTAGGGGAGATCATTTTGGGCTTGGATAATAGGAAATCCAACCGCGATCTTCCATTTTTGGGGAGTCCCGTTATCCTACAGGTAAAAGACACCTTTCTTTCTTTTTTTTTTTTTTTTTTTTTTTTTTTTTTTTTTTTCGTTCTTTTTTCCTTTTTTCGTTTTTTTTTTTTTTTTTTGGCGGGTGTCTAATACCTGTTTTTTGGTAGGTTTGGCTTATGGAACGGCTCCGATTGCTCGAGCCCCCAGTTCATGCACTTTCCTATCATGCCCGTATGATTTCGATGAGGACACGACTGTACATGGTGGACTTCACCCGGGTCTGCGATTATTGGAAGAACAAGCTGAAGAATGATGATGGCCCGCCGATCGGGTGGGTCGTTCCGTGGTGGCACCTCAAGTCATCACCGGAGTGTCTTCTTTGGATCCTACTAGGTCCGTGCGCATTCCTGGATTGGAGTTTATGATATGCATCTTCCCTGAGAGATTGATGAGGCAAGTTGGGTTGAAGCAGATGATTCCTAGGCTTGACACCGTTCCGCAAACTGCTATGGCGCTTACTACAGAGAGCCGAAGAGAGTGGGCTATGAAGTGGGCCCAAAGAAACATGTGGTTCTTGAGCTTCTCCGCCAATGCCTTGTGGGTGTCGGACTCTTATCTGAGGTGGAGGAAGGCTGCAACTTCGGAAGAGCGCGAAAATCGAGGAAGCGCGAGCCCGTTGATTACAAGGTGCGCGAGGGAGAGAAAGAGAGAGAGAAGCATCCGACGAAGGAGAAGAAGAAGCCGGGTTTCAAGTCATTCATCCTTCAAGAAATCAAGACTACTCTGTCGCAGAGATGGTGGTTGGCAAGAATGGAAGAGTCGGGCCTCGAGAAAGACCGTTGGTGATTAGGTCTGAAGTGGTGCAAGAGCGCCCGACCCGAGGTCGTGACAAGAAATATGACAAGAACGACAAGGGCAAGGGAAAGATGGAGGAATAGCCCAAGTCTTATTTATTATTTGATTATTATTATTTATTGTTGTAATAAGAAAGGAGGGATTTTTAGAATCCTAGCCTAATCTATTTTTATTATTTGTCGTACTATTATTATTAGAAATTGAATGAAATAAAAAGGTTAAATGGTTATGAAACCGTTCTGATTTTCTTTAATTATTCTTGTCGAATTTCATATGCAATGCAAATGTCCTTCTATTTACATTTTAAATATAATGGTGGGTTGAATCCCGTGAAGGATTGCCTACGTATTCACTTAGAGAAAGCGAAATCAAACCCTTGCGCGTAGTTCGAGTAAATGTAAAAGAATAATTGTTCGAAGCAAGAGCTTGTAATGAACATAGAAAAGAAGCATGAGCTTTTGCTTACTCGGGAGGTGCGAATTTAGTTTGTTTGATGATATGAGGATGACAAGTTTGCCAAGATGCAAGAGCATAGTGACATTCAAATGGGCCAGGGGCCGTTTATTTAGTGCCACAAGAGCGACACGTAGGTTTACGCGAGGCGCGTTTTTGCTCCTATTCTAGGCATAGTATCGTTTCAGTTGGTCGAGATTTGTGGGGTTTGAAAACTCATTCCCATCTAGGTCTGTGATTCTAACCGCACCCCCTGGGAGTATGGATTTGACTAGATGTGGTCCGGCCCAATTAGGTTTGAATTTTCCCCTTGGGTCGACAGGTAAAAGAGCTCTAACCGATTTGAGTACTAAATCTCCTTCTTTGATGTTTCTTGGCCTAACCCTTTTGTTGAAAGCTCGTTTGATACGTGCTTGATATGTTTGGACATTATGTAAGGCACGTAGCCTACGTTCATCCAGGAGGATGAGTTCTTCGTATCTATCTTTCTTCCAATCGGCCTCCGGGATTTGACTTTCTAGCAGAATACGCAAGGATGGTATTTCTAGCTCGACTGGTTGTACGGCTTCCATGCCGTAAGTCAAATAGAAAGGAGTAGCCCCAGTGGGCGTCCTAACGGATGTTCGATACCCCCACAAAGCGAAGGGTATTTTGCTTGGCCAATCTCTATAATTGTCAGTCGTTTTCTTGAGGATTGTGACGACATTTTTGTTGGCCGCCTCTACCGCGCCGTTAGTCTGTGGTCGATAGGGCGAGGAGTGATGATGCTTGATCTTGTACTTGGCTAGCAATTGTTCGGTTTCGGCTTGGAAGTGGGACCCATTATCGCTGATGATCTCATGTGGGCAACCATATCGGCAGATGATGTTGTTTTGTATGAATTTGGCTACGTTTTTAGCCGTGAGAGCGGTGTAGGAAGCCGCTTCTACCCACTTGGTGAAGTAGTCAATTGCCACTAGGATGAAACAGTGACCTCCTGTCCCGGCTGGGGTTATTTTCCCAATTATGTCAATTCCCCATGCGGAGAATGGCCAAGGAGATGTCATCGTATAGAGCAACGAAGGAGGGACATGTTCACGTTGCGTTTCGAAGATTTGACAGTTGTGGCAATGTCTCACATATTTGATGCAATCAGATTCCATTGTGGTCCAATAGTACCCTAGACGTGTGATTTTCTTTGCCATCATAGGTCCACTCATGTGAGGACCGCATTCTCCGTCGTGGACTTCTTCCATTACTTTTCGTGCTTGTGAATGATCAAGGCAACGTAGGACTACACCAAGAGGTGTTCTTTTGTATAATTCTCCTTGCATGAGAACATATTGTGAAGACAATAGGCGTATGGCTCGTTGTCCCCTCTTGTCCATATCTGGTGGATAGGTACCATTAAGCTTGAAGTTCAGATTGCTTGGAACCGGGGTTCTGTGCGATTTCTTCTTCATCGGTAATTTGATGGACATAAGCCGGCTCCGACCGTCGTTCGATACACAAAGGCATTTCCATCATGTAATCTGGCATGTTTATCAAAGATGCAAGTTTCGCAAGAGCGTCTGCAAATTGATTTTCTTCTCGAGGTAGGTGTAAGTAAGTTACGTGATCAAAGAATTGAGCGACTTGGTCTATCCTAGCCTGATAGGGTGCTAGGCTTTCACTTCGGATTTTCCAGGATCCTGTAACTTGGTTGATGATCAGTGATGAATCTCCGTGCACTCGGAGGTTTTTGATGCCTAAGCTAATCGCGCCGTAGTCCAATTAGACAAGCTTCATATTCTGCCGCGTTATTTGTCACCTCGAAGTCGAGTTTGACAGCGATCGGTGTATGCTCACCTTCAGGAGAAATGAGCAACACTCCTATCCCAAATCCTCTTAGGTTTGATGCTCCATCGAAGTATAGGTCCCAGGAGTCTACATCTGTTTGAAGTATATCCTCGTCGGGGAATGACCAAGTATCTATAGTTTGTGCGTCGTTGATGGGATTTTCTGCGAAGAATTCGGCGACGGCGCGACCCTTTATTACTTTCAGTGGCACATATTTGAGGTCAAATTCTGAGAGCATCATGGTCCATCTTGCCAGGCGTCCGTTGAGGACGGGTTTCTCGAAGAGGTATTTGACTGGATCCATTTTGGAGAATATCTTGACAGAGTAGCTAAGCATGTAGTGACGTAGCTTCTTCGTTGCCCACACCAGAGCGAGGCATGTCTTTTCGAGTTGCGTGTATTTGCACTCGTATTCCAAGAACTTCTTACTTAGATAGTAAATAGCTCTTTCTTCACTTCCTACGGTTTGAGCTAGCATGGCACCCATGGCGGTTTTTTCGTGAGATATAAACCAAGAGGTTGATCTCGTTGTGGTGGCATGAGCACCGGTGGTTTAGCCAATATCTCCTTGATTCGATCGAACGCCTTTTGACAATCATCGTCCCACATGGTGTGGTCTGTTTTCTTGAGTTTCTTGAAGATAGGCTCGCAAATCATCGTAAGTTTCGATATGAATCGACTTATGTATTGCACTTTTCCCGTGAATCCCCGACTTCCTTTTCGTTTGAGGTTGTGGCATTTCGATCGTAGCTTTGATTTTGGAAGGATCTATTTCTATGTCTCGTTGGCTAACGACGTATCCTAGGAGTTTGCCGAGGTCACCCAAATGTGCACTTTTGAGGGTTGAGTCTCATGTTGTACTTCCGTAGCCTTGCGAAGAACTTGCGAAGGTTCGCAATATGTCCCTCTCTTTCCTTGGATTTGACGATCATGTCATCTACATATACCTCGACTTCTTTATGCATCATGTCATGTAGGAGTGTAGTCGCGGTGCGTTGGTATGTAGCTCCGGCGTTGATCAATCCGAACGGCATTACTGTATAGCAATAGGTTCCCCATTGGGTGACGAACGCGGTCTTATGCATGTCTTCCATGGCCATTTTGATTTGGTTATAACCTGCATATCCATCCATGAAGAATAGTAATGCGTGGTCTGCAGTATTGTCCACTAATATGTCGATGTGAGGTAGAGGGAAGTCATCTTTCGGGCTTGCTTTGTTCAAATCCCTAAAGTCAACACAAACTCGGATTCTCCCATCCTTTTTGGGTACGGGTACTATGTTAGCTACCCAAATGAATACTCGGAAACTTTGATGAACCCGGCTTTGAATTGTTTGTCAACTTCTTCCTTAATCTTTAGAGCCCACTCTGTTCTCATTCGTCGAAGCTTCTGTTTCACAGGTTTGAAACCTGGCTTAATCGGAATCCTATGTTCGGCGATATCCCTGTCGATCCCTGGCATGTCTTTGTAGGACCAAGCGAAAACGTCTTTGAATTCATTTAGGAGGTCTATGAGGTCGGCCCGTTCGGTAGAGCTCAAGGTAGTCCCTATCCTAAGTTCTTGGGGTTCTAGTTCAGTTCCTACATTGATGGGTTCGGTATCCTCAATTACAGGTCCCCCTTCCCCTTCCTGTAGTATTTCTTTGGCTACGTAGGGAGGTATTTCGGTCAAGTCTGGGTCTTGGTCATCCTCAGTATCATCATAAACAGAATTGCACTCAAGATAACGCAAAGAGTAAGCAGAACTTGATTTATTCATATTAAGATTTGAGTAAAGTTGAAACAAAGAAGCCAACCGATCCATGGTCGGTGGCGGTAACGGAGAGACGAATGGTGGGGCATTTCCGAACTACGTGGCTACTTGAAAACAAGCTAGGAGAAACGAAGGGAGTGGGGATGACGACAGGAGTAGACTCTCTAATGACTTCTCTAGACTTTGACTCTGACTCCGACTCCGACTCTGATTCTGATTCGAACTCGTCGTCTTCTGGTTCTTCTTTGAACATCTCTCCTTCTCCAATGGTGAGCTTGAAGAGTCTTCCTTGATTGTTGGTCCATTTGATTGATTTTCTCCATCCTTTCGCCGCTTTGTGTCGATTTTCGTGATCAATGCGGTGGGGTTGAAGCGATCGTCTTGAAGTATCGTAGTAATGATCTCATCCTGCGCGGCTTTAACAAATCGGTCCTCTCCAAACAGGAGGCTCACAGCTTGCTCGTCTAAGCAAGGTGCTTGACGGGTTTTGACGGTAGGAACCGTTTCTGGAGGGATGAAGTAGCAATCGTGAAAGATCTCGATTCCGGCTAACTTCCTCTCGAGGTAATGCCACAGTTCGGGAAATCCGTGAAAGAGTTCCGAACTTCCTTCTTGAACGAAGTATCCATTTAAGGTGGGGAGATATGGCCTCATTTGGACTCCTACATACTTGCGATTTTGGACTTGGGCAAGCATTTCGAGAACTTCTTCTGTTGTGGGTTTGTACCCTAGTCCAAGTGGTATTCTCGATGAGTTGCCTTTCTTGTATGGCGCGAAGGTGTTCTTCCGAATCGGGTTCAAAGGCATTCCAGGGAAGTATCCCTGATTTTTGAGTATGTGGTTGACCACCAAGTTGGAGTAGGGATTATAGTACAAGGGTGCCAACTCACTTTCTATGACATTTACACTTTGGAAGCAGCCAAGTTCGTAGACGGGATCCGCAAGGACTTGATTATTTGATTGCTTCTCGATTATGGCCTTGATGGGTGACGAAGTGATCGTCACAACTTTGCCATTTAGTGGGATCTTGATCTTTTGATGAAGGGTGGATGTTACCGCTTTGGAAGCATGAATCCAAGGCCTTCCCAGAAGTATGTTGAATGAAGCTTCGATGTCCACTATTTGGAAGTTAACCTTTCGTTCGATTGGTCCCGTTGCTATGGTTAGGTTAGCAAGTCCTACCACTTTTCGTCGTGTACCGTCATATGCACGTACACCTTGATTTGTAGGAGTCCAGTCCGACTCTTTCATGCCTAGTTTATATGCCGTTTTGAGGGGTATGACGTTGACCGCGGAGCCATCATCTACCAAGGTCATTGGCACATTTTTCTTTAGACAGATGACAGTGATGTATAGAGCAAGGTTGTGACTGGCGCCGAAAGGTGGCAAGTCTTCGTCTGAGAAAGTAATAGGATTACTTAGCTTGGGTGATTCTTGGAAGACCAAGTTGACTACATCTTCAGGAGTAGAGTTATGTGCTACATTTAATTTGGCCAAAGCTTGCAGTAAAGCTTGGCGGTGTGGAAAGGAGCTTGCCACTAGTTGCCAGACCGAAAGATCAGCCTTGGTTCTTTGTAATTGCTTGAGCAAATGATCAGTGGGGTCATCTTCGTTGTCATTTGGTGTGACGACGTTGGTTGGACCGTTTTGAGTAGTGCTTTGGTATGGACGACCCGAGCGAGTTAGGTGATCCACATCTTGGTCTTCACCATTTTGGACTATTTCTTTGACTAAGGAGTTTTCAATGAGATATTCGTCTTCATCATCATCGGCCCAAACCCCATTAATTGCGGCTAGTTCCCTCATTCTCATGATGTCACTTTCTAGTTGTATGATTTGATCGACTAGCTTGTCGACCACGGCGACTACTTCTTGCATAGTGGCATTTTGAGAGAAGGTCAATGGTATGCGCTCCTTAGGTGTTGCATTGGGATTGCGCAAGATCATTACCATGTTTTCTAGTTCCCACACTTGTCTATCTACGCTCCTTGCCCATGCGATGAAGTCGGAAATGGTAGGGGAGATGGTAGAGTAGAGTCTTTCTTTCTCAATTGCATGAATTTCATTTTCGGTGGGAGAAATGAGGTGTGAGCAATCTAAGGTAGATTCGTCACTTGTAATCACTAGAACTCCAAGAGGATTCTGAGTGTTGTTGGGCTTACCCCTGGCGGGATTGGAAGTCGGCCATCCTCAATCATATCTTGTAGCACATGTTTCAATTTGTAGCATTTTTCTGTGTCATGCCCCTTGCCCCTATGGTATTCACGGAGGAATTTTCATCCCTGAATTTGGACTTCCTTTCAGGTTCGGGAGTAGGCCCAATGGGTTGGAGTTTACCTTGCTTCATTAGTCTTTTTAGAGCGTTGGAGTACGTATCTCCAAGGTTTGTGAACTTCCTTGGTGGGCTAGTTTTCTTGGAAGGCTCGAGAAGGTTAACTTCGTCGGTCTTGCTAGTAGAGCCGTATGAACGACTCGTGGACCCTTGGTATCCTCGACCTACCGTTTTGGACAAGAGTCCTTTGCGGATGTCATCTTCAATTCGTGTCCCTAACACGGTTAAGTCTTTAAAAGTCTTGATGTTTTGATATCTCAAATGGTTGACATATATGGGCTTGAGATTGTCCACGAACTTCTCCACAAGAGTGGCCTCATCCGGGCGTTCAACTAGTTGAGTACTAGTCTTCCTCCACCTACTTAGAAAGTCGGTGAATCCTTCTTTGTCATTTTGAGTAAGAACCTCTAGAGTACGCATATTGACTTGGATCTCGGCATTATCCGCGTATTGTTTCGAGAACTCGATGGCGGCGTCCTCCCAAGTAGCGACCTTTTTGTGATCTAAAGTGTAGAACCATTGCTTTGGGATGGTGTCAAGAGATGAAGGAAAGATCCTTAAGAACATCTCGGGTTTGATGCCTTTGATAGACATGTAGTCCTTGAAGGCGCGGATGTGGTTCAAAGGGTTCTCATGTCCTTTAAACTTAGGGATATCCGTCATGCTAAAGTTAGTGGGCAATTTGGAATTGACGGCTTCATACTTACGATTGTTCTCCCTGTAAATGTCATCCCCCTTAAGGTACATCAATTGCTCCTCTAGGTATTGGAGTTTTTTCTCAGCTGCGGTTGTTCCTAGGACAGGATTCTCATCTTTAGACTCGTCATCGGAAAATTGTAGCACTCCACCTTTAGGGGGAGGTAGCTTTCCCTCTACATCAAAGATACGGCCTTCGATAAGCTCAAGGCGGTCATAGGTTTGTTCTTGGGTAATTTGCATTTGGGCTATCGCGGCTAGGATTCGATCATTACTTTCTTGAATTTGCTGGAGGTTCATTTCATCACTTGACCCAGGCATCTTGGAAACTGGATAAGAGATCGGCGACGAATCAAAACACGATCGACCATTCCATCACACTTGCTAAAAGAGGAAAAGACTTGACTCGTGAAGTGGGTGTGTGCCACTTGTGTTGAGTGAGTTTTGAAGAAAGACAAGGTTTTTGAAAACGTGTGTCCTAGTCAACTGTAGTGTAGTTGTAGGAGTGGACTCGAAGTGAGGTTTGAAATGGGCTTGTGGCCCGAATTTTGACACGACAAACGGACAGAGTTTTGACCGGATTTTGTGCTAATTAAAGGCCCTATTTCGAAATTCTTGATTGAAATTGGGTTTTGATTTTTTTGAAAATTCGTCATGGTTTTGTTTAGAAATGGTGATCACATAAGGTTTACACATTTATACAAGCATTATAACGGGATGCTGAGTGCATTTAGAAGGGTTTTGGTTTAAAGGGTGGGTTGCCATACCGAACCATCAAACCCGAAGTCTGTGGAGAGGCTCGTGCCAAACAAGAGTAAGGCCGATTCCTAGTCCATTTCCTCAAGTAGTGAAGGCCCTTGATACAAACAAGAGTAAGCATCATGGTATGGATGACGTCAATCGCTATCCATCTTTAGGCCCAAATAAGAATTAGGACCGTTTAGACGGGACGATTGGTCGAATGGGTTGGGTTGGGCCTAGGAAGGCCGAATTAAACGGTCTAGGAAGACCGAGTTATGAAAACCGACAATTGTCTTGTACAAACTATTCCCTAACCTTGTTCAAGTTTCACCCTTAGCTACACGTAAGTGTATATCCCCAATGAGTCGCCAAAGCGTGGAGCGGGCCGCCCCACGGGGGCGCTTGGTGAGGAGCGAAAACAAGCGTTTGCATTTTGTATGGAGTCGCCACCAATTTTTATGGGAAATTGGAACCGTTCGAATACCTCGTGTCATGTCAAGACACAAAGTAGTGACATGAACACTAAGCAATCGTTACCCTTAGCATTCTATGTCTAGAATGACTCTCGTGGATGCCAATGAACACGGGTGCTCACGGAGATCTGGAGTAAGGGGTGAGGGTACGTATTAGGAAGCTCTTTTGATCGAACACCTAATCCCGCCCGCCTCGATAGCGGCCTCTACTAATGATTAGGGAAGTTTATTCGTACTCGATATATCGTCGGCTATATGCATGCAATGCAACATCCATTGATTAATCCTAGCATGTGAGAATTAGACTAAGTCGGTTGACACGTAATTAGCATACAATTGGGTCGAAGTTGGAATTAATGTTCATTTCATGTGAAAACATACAAATGAAGAAAGAAATACAATAAAAGAAATACGATAATGAAAATTACATTAATTACATTGGAATAGGCGATTTATGTCGATAATACCTTTAAAACGGATGATTTGAGAAAAAGAAATAAAAGAAAATAAAACACGGCAGATCAGAAGGTGATAATACAGATATTAGTTGATTAATACGTAGCTAATTAAACTAGGTCAAGGCAGAAAAGGGGTTCAGGGACAGAATTCACTGAACAAAGCGCAGTAGAATCGCGCCCTTTGGAAGAGGCGGCGATTCTTTGCGTCTGTTCCAAGGGTGAGTTCTGGGCGTAGTTTTAATCGCAAATCGTTAAGGTTAATTGGTAAATTAATGGATTGATTACGATATTAGACTCGGATGAAAGTGATTAATGAATTATTTACATATGATTGAGGTCATAAAACAGTAAAACATGGATGAGACGGAAATAAACGGATTAATTATGTGAAGGGTCGATGTTAATGAATGATTAATTAAACTAACTAACTAAACGAATTAGACTAAACATGATGAACGACGACGGATTAATGACTAAACAGGTGAAAATATATCAACAATGAATCCCAGAAACCCAATATTGAACGAATTGAATTTCTAAAACTCGAATTGAATTTAATGACGGAAACCCGCAAATATTGATTATTTGGGATTAGAGTCGGATTTATGACGATTTAAACATGTTAATGATGATGGTTAATATACATATGATTTATTAAACTATCATGTGAACGAATTAACAGACGAACAAAACAAAAGAAATAAATTTGATACGAATTACAGAGGACGGAGGAAGAAGAAAAGAAGCGAGAAGCTGGCGGCCTCACGAAGAGGCGCAAAGGCAGTGCTGCGCTCCTTCAAGAGGCGCAGCTGCTGTTGCTGCGTCTTTTCTCGACGTCTGTCTACTGGAAATCCGCAAAAAAGGTTTTAAAGACGGTTTTTAGAAATCGGTTTTAACGGTGTATTCGACATAAACCTTACAATTGTTGTACAATAATTAAAATACAATAAATAAAAGAGAATTATACACCCTCAGACTTACATGTTGACGAAACGAGAAGAACTAAGAAGATCGATTAGTGATGCTCGACGCGAATGCAAGGAAAGAGTGCCCTCGAAAGAGGAAAACGATTAAAACAAGTTGATTAATTAGATTGATTGAGTGTAGTGGTCAAATTGGTCGGTCATGCAACGGAGAGGTCGGGTACCGGAAAGATCCGAGCTTACGTGGTCGGAAGTCCAAGCACGTAGGCGCCAATTAGTAAGAACGAAATCTAGAATGCAAAGGGAGAAGAGAAGGGCGGACACTCGCGTGAGAAATATGAGGAACGAAAGCTCCTATTTATACTAATCACGTGAAGAAATAGGGTTTCGGAGACTCTTTGGAAGTGAATCTCGGAAAGATATGAAAAAGATACGTAAACCATGCAAAGAAGGGCCTGGGAAGAGGCGCAGCAGCCACTGCGTCTCTTGGAAGAGGCGCAGCACCTGCTGCGTCTATTCCCAGGAGGTTTCCTCCTGCTTAAGAAAGATTTCCGTGTTTAAGTTATGGTAGGACGGAAATAATTCGATTATCTTTAATATCTTACGTAAATATTACGGGATATTATTTGCCAAAAGATAAAATTTGAGAAATATGGAATAGAAATATCCAGAACATTCCGAACATTCGACTCGGGATTTAACGGTTATCGAAAAATGGAGACGGTTTTTGACCCGGACTCGAATGTACTCTAATTATCGCCAAAACGACCGTATCGGCACGTAGATGACATTTATGAGGTTGACATTAATATTTGAGCAATCACTTGACGATAATCTTATTTAATGTCACAAATCGTTCCGCGAATCAAACATGCGGCCCAATCATCACCGGGTGGTATGCGAGGGTGCGAAGAAACGAGGTGTCTGATTAGTGCCACAAACCAAAGATTCGCCGAAACTTGGATTATCGTGAAAAATGTGTTAAAACTCGTTATTTGAGGCTGAAATCGAACAGGTTGATTCTGAAATGAGCTCGGACGCGTGATTGAAAAACAGGGAGAAAAAGAAACAAGGTCCGTACAACCTTCCAAACTTTGGAATTGAAGTGTATAATACACGGTTTTTCGGGATTAGGGGTCCGGAACAAAATTCTCGGAAATCACATAGAAAGTTTCTCGGGTCGGATAAAGCGGCCACGCAAAGTTTGAGCACCAACGGAAGACATTTGGGGGTGCCGGTGTGCCACAAACCAAAATTCGCCGAAACTCGGATTATCGTGAAAAATGTGTTAAAGCTCGTTATTTAAGGTGAAATTGAAATCGAACAGGTTGATTCTGAAATGAGATCGGACGCGTGATTGAAAACCAGGGAGAAAAAGAAACGGGGTTCTGCACGACCTTCCGAACGGGAGCATTTGAAATTGAAGTGTATAATACACGGTTTTTCGGGATTCGGGGTTTGAGAATAAAATTCTCCGGAAATCACATAGAAAGTTCCTCGGGTTAGATAAAGCGGCCACGCAAAGTTTGAGCACTAACGGTAAACATTTGGGGGTGCCGGTGTGCCACAAACCAAAGATTCGCGAAACTCGGATTATCGTGAAAAATGTGTTAAAGCTCGTTATTTGAGGCTGAAATCGAACAGGTTGATTCCCGAAATGAGCTCGGACGCGTGATTGAAAAACAGGGAGAAAAAGAAACAGGGTCCGGTACGACCTTCCGAACGGCTCAAATAGAAGTGTATTATACACGGTATTTCGGGATTCCGGGGTCCCGGAACAAAATTCTCCGGAAATCACATAAAAAGTTCCTCTGGTCGGATAAAGCGGCCACGCAAAGTTTGAGCACCAACGGAAGACATTTGGGGGTGCCGGTGTGCCACAAACCAGCTTTCGCCGAAATTCGGATTATCGTGAAAAATGTGTTAAAGCTCGTTATTTGAGACTGAAATCGAACATGTTGATTCCTGAAATGAGCTCGGACACGTGATTGAAAAACAGGGAGAAAAAAAACGGTGGTCGATACGACCTTCCGAACGGCAATTTGAAATTGAAGTGTATAATACACGGTTTCGGGATTCAGGGGTCCGGACAAAATTCTCCAGGAAATCACATAGAAAGTTCCTCGGGTCGATAAAGCGGCCACGCAAAGTTTGAGCACCAACGGAAGACATTTGAGAATGTCGGTGTGCCACAAACCAGCATTCGCCGAAACTCGGATTATCGTGAAAAATGTGTTAAAGCTCGTTATTTGAGGCTGAAATCGAACAGGATTGATTCTGAAATGAGCTCGTACGCGTGATTGAAAAACAGGAGAAAAAAAACAGGGGTGCACGACCTTCCGAACGGGTGAAATTGAAGTGTATAATACACGGTTTATCGGGATTCCGGGGTCCGGGACAAAATTATCCGGAAATCACATAGAAAGTTCCTCGGGTCGGATAAATCGGCCACGCAAAGTTTGAGCACCAACGGAAGACATTTGGGGGTGCCGGTGTGCCACAAACCAAAGATTCGGCGAATCTTGGATTATCGTGAAAAATGTATTAAAGCTCGTTATTTGAAATTTGAAATCGAATAGGTTGATTTACGAAATGA